>NW_027397067.1:48038487-48064965 GCF_003265705.2 Callorhinus ursinus
ATACATCTATGGGAAAGCAGACTAGTAACTTTTTGATGGTGGTAGCTGACTATCAGTTATTTTCTAAATGTCCTCATTAATAACGATTTTCCAAAATACTTTTCATCAATTAGTACATTTAATAGTAATAATTTTGCTTAATCCAAAAGGGTTTCATAGAAGACAAAGAGTAAGTAGTCCCCAAAGTTTAAAGAAAATGTTATAGGAGAAAATTATGCAATTGAGAAAACGTTATGCATTCATTTTTCTTATGGTTAGGAAAAGACTCATTTTTCACAATTAATGGTAACACACTTTAATCCAGTCATTTACTGGGAAGTCTCTTTAGTGCCAAGCATGAGGAGGTTACAAAGATATACAAGCTAGTTTCCCTATCATCAGGAAACTCTGTTTAATAGAGGAAAAAGACACATAAACAAATGGTGACATTGCAATGTTCAGTACGTTATGGTCAGGGAAGGACAGGCTTCTGTGGGAGTTCAGAAGAGAGATCTCTAAGCCAGACTCACAGTCAGGAAGCATACCTAAATTCTAAAACAAAACTGGCTAACATTCACTGTTTGCTATGTGCTAGGGACTCTTAAGTGTATGACACATATCAGCACATTTACTCTTGACCAAATGCCCACCATTACCCCATTATCAAATGAGACCTTTTGAAAAATTAGTGACTTGCCCAATGCTACACAGCTCTGAAGATGCTGGATTAGAATCCAGAATAAAGTCATTACACACAATAATGGCCCTTCAAAGATGTCCATGTCCTAACTCCCAGGATCTGGGTATTTTACTCTACATGGCAAAGGGGAACTAAGGTTTCAGATGGAATTAAGACTGTTGACCCATTGGCCTTAGATAGGGAGATTATGCTAGATTATCCAGTGGGCCAATGCAATCCCAAGGGTCCTTAGAAGTAGAAGAGGAAGGCAGAAGAGATGGTGGGGGGTAGGAGGTAAGGATATGAACTACAGAAAACAGAAAGAGATGCAGCCCTGCTGGTTTCGAAGAGGAAGAAAGGGATCCCAGAGTCAAGAAATGTGGTCAGCATCTAGAAGCTAAAAAAGGCAAGGAAACATTTTCTTCTAGAGCCTCCAGAAAGGAAAACAGCATGCTGACACCTTGATTTCAACCCAGTGAGACCCATTTCAGACTTTGGAACTCCAGAACTATAACATAATAGATTTGCATTTTTTAAACCGCAAGTTTGTGGTAATTTATTACAACAGTAACAGGAAACCAATACATAGACCCAAATCTTTCTCATTTTAAAGCACAAGGTCTTGATTCCAGAACCCTCTTCTGAGTTCTAAGTTGGAAGACTGTAAGCCAGTATTTTTGCAAATATAGCTTAAAATATTTTGTCCTGAATTCTTACCTATAGATCCTACGAGTCATACATAGATATACTTGCAAAGTATGTTTATGATTATGTTGAAGGCCAAGACTGTATCATGAACATGTTTAAAGAAATGGAAACAGAGAAAATTATATCTAAATACGCAGGTAGAAAAAGTTGTCTGCTGGGTACTGGGGCAGCATATGAAATTTTAAGAGTGAATTAAAATAAATGGAGTGGCTGTAAAATATTCTGAACTGCATTCAAAAAGATAATTATTAAATTCAAAGTATGCTTAGCATTTTTATGTTACATTCTGCCTCTGACAGGTTTGGGTATTCCAAATAATTTCTTTCAAATCAAAAGGAGAATCAGTGCTCCCTTCTTACCCTGTGATTCAAATACCAATGTCTTCACAGACCACATCTTTTATTTCCATTTAAAAAGCACCCCTACCCGAACCCTTATCCTCCATAGGGGTGATCAAGAAATATTTCATTTTCCCTTGCCTGGTGTTAAGAACTTTTACATCCAAAATGATTCAGAAATACTGCTATTGATTAATCCTTATGTGGTTTTAGAGGTTGAATTCCTGCTATAGCAAATTCCAGGGTAATTAAAATGGTATGATGATAAGACTCATCGATCCAGGAGCCCATTTGTTTCAAGAAATTCTTTTTTGTTTTTTTAAAGATCTTATTCATTTATTGGAGACAGAGAGAGCATGAGAGGCGGGCGGGTCAGAGGGAGAGGGAGAAGCCGACTCCCCGTTGATCAGGGAGCCCAATTCGGGGCTCTATCCGAAGACCCTGAGATCATGAGTCATGATCTCTTCGGAAGGCAGATGCTTAACCAGTTGAGCCACCCAGACTCCCTGTTTCAAGAAATCCTAATAAAACAATTTGGAGTTCAGTGACAATGGGATTTGATCAATATTTTCATGTCTTTGTGAAAAGTATGGAGGTCAAACTGATGATCCGACACAGAGATACAAAATTTGGGATTAAAGATCATGATATTTCCAGGATTCTCTTATCCCATCAAACTACACAATCTCTACTGCTGGTGCTGCCATTCATGCTAAAATGTCTTAGTTCCTGGTTCTGGTACACTAAGAAGGGCAGTAGTGGATTCACGCCCATGAAGTCCATCCACACCATCACCCAGAAGCAGCTTAGTAGAACATTGGAAGGGCCTGCTGAAGACTCAGTTATGGCACCAACAACACTGAATGGATAAGGCAAGATGCAGTTATGCTTTAAGTTAACAACCAAGATAAAGCAATGTTTCCTCAATAAGCAGAATATACAAGAGGTAGAGACGAGAGTAGCTTCTTCTCACTATGGCACCTAACAATTCCCTTCAGAATTTTTGCTTCCCCTGCAACTTTGAACTCTTGTTGGTTTGGAGGTCTTGGTTCTTACAAGAGAAATGTTTCCATCCTGAGACACAACAAAAGTTCCATTGAAATGGAAGCTGAAATGTTTGGCCATTCCAGGTTCCTTGTGCTTCTGAACCAATAGGCAAAGAGTAGGACCACCCTTCTGGCTGGCATGACTAATCCCCACTACCAAAGGTGAATAGATTGCTACACAGTGAGGGTGAGGAGGATTCTATCTGGAACCCGAGGAGTTCTCTGAGGTGCTTCTTGATTTTTTTTTTATTTTTTTAAAGATTTTATTTATTTATTTGTCAGAGAGGGAGGGAGAGAGGTAGAGCACACACAAGCAGGGGGAGCGGCAGGGAGAGGGCGAAGCAGGCTCCCTACTGAGCAGGGAGCCCGATGTGGGGCTCCATCCCAGGACCCCAGGATCATGACCTGAGCTGAAGGCAGACACTTAACCGACTGAGCCACCCAGGCATCCCCTATGAGGTGCTTCTTAATACTCATATATCCAAGAATAAAAGATAATGAAAATTTACAAAAAAAAAAAATCAGGGCTACTGAGGATGCAGACCCTCTGGGAATGAAAGTTTGAGTCACCCTTTCAGGTAAATAACTCCGATCAACCGAGATTCTGGCTAAGGACAAAGAAAACATGGAAGAGTAGAGGGAGAAGGAAGGCCAACAGCTTCTTGTGGCCATTTATAGACATGAGGACTCTAACAGGCATATTTCCTTCCTCGTTTGTTATGTGTATCTGTATATATTTGTGTATATATGTGGGTATGTATACCTACTAATATAGGTAATAACATAATATCTACTAAACTAGTACATATGCTAATTATTAGTTAATTATTAGGATGTGTGGGGGGGTATTTATAATCCCCTCTCCTCCTCTCCTTTCCCTTATTATTATTATATATGAAGATTGACGGTGTTAATTAACTTAAGATTCACCTGTAGGTAAAAAAATACTCAGCACCGCGACTGTATTTCAGAAGTAATTAGTGTAGCCTAGAGATATCTACCATGATTGTCTCATAAAGATGGATTCAATAACTTTTGAAATTTTTTATTTCTTCCTTTTGAGGAGAAGATGAGAAATGTTTTTAGTTGTACAAAAACTAGTTGCCCTTTGTTAGGTGAAAGCATAAAGAAGTCTTTGTTATCGTTTAAAATGTGTAGAAAGGTGGTTATGAATGCTGAGTAGCTAAAGAGATGAACTCTGTCAGTCATTAAATTTTTGTGTATTCTGCTGTCATTGGATGGAGTGTTCTAGAAATGTCAATTTTATCTAGTCAATAGTGTCATTTGGGACTTCTATATCCTTGACGAATTTCTGCCTACTTGTTTATTCTATTAATTACAAGAGAAGTGTTGAAGTCTCCAGCAGTAGAGTATAGAGAGTGGGTTAAAATTGAGACACAATAGTTTAATAACTGACACAGTTTATCCCTTGGCTACTCTCTTTTCTAAGCTAAAGAAAGAGAGAGCTTTGAAAAAAAAAAGAGGGAGTCAAGAGCTTCCAGTGCTCCAGAGAGATTAAATAAGATGAAGCCCATGAAGAGTTTATTTGTCCAGAGGCCTTCTAGTGAAGTGGGTAAGGCAGAAGTTGGATTGTATTAGATTGAGAACTAAACAAAAGATGAGAAATTAATGGAAAGTGGGTATTGACTAAACTTTGGAGGGTGTTAGCAGCAAAGTGAAGAAGATAGAGGTTGGAAAAGCAAAGGGACTAACCTTTGCCAAGAGTTTCCTGTGGGCTAAGAGGTTTGCTAGGTTCTGTGTGTACTTTATTTTATTGCATCCTTACAACAGCCGAATGAGGTATTATTGTCCCCATTTTATAGATGGACAGAGTAAGGCTTAGAAAGATTAAGTAACTTGCTAAAAGTCACACAATTAGGTGGGGCGCCTGGGTGGCTCAGTCAGTTAAGTGTCTGCCTTTAGCTCAGGTCATGATCCCAGGGTTCTGGGATCAAGCCTCACATGGGGCTCCCTGCTCAGTAGAGAGTCTGTTTCTCCCTTTCTCTCTCCCTCTGCCTCTCCCCTGCTCATGCTCTCTCTCTCTCTCTCTCTCAAATAAATAAAAATAAAAATCTTTAAAAGTCACACAACTAGGGCACTAGTTTGATGAACAAGCAGCATGGGCACCATCGCACACATGGACTGTTTCGGACACTCAGCATCTACCACCCCCTTCTGGTAACAATCTTGAATTGCAATAGGGAAACCACGTTCTCTACTTTCATCCCATAGACTTCAGGTAACCCAGGAGTGGACGTGTGGCCTAAGCCTCAATCAACACAGCACGTATCACTTGCATTCTCTTTGCAATCATTTTTAGAAAATAACCCAAGGACTGGCATGAATGGGGCAATGACCCAAACCCTTCAAAATCTAAGCCTATAAACACAATTCTGGAATTTTCACTTGAACTATCAGGAAAGCAGCTACTCTTTTTGGAGGGAAGGTTAGAACTGAGAAGCTGTTCTGAGTTCTACAGTCACCTTGCCTGCCCCCGACGCGCCCCCCCCCCCCCCCCATTAGAAGAGAGCCTAGCAGAGAATGAAACCAACACTGCAGAAATCAGAGCAGTGAAGATGGACAGAAACCAGGTCCTGGTGACATTATCTGAGCCACTGAATCCGGCTGCCCCTTGACTGGACAACCCTAGATCTTCAGCACTCTCCACAAATCCCCTTTCTAGTTCAGTCAGTTATAACTGATTTCCTGCCTCAACCTCTACTTCCACCCAAAAGAATCCTAATAGATACAAGGTTTCTCTCTCTGGATAGGGATGACTTGAACATGTTTGTAGGTGGGAAGGAGGCTAGTTGAGAAGAAAATTATTTAGGAGATTATAACGTAAGAGAAGTGAGTAACAGAGTTTATTTATTTAACTGAGGTAATACACGTCATCCTATATTTTATTCCTGTTATATGTACAACCCTATTGCTATCGAGAGAAAGGGCCTCTGAGACAAAGTAGGAGCTCAATATCCCAAAGAATGATTATATGCCATCCCACGTATTTATATGGCTGGCTCCTACTCTGCCTTCAAGAATTAGCTCAGTGGTATCAAACTCTAAAACGGTGTCCCCTTAATTCTTCCTCAGCCCTTTCCCACCCCTAAACTAAATTAAGGGCCTCTCTTTGACATCTCATAATGTTTCCTGCATATGGGGATCAGAGTCCTTTGAACAACCACCACGTGGTCACTTGATTGCTGGAACCCTGAAGGGCACCCCTTGGCTGGTAAGCTCCATTAAACCATGATGGAGGCAGGGTGGAGAGAGAAGCAAGACCTGAGAAGAAACGAGGTAATTCCTACCCTCTCAAACACCTTCTCGTTCCAGCCCTGTGTATGCTAATGAAAGAGTCTGTGATTTACAGTTCTGATATAATGAAAAGCATTAGAACAGACTCACTTTTATGTAATGTCTACAGTGTGCTTTATTAACAGCCTTTTTGGTCTGGCTACACTTATCAAGCTTTGAGGCTGAAGGGAAAATACATTGCACGTAATTTACATAAAGTTAGAGGCTTAGGAAGAACCGTTTCCATCTGACTGCATGCGGTATTGTAGAAGGAGACAAACAGGCGAGCACATGCCATGAGTTTACTCTTAGTCTCCCCATGTGTTTCAGGGGAAAAAAAGCCTCCATCATTTCTGAGTTCTTACTTTTACCTGGTATGCTGCTGAAATTGAGAACTGACTAGAGAAGGCAGGGGTCCGTGCCTTTCTTTGTCTGTGGGTTGCCCTTTCAACAAATCCCCTGACATTTTCACTAGACTGAAGAGAGATGGCACAAAATGCACGTAGCCACGGCAGGACAGTGAGGTGGGATGCAGGCAAAAGCTTTTCCTGGACCATCATAGAATTACATTGAGTAAATCTGAAAACTATACATTTTTTTCCAGCTCTGTTTTGCTGTGTATTTTCCTTATAATAAAGATGATTTTTTTTTTTTTCAGATATGGCTATAGTTTGGTCAGCATGAAGGGTGGGAAGATGTCCTTATAAGGCTGGGGAAGAAACAAGGAATAGCAACTTACTGTATAAAATTTGTCTAAGGTATTTTTTTATCCCCCCTCCCTTGGTCCAGTAGGAGTGCCCTTCACTCAGCTAACACTTAGTAGGGAAAGAATTCTCAAGTGAGAAAAAGGGCAAAGAAGAGAGGGAAGATACAGGTTGCTAGTTATATACTTATAGAAAGATAATCCCCTGGCTTTAAATAGATATGTACATACAAATATGAACAAACAAAAAAATACAAACCCTTGGATCATAAGGGGATTTCTGGGAGCCCCTTTATCCTTCTCCCTCACCCAAGGGCAGAGGGCATGAGTCTGCTTTCTAAAATTATTAGTTTTGGCCAACCCTGCAGCAACAAGCATGAAGTTGGGTGATTACCCACAAAGTGAATGTCAGAGGAAAAATTCAAAGTTCCCACTCTCTGAACTTCATGTATAATCTCCTATAATTAGGGTTACATGCTTTCTTGTTCTCTTTTAACTAGTATGTTGGGGTAAAGGAGGGGGCTCCCTCCTGAAATGGTTCAAGAATTTATAAGGTAGACTCGTAGTTTAAAAAGAGGGGGGAAGTGTCATCTGGTCTAGAAGCAAAAGACAAAGGCATACAGACCCCAGGGAAATACCAGTTCCTACACTACCATGGGAGATATTGTCCAGCCCAGGTCCGGGCTCTAGGTTCTTTGCTCTAGCCATCCCCTATTTCTTTGGTATCCTGACAAAAATCATCATCCCCGGGCAGAGGAAGCCTTCAAGGTTTTGCGGGCGACTTGGGACATTGTCAACAACCCTGAAAGGTGGAAGGAATATGAAATGAAACGAATGGCAGAGAATGAGCTGAGCCGGTCAGTGAATGAGCTTCTGTCCAAGCTGCAGGATGACCTCAAAGAGGCAATGAATACTATGACGTGCAGCCGGTGCCAGGGCCAGCATAGGAGGTTTGAAATGGACTGGGAACCTAAGAGTGCCAGATACTGTGCTGAGTGTAATAGACTGCATCCTGCTGAGGAAGGAGACTTCTGGGCAGAGTCAAGCATGTTGGGCCTCAAGATCACCTATTCGGCACTGATGGATGGAAAGGTCACAGAGTGGGCTGGATGCCAGCATGTGGGAATCTCCCCAGATACCCCCAGATACCTCCAGAGTCCCCTATCACATCTCATTCGGTTCTCGGATTGCAGTCACCAGTGGGCGGCAGAGAGCCACCCCAGATGCCCCTCCTGCTGACCTGCGGGATTTCTTGAGCCGGATCTTTCAAGTACCCGCAGGCCAGATGTCCAATGGGAAAACTATACGTTTTTAAAAAGTACTTTAGCTCAGTCTAGCCAGTCAATATGAAGGCGAGGAGCGAACCGTCAACCACGTATTCAGTCATGTCACCTTCAGCTTGATTCTTTCCTCAGTCAGTCTAGGTTAACATTCACTGCCATCAGCATAGTATTTGAGAAACGGGGAGGATGTGAAACACACAGCAGAATGTGACACAAAGTAACACGTGAAATTGGCTCTGTGAATTATCAAGGGTGAGTGGTGCTTCTATTTGTTATGCTAAAGTATACTCCTCAGAAATTGCTCATTGAGATGGACACACAAAGCAAAGAGCAGCCATAATGCCATCTCTCTCTTGGCCCAGGTTCTCCAGAAAGATGAGCCTAAGGTAAGGATTCAGGTAGGGACGCTTTCTTGGAGGAGTGTGAGCCTAGCAGGAGGTGAGGGGGCAGAAAAGTGGAAGTGAGACACAGAAAGATACAAAGCAGCGCTGTGTGATCTGTGACTATGCTGGCTGGCCCTTTAGTGAGTCACAGAGAGATGTGGCGGGTCATTCAGCAGGCTCACTTGCTGGGGCTATGGGACTTTTCTAGAAGGGCTACAAAGAGGGACTATACATCATAAAATGTAGAAGGAAGGAAGAAAACAGAATTTATCTGCCCAGCTTATCCCATCCCCCATTTCCTATTAGTTAAGGTTGACCCCATGGAGAGCTAATTCCCTGCACTGCCACCCTGTGTCATCCAAACCACTGGAGGCCACTGGGGAAACCAGATTCCACACCTGCAGGTTGGAACTCCGTCTAGGTCTAGAAGTGGAAGGAGTGACTCAGTGCAGATGAGCTCTGTGTGTGAGGAATATGGTTCATAAAGGCCTGGGGTTTCCAACTGGGGAGGCCTGCACAAGGTCTCCTGACTTCCCATTAAGATGCGCCCCTGGTGATGAAGAAGTGCACTTGCTGTGATGAGCACTGGGTGATGAATGGAAGCGTTGAATCACTATGTTGTACACCTGAAACTAATATAACACTGTATGTTAACTAACTGGAATTAAAATTAAAATTAAAAAAAAAAAGACATGCCCTGATCAAGCTGCATCAGGGCAGTTCAAGTTGGAAAGCATGCCAATCAATAATCCAATTTGATATGAAATTAAGATCTGCGGAGGATATGAAGATGTTTATAACTCAGTCCTTTCTCTTAAAATACCCAAATATATACAGAAAGCAGTGTTCTGGGCTAGTAAAGGCTTCAGAATTTCCAGGGCAGCGTACCTAAGAAGAGCCAGACAGGGGAAGGGCACCAGAAGTAAGCATAAGGATTCACTGCACCTCCTTGGCCAAGGGTTGATGTATTAGTTATATATTGTTGCCAAATGCCAAAACTTAGCAGCTTAAGACACCATACTTTCATCATCTTGCAGTTTCTGTGGCTCAGGAATCCATTTATGGAATTCCTTCAGGATTTTCACAAGGCTGCAATCAGCCGGAAGTGGGTCTTGCCTGAAGGCTTAACTAGGCAAGATCCATTTCCAAATTCACTTACCTGGCTGTTGGCAAGATTCAGTCCCTCGAGGGCCGTTGGGCCGAGGGCCTCATTCCTCATTGGCTGTTGGCTTGAAGTTGTCCTCAGTTCCTTGCCACACAGGCCTCTCCAGTACGGCAGCTTGCTCATCAAAGCCTGCAAGTCTGCTAGCAAGACACAAGTCGTGACATGCTGTAACCTAATCACAGAACTGATGGTGCCATAACCTTTGCTGTATTCTACCGGTTAGAAGCAAGTCACTAGGGGCAGCCCACACTCAAGGGGAAGGATTACATAAGGGCATGAAGACCAGGAGGTGGGGACCATCGAGGGCCATCTTAGAATTCAGCCCTCCACAATCAGATCGCACACGGACAAGATGGACAAGGCCCCGAAGAGACTGACATTAGGGGGCGCCTGGGTGGCTCAGTTGGGATTAAGCATCTGCTTTAGGCTCAGGTCCTGATCCCAGAGTCCTGGGATCAATGGCTCCCTGCTGAGCCGGGAATCTGCTTGTCCCTCTCCTTCTACTACCTCCCCCCATGTGTGTCCCTCCCCCCTCCACTCGTGCTCTCTCTCTCAGATAAATAAATAAAATCTTTAAAAAGAGAGAGAGAGAGAGAGAGAGACTGACCCTGAAGGGGCTGACAACTGGAAAAGCCCCAAATATTTAGAAATTAAACAACACATCTGCAAATAGACCATGGCGGGGGCGGGGAGGGAAGAATCACAAAAATCAGAAAATTTTTTTTAAAGATTTTATTTATTTATTTGACAGAGAGAGACAGCTAGAGAAGGAACACAAGCAGGGGGGAGTGGGAGAGGGAGAAGCAGGCTCCAGGCCGAGCAGGGAGCCCTATGCGGGGGCTCCATCCCAGGACCCTGGGATCGCGACCTGAGCCAAAGGCAGACACTTAACAACTGAGCCACCCAGGCTCCCCGAAAATCGGAAAATATTTTAAACAGATGTTAGTGAAAATGCAACATATGAAAATTTGTGAGCTGTATTGAAAGCCATATAAAGGGAAAGTTAAAACCTTAAATGTTTATGTGAGAGAATAAGAAAAGATTAAAATCAAGGACATAACTTGACACCTAAAGAAGATAGAAAAGGATGAATAAATTAAACATAAAATAAATAGAAGGACAAACACAAAGACACAAGAGAAATTTTAAAAAATAAATACGGAAAATTAATAAAACTAAAAATTGATTCCTTGAGGAGATCACAACTGATAAACCCTCAGCAAATCCTAATCAAGAGAAAACCCAAATTACCGATATCAGGATTGAAAAAGGAGACATCACTACAAGAGCCACAACATTAAAAGTACGTGAAGAGAATCATATCAATAATTTTATGTCAAAGCGTTCAATAACTTAGATTCAAGGGGCAATTACTTTAAAAACTCAGTTTACCAACTAATGGAATTGGCACACAGCAGAATCTTCCTTGGCCCCTGTTTTGGCACAAGATCTTAAACGGGGAAGGGAGAATTACAAGAAATGCTAAAGGAAGCTCTTCAGAATAAGAGGAAATGACACCATATGGTAATTCAGATAGACAGGAAAGAATGAAAGCATCAAAAATGGCAGTACGTGGATGAATATAAAAACTGTATGTTTTTCTTTCTCTTCTCTTAATTTGTCTGAAATTCATTTGACTTTTTAAGACAAAAAGTATAGCATTGTGTTGTTAGGTTTAAAATATATACGGGTATTATATTATTTCATTTATAAGAAACGTCCAGAATAGGCAAATCCATAGAGACAAAAAGTAGATGAGTAGTTGCCAGGGCTGGGGGGGAAGCGGGGAACAGAGAGTGACCCCTACTGGGTATGGGGTTTCTTTTTGGGCTGATGAAAATGCTCTGGAATTAAATCATGGTGATGGTTGCATAATTTTTAAAATATAACAAAAACAACAACAACAACACTGAAATGTATACTTTAAAAGGGTGAAATTTTTTAATTTAAGTTGAATTAGCCAACATATAGTACATCACTAGTTTTTGGTGTAGTGTTCAATGATTCATTAGTTGCATATAACCCCAGTGCTCATCACATCACGTGCCCTCCTTAATGCCCATCACCCAGCTACCCCATCCCCCCACCCACCTCCCTTTCCACAACCCTCAGTTTGTTTCCTGGAGTCAACAGTCTCTCATGGTTTGACTCCCTCTCTGATTTCTTCACATTCAGTTTTTCCTACAAAAGGGTGAATTTTATGGTATGTGAATCGTATCTCAAAAAATATAGAGAAAGGTAATATATATGGTAAAAAGAGCAAAAAAGATGGAGGGAAATGCAACTGTACTACTGAAAAATTTCTACATCTTTCTTGAAGTAATTTAATAAAAAGTCTAAGAAGATTGTGATCAAAGATGTATGGTGTAATCCCTAGAGCAACCAATAAAAAATAAATAAAAAGAGCTATAGTTTAAAAAGCCAAGGTGAGGGGCACCTAAGTGGCTCAGTCATTAAGAGTCTGCCTTTGGCTCAAGTCATGATCTCAGGGTCCAGGGATGGAGCCCCGCATCGGGCTCCCTGCTCTACGGGGAGCCTGCTTCTCCCTCTCCCACTCCCCCTGCTTGTGTTCCCTCTCTCGCTGTGTCTCTCTCTGTCAAATAAATAAATAAATAAATAAATAAATAAATAAATAAATCTTTTAAATAAATAAATAAATAAAAATAAAAAGCCAAGGTGAAAAGCTTCTGCTTCTAGTCATGCTAGAGTAACAAGGACTGGCCTTAACCAAGGTGGGAAAACTGAAGAAAATATATGAAATAACTGTTTTCAGACATTAGACAACAGGTAACACAGGACAGTGACCCATGAGAGGAGAGAAACAGACAACTGGGCACTGGACTAACCCCAGCCTTTGCCACCGGTAGGGGGTATAGGTAAGGGGAATTTGACAGAGCCTGGTGACCTCACTGAAATAAAAATATAGACATTAGAGTTTAGGGAGACCAAGGCAGCTAGAAGTTGGGGGCCAGGGATCTGGATTGGAGAGGACCATGCAAGAAGACAGAATTTTGCATACTGGTCTGCTTGAGTCTTTAATGAGTGCTGGGTTAGGCATACGTAGAGTGAAATTTCACAAAGTGAGGCCAAAAATGACCAGAGTTGTAAATATAAAATTCCCCAGAGTGCACACATGGTAGAAAGACAAAAGTTCTGACCTGCCAGGGTGGAGGGTCCTTAGTGATCTCCCAGGGTAATTACCAAACCCCACAAAATATGATCTCAACTACAGCAACTTTCTTAATGGGTAAACCCTAAACATACAGCCCAAAAAATAATGTCGATGCAAAACATTTCCACTTTAGGAAGCTAGATCTTTCTTCTATTCTAATATATGGAAACTCACACATTGCTGGTGGGAATGTTAAAAAAAATGGTACAGCCGCTTTGGAAGATAGTTTGGTGGTTTCTAATAAAACTAAACCTGTTCTTACCACATGTTCTAGCAATCACACTCCTTGGTATCTAACCAAAGGAGTTGAAAACTTACATCCCTGCAAAAACCTGTAGACGGGTGTTTATAGCAGTTTTATTCATAATTGCTAAAACTTGGAAGCAACCAAGATGTCTTCCAGTAGGTGAATGAATAAACGGTTACATCCAAACCAATAGAATATTAATAGCACTGAAAAGACATGAGCTATCAAGCCATGAAAAGACATGGAGGAACCTTAAATGCATACTACTAAATGAAAGTAGCCAATCAGAAATGGCTACATATTTTATGATTCCAACTATCAGACATTCTGGAAAAGGCAAAACTATGGAAACAGTATCAGATCAGTGTTGCCGGTAGCTAGGTGGGGTGGGGGCAGGGAGAGCAGAGGAATAGGTAGAGCACAGAAGATTTGTAGGGCAATGTAACTACTCCGTATGCTACTATAACAGTAGATACACGTCATCATACATTTATCCAAACCCATAAAATGTACACCAGGACAGAACCTTAACATAAAGTATGGATTTGGGGTGATGATGATGTGTCAATGTAGCTTCAGTTACACTTGTAACGAATGTGCCACTCTGGAGGAGGGTATACAGAATGAGGGATGCATGTATGTATGGAGGTAGGTGCTAAATGAGAAATCTCTGTACCTTCCACTCAAATTTTGCCCTGAACCTACTGCTCTAAAAAAGAAAATCCATTTTTATTCTCTGACCTAACAATTGTATTAAGAATTTACCTCACAGACACACCTGTCTATGTACACAAAAATTTTCAAGGAATTTTATTGCAATATTCTTATAGCAAGAGCCTGGAAACATTCTTAGTATCCAACAACATAGGATTGGTTACATTAATTATGTTACAGCCATATAGCAGAATATAAAGCAGTCATTTAAAAGAATAAGGCATTGGAAAACAGTACAACAGTTCCTCAAAATTTAAACATAGAATTGCCATATGATCCAGCGATTCCATTTCTGGGTACATACCCAGAAGAATGGAAGCAGGGACTCAAATTGATACTTGTACACTCATGTTCACGATGGCATTATTCAGAGTAGCCAAAAAGTGGAAGCAACCCAAGTGTCCGTGGTCAGATGAATGGACACACAAAATGGGGGCTATACAGACAACGGAATATTATTTAGCCTTAAAAAGGAAGGAAATTTGGACACACGCTGAGACACAGGCAAACCTTGAAGACATTTTTCTAAGTGAAAGAAGCCAGTCACAAAAGGACAAATACTACATGATTCTACTTGTGTGAGGTATCTAGAGTCGTTAAATTCTTAGAGACAAAAACTAGAACAGTGATTGCCAGGGGTTGCGGGGAGGAGAGAATGATGAGTTAGTGCTTAATGGATGTGGGGTTTCAGTTTGGGAACATGAAAAAGTCTGGAGATAGATGCTCGTGGTGGTTGCAGAACAATGTGAATGTACTTAATACCACCGAAATGTATACTTAGAAATCGTTAAAGTGGTAAATTTTAGGTTATGCATATTTGGCTACAATAAAAAAATATGACTCCAAAATGAAATAATTTACTCATGCAACTACTAAGTTCAGAGACGGAGAAGAAGGCGAAGGGGAAGAAGAAGGAGAGGAGACAGAGATGGAGGGGAAGAAGGAGGCAGTCCTGTGTGTAACTGGTCATGAACAATGATGATTTTAAATGAAAAAGGCAAGGGCAAAACAATGTGAATAACATGTTACCATGAGTAGAACAAACACATGAAGAGACAAACTGAAATATTCTTGTGTGTGTGTGTGTGTGTGTGTGTGTGTATCTGTTAACAAGAGCTATTTGTAAATACAAAATATAAACACATCTACGTGACTAAATATGATGGGATATTGTGAAAGGACGCAGAGGTAGCTTATAGAGTCAGGACTCTGGCATGGAGAACTGCTGGGCTGGCAGCCGTGGTATCAGAAAAGTAATTTTTGAATATATATCCTTTTCCAATCCTTTGAATTTTGAATCACAGGCATGTGTTAATCACTCAAACTTTCTACAAATATGTTTTTAATAAGAATTTGTGCAGTGCCTCTGCAGGATGCATAGCATTTGGTGAGGCAGAGAGGAAACACATCAGCCCAGCTGATGAAATAAATGGCGCGAAGAGGCAGAAATGGAAACTTCTGTGTTGTTTCAGAAGCCAGGCAAACAAAGCATTCGGGGTCCCTGAGGATGACTAAGGAGGCACAAGGGGACGGTCCCACCGGTGGCATGATTAACTGGAACCCGGCTATAGGGGGCCGGTAGATTGGAGTTTATCTAGGGGGCAGAGCAGAACCCCGAGGAAGACTCTGATGGGGACACAAGACAAAGGGCAGGGGAGTGAAGGAAGAGAAATCAGGCAGCAGCTCGGGTTTAACCTCCAGGGCGCGAGTGGGCAGTTCCCTGGGGTTTGGCAGGTTGACAGTAGCAGAAGATAACCCGGGGAAGACAGACAGACAACCAGGGCAGCAGAGCTCTACAGAAGAGGCCTGAGCCACGGGAGGGGGTAAGAACAGGGGCAGGCAGGAAGATCCATGGGCCAGACCTCACAGCAACGGAGGGGGGAGCTTCTCACCCCCAGTTGATGGTTTTGAAAGCTGCCATGCTTTTTACAGTTCTGAGTCCTCGTTTCTATTCTAAATCTATAGAATTTGGAAGTGGAGCGGATGGGGGAAGTGGTAAAAATATCGACATTGATACCATCTCCATTAGCCCCCTAGTCCGGGCCACCATCATTTGCCCAGAATATGGCTCATGTACGTACTGGGCTCCCACCTCCATCCCTGTCCCATCTCCTATAATCTATGCCTTCTCCAGGACAGCCAGAGGAATCTTTTAAAACCCAGAGTTAGATCTTGTCAGTCATCTTCTCAAAACTTTCAGTGCCTTCCTATCTCACTCAGTGTAAGATCCTAAATCCTTCTGATGGCCTAAAGGTCCCTCTTAATCTGCCCCCCAGGTTCCAGCTCCCCCCTCTCATCTCCGAAGTCTCCCTCTACCCCAACTCACTCATTGTTAGTCACTACTGGCCTCACTGCTGTTTCTTGAAGAAGAACAAAATAAAACAAGTATGCTCTTATCTCAGGGCCTTTGCATATACTATTCCTTCTGCATAATGGCTCTTTACCCAGATATCCACATATCTTCTTCTCTCACTTCCTTCGGGCCTCTGCTCATATGTCACCTTATCAGAGAGATCTTTTTTTTTTAAAGATTTTATTTATTTATTTGAGAGGGACAGAATGAGAGATAGAGAGCACGAGAGGGAAGAGGGTCAGAGGGAGAAGCAGACTCCCCGCTGAGCAGGGAGCCCGATGCGGGACTCGATCCCGGGACTCCAGGATCATGACCTGAGCCGAAAGCAGTCGCTTAACCAACTGAGCCCCCCAGGCGCCCCAGAGAGATCTTCTCTGACCATCTGTCTAAAATAACATGTCCCCCTTCCCATCACCTCTATGACCCCCACTCCACATATTTTTGTATAGCACTTGTGGCCTTCTGACATATTGTATACTTTACGTGTTTACTTATCACTTATCTATGACCCTCACTCCTCTTTATTTTTCTTCATAGCACTTGCGACCATCTGATATATTATATATTCATGTATCTGTCTCGTGTATAAGCTCCAGGTGAGGCAAAGTTTTTTTGTTCACTGCTGTATCCCCATGTTTAGGGAACATGTTAATACTAGTACATATTAGAGACATAATAAATTTTGTTTAGTAAATAAAGTTGTTTATAAGCTTCCCGGAGTGAGTCTTACACAGCCACCCTGGTGTGCAACTACTGGTGTAGCTAATATGAACCAAATTCTCAAATATTAACGTGCGGATTTGGCACAGCATTTCTCTCATCTAACGCTGCTTTCATTGACATCTAGGGAACAGACCCCACCCAAGACTCTCCTTTTAAAGCTACACCTGGGGTAGGGGGCAGAACTTCCGCTCATTTTGTTCCCCGTCTGTTCTCTGAGGCAACCACACCTCCCTCTCCCCTCACCATCTGGGTGGAAACAAGACTGCATCACTGAAGGCTTTGTGAAGGGAGATGTGCTAACTCATCACAGGAGCCACAGAGTTTGAAGAATTCAGAACTTGCTGAGTGCTACTTTCTTTGGTTGTGAAATTTCTCTTTTGGATTTTAATTTTCCAATTTGATAGTCTCAGAACTTAAATCACATATCAGAAGTAACACAACAAAGAATAGAATCATGTTGAATAGGGGCACATGGGTGGCTCCCTGGGTTGGGCTTCTGACTCTTGGTTTTGGCTCAGGTCATGATCTCAGGGTCGTGAGATCAAGCCCCGCATTGGGCTCCTTGCTCAGCAGGGAGTCTGCTTGGGATTCTCTTCCTCTCCCTCTCTCTCTATCCCTCCCCCAGCTAGCAATTTCTCTCTCTTTCTCTCAAATAAATAAATAAATAAATCTTTGTTTTAAAAAAAAATCATGTTGAATAGTAGTTAAAGGGACAACAGATAAGTAATACTTTCTATGTATTAGAACCTCATCACTTACAAAAGGTTTCCACATATCTTAGCCCACCCTGAACCTCTCAACAGCCCCGTGATGGAGACAGTCCTGGCATCATAGCCCCTATTTTATAGATAAGGAAACTGGAGGTCATAAAATTTGGTTGTCTTGTTGATTAAAAAATGAGTCAAAGAATTTGACAGCTCACCAAAGAAGATATACAGATGGCAAATAGCATATGAAAAGATGCTCCATGTTATAGGTCATCAGGGAAATGTAAATTAAAACAACAATGAGATACCACTACACACCTATTAGAATGGCCAAAATCCAGAACAATGACATCAAATGGCCGGTGAGGATGTGGAGAAACAGGAACTCTCATTCATTGTTGATGAGAATGGCAAAATTATACAACCACTTTGGAGAACGGTGCTTTTGTGGAAAACTAAACATATCATATGATCAAGAAATCATGTTCCTTGGTATTTACCCAAAGGATTTGAAAACATGTCCATACCAAAACCTGAATGCAGATGTTTATAGCAGTTTTATTCATAACTGTCAAAACTTAGAAGTGACCAAGATGTTCTTCGGTAGGTGAATGGATCAACAGCAGTACATCCAGGCAATGAAGTATTATCCACCACTGAGAAGAAATGAGCTATCAAGCCAGGAAAAGATATGGAGGCACCTTAAATACACACTACTAAGTGAGAGAAGCCAATCTGAAAAGGCTGCGTATTGTATGATTCCAACTATAAGATTCTGGGAGTGCCTGGGTGGCTCAGTCGTTAAGCATCTGCCTTCGGCTCAGGTCATGATGCCAGGGTCCTGGGATCGAGCCCCGCATCGGGCTCCCTGCTCCGTGGGAAGCCTGCTTCTCCCTCTCCCACTCCCCCTGCTTGTGTTCCCTCTCTCGCTGTCTCTCTCTCTGTCAGATAAATAAATAAAATCTTTTAAAAAATTTTTAAAAAAGACACTCTGGAAAAGACAAAACTATGGAAACAGTAACAGTATCACTGTTGTCTGGGGTTAGCAGGGAGGGAGGGATCAACAGATGGAGCACAGAGGATTTTTAAGGCAGTAAAAATACTCTGTATGATACTATAATGATGGATACATGTCATTATACATTAATCCAAACCCATAGAATTAACAACACCAAAAGAGAACTCTAATATGAACGATGGATTTGGGGTGATTCTGATGTGTCGGTGAAGGTCCATCAACTGTAACAAATGTACCACTCTGGTGGGTGATGTTGATAATGTGGGAGACCATGCATGTGGTGGAAGAAGGAATATAGGAACGCTCTGTACCTCCCTATTAATTTTACTGTGAACCAAAACCTGCTCTTAAAAAATAGTCCTTTTTAGGAAAATTAGTTAAAAAAAAAAAAGTTTGTTGCCTTTTCCGGAATGACACTGCCAGTGAATGGTAGTATTGTGCCTAAGACCCTTCTGTTTCCAAATCCCAATCTATTTCCACTGCACCATTTACTCAGATTGAGAAGAATTAACTTGAATCTATGTCTCACACACCATTTACTACAGTATCACTACCATTTTGACCACTGTACCTAGTATTTGTGAAATGCTTACTCCGTGATAGGCTCACGTTAAGTGTTTTACACGCATTATTCAGTGTAAGTCTCACAGCAATTACAAAAGGAGACGTCATTATTATTTTAATTTTCAAAGAGGAATTTGAGGCCAAGAGGTTGAGGAACTCTTGCCCAGGTAACAAAGCCAGGTAAAAGTGGGTTTTAAACGAAGTTCTGGCTAATTCCAGAAGCAAGGTTTTAACTACAATCTCATATTTTCTTTACTAAAAAGTTAGTGTTACAAAGATAAAACGTTCATGTCAGCAAGGTTCATGTCCTCGTCTTATCTTTTCTATACTGTAAAAACAGTCCTCCCCCAAATTTCTTCATATCTGCAGTCTTGACTATCTCCCCTCACCAATTCTTTCTCCATACTAAATTCTAAATAATCTTCCTAAAAGACAATTGGGCAGGAATAGTCTCCTATTTGAAAATCTCCACTGATTCCAGGGAGCCTGGATTTCGGCTCAGGTCATGATCTTAGGGTCATGTGACTGAGCCCTGCATTGGGCTCCATGCTCGGCGCAGAGTCTGTCCCTCTCCCTCTGCTCTGTCCTCCCACTCTCTCTCTATCTCACATAAATAAATAAATAAATACGTAAATAAATAAATAAATAAATAAATAAATAAAATCTTAAAAAGAAAAGAAAAATCTCCACTGATTCCCTAATTTTTTCCATGACAAGGGTTAAACTCCATGTCATTTCATTAGATGCCTTTCACAAATGAGTCCTAACTCACTCTTCCAAGTTCATTCTTGCAGTTTCAATCTGCTCAATGTGGGTTATATTCCCAGAATTCCCCAGACTTCTCTGTGCCTTTTTACACAATGCTCTTTCTGCATGAAATACTTTTACTGTCTTCTTGTACTCCCCTGCACTGGTAAGTATCGGTTAGGTCGCGCTGTAGAAACAAACGACAAACTCTCAGTGACATAAAACTCAAGGTTTATTTCTCACTCAACCTGAGTCAGCTGGGGGTTCGGTTGAGTCTTCCTTACTCAGGAACCCAGGCTTATAGAGCAGCCCCTATTTGGGGTGTTGTCAGGCCCTAGGGCAGGAAAAAAGAGAGAGACAGAGAGAGAGCACCCCAAATCATGCATTGTCTTTTAAAGCTTCCATTCAGAAATAGCACACATCAATTCCAATCACTTTGATTGATCAAAGTAAGCCACAAGCATGGGTTCAGGCAGGGAGTCAGTAGATAGTTGGATTTAATTAGGTTTGGAATATTCCAGAAGAGTGTAATGGAGAAAGAGTGAAGGAAGGAGTATTTAAAATGATGGGCGGTGGTGTCTGAACTGGATAAGAAGAGAAGTGAGGTCATAATGTGTTTGATAGTGGTGAGGTCAATGAGTTAGAGACCTCTATAAGACTGAAGGTGAATGGTCTCTGGAGGAATTTCATGTTTATTGGGAAAGACATATGTAAATAGGCTGGGGGAGAGGCCACACAATTCAACCCACAATAACTATTAATTTTCTAGTTTATTTAAATATATATGCATTTTAAATTTTTTATTTTTCCCCCAACTCAGTTGTAAGCCCCATGAGAGCAGAGACCTTGTCTGTCTTTCTAACCATTATATCCACAATGGCTAGAACAAAACCCAGCACACAGTAGCTGGTCAGCAAAAAGCTGATAATGAATGAATGAATGAGTGAATGGATGGATGAGTAGTAGGTTTCTTCTACTTCCACAGGACTCCTGAGAAAAGCTAGTAATGACCCAGTCACCCTGGCATAATAGATCATACCATACTCCAAAGATCATACCATCAATTTCTTCCTTCCCTATATGCCTGCACCTTTCTTCCATGGAGAAGTGGAGCTTATTTCTCCTTCTTCTGAATCTAAGCATACCCTAGGACTGCTCTGATCCTGTGTGTAACTGTGTGCTCTGATCAATAGAGTGTAGTAGAAATACATTCTGGGATCTCTTGGCCCGGGCTTTAAGAAAACTACAAGCTTCTATTTCCTTCCTCTTGGAACTCAGCAACCATGATATAAAAACAAGCCACATGGAGGAGAATTCAAGTCCTTTCTATGGCAGCTCCAGCCCAGCCACCCTCCACCAGCCAGCACCAACTGCCAGTCGTAAGAATGAACCATCTTGGACATTCCAGCCCAGTCTAGCCTCTGGAGCCCCAGATAACAGCACATGGAACAAAACAACTTCTCTGCTAAGATAATCAACCAACAGAATTGTGAAAAATAATACAATAGTGGTTGTCTTAAGCCACTAAGTTTGGGCGTGATTTGTTACCCAGTGATAGATAACTGAAACAGAAATCAGCACCTAGTCATGTGATGCGGCAGTAAGAAAAACATAAAACACGGAGGACTGGCTTTGGGAGCAAATGGTCGGGGGGAAGCCTGGAGATTCTCAAGAAGGCTATTGACGAAGGTTGGCAGAGCAGTGAAGCGATCCCTATTGGGTACGGGAGCAAAGGGAATACAATTTATATACCAGGAGAAATTTTACTGAAACTGCCGCCTGTGTTAACATCACAAATAGAAAGGGTGCCTCACGAGCCTGGAGATCTGGCTAAGGAGATTGCCAGGCAAAATGTTGAAAGTGCCAATTGGCTTCTCTTAGCTTCCTAGGCTATGACAAAATACAAGAAGAAAGGAATGAACTAAATAAAGAACAGTTTGAGTAGAATTTGGAGGAAATATAAAGGGTACAGGGAAGTCTTCAAGGTAGCAAATGTTCTCAAAGTAAGAAATGGCCTTAAGGCAAAGATCAAATCTAGGGTGGTATCAATAAAACATAGCTTCAGTGTGAAATTCAGATCAAAGGTGCAAGATCTTTTGCAGAGACAGAAAGTTTTAAGATGGTGTCTAAGAGACCCTTAGGCCACACAAAAATACTTTTAAATATCTTAGGGGCATGATTTGTAGACCCCCAGCAATAGAACTGCTAAGAATATTAAGGGTGTTATAGCAACTTTAATGCTGGTGTATACCTAATAAACTAGCAAAGATAAATAATAATGTTAACAATCCAATGGAAATGTGGCTCCAGGGAAACACATTGCTGATAATGTTGTAGAATTGTTTCAAGCTTTCTAGAAAGCAGTCTGGCAACAGGTAACAAAATGTTCCTGTCTTTTTTCCAAATAGTTTATCTTTAGGAATATTGACCTAAGGAAATGGCCCCAAAGAGATAATTTTTAAAAAGCCATTGGTCTAAACAAGCCTTCATGGTCACATTATTTATAATAGAAAGAAACTGGAAACAATCCAAATGTCCAAAAATAGAGCTTTGGATGTGCAAACTGTGGTATATTTACATGACAGACTGCTCTATAATCTTTAAAAAGACAAGTTTATGGATTGTGTTGACTCGAGGTTATGTGGGCTTGAAGTATCGTTAATAAGAGTAAAGTATGAAATGGTAAGTGCACGCTGTTTCAATTCCATAAAAATAAGTACCATCTATATATTTTTAATAAAATAAAGAAAATGTATATGCAACAACTTAATGTTTAGCTTTAAAATTGAAGTAGTTGATATCCTAGTTGGAAAGGATGAAATAGATACTGTGGGGAATTACGCAAAAAAAGTTAAGAAAACTAGAACAGATACATTTAAGTGCAAGGTGTGTTTATTAAGAAGTGTTGACAGGGACTCACAATGTTCTCAGCCCTGAGCTGGGCATAGCAAGAAGAACAAGGGAAGAGAAGAATATGGTCCCCAGGCTCAATAAATATTCAAAACACAAAAAGGACACAACAGATTACAGTGTAGATGAATTTTTTTTTGGTTCAATTCTGTGAAAAAAGGCCAAAGCGTTTTTTTGAAACTCTGTTTTACAAAAACTTGCTAGAATTCTGTGAGACATTTTGCAAATGGAATTAAGCTTTAGATACTTTTGTTAAATCGTTGATTTTTAAACTATTGTTCTGTTTTTAAAATGCTCTTTTAAAACACTTGAACACTATGGAGAAGAAAAAAAAGAGAGTTAAAAAAAACAAACAAACATGTCACCTAAAATCGATCCCATTCCTAAGAAATCATCATTGTGAACACTTCATAAATATTATTTTAGCAAGGTTCACTTAGTCAGGTTCAACCAGGAAAGCAGAACGAGTAGGAGATATATTTTCATAGACTTACTGCAAGGAATTGGTTTACACATAATTGTGGGGGCCAGCTAAACAAGTCCAAAATCCATAGGACAGACCACCAGGAAGGACAGAATGGAATCCCAGGGCACAGGCTGAAGCTGGACACAGGCAGAATTACTTCTTCAGGGAAACCTCAGCTCTGCTCTTAGAGGCCTTTCAAACGAATCATATCCACCTACATTATCTAGGAAAATCTCCCTTACTTCAAGCCAACTGATCATGGCTTTTAATCATATCTTAAAACACTTTCACGGCAATACTTACACTAGTATTTGATTGAATAACTGAAGAGTCTGGCTCTGTCAAGTTGACATGTCAAAAAGACCATCACAGTCCATCCCTTGTCAATGTGGCACCCATACACATTTTCTTAAATCACACTCAACCTCCGAATAAAGGCAGTAACAAAGTCATACTTCTGCTTAACATGATATAATTATCCTGTGTACAATTGAAATCTCACTACCCTTTCCTCAGGAGGAGATGCGAAGTTCTTAGGTGTTGTTTACTCTTCTCCTTTGTTATCCCGTGGCTTAAATACTGTCATATAAAATTAACAATTACGGGGGCGCCTGGGTGGCTCAGTCGGTTGGGCATCTGCCTTTGGCTCGGGTCATGATCTCGGGGTCCTGGGATCAAGCCCTGCGTCAGGCTCTCTGCTCAGCAGAGCCTGCCCTCCCCCTACTTGTGCTTTCTCACTCTCTCTAACAAATAAATATATAAAATTTTAAAATTAACAATTACAAATACATACTATGTTAGATGATAAGGGAAGAAGAGTGGGAAAGAAGCAAATATTTCCTTAATATATATTTATAAAAAAATAAGGAATAAATACTCATAATAATTAGACCTCATTTCTGCAACTGGTCACCTGGTCATAGTATTTGTAACTACATTCTTCTGCTTCCTATTCCACATCCTCTTTGCCCTCAGCAAGCACCTCAGCTGGCCATGCTTCTTTACCTGGTGGTAAAGAAGTCTTTACCAAGACTTCATTCCTAAAGGGCCTGGAACATGAGCAGTCTAGCCTGAATTGGGTTGTTCTATTTCCTTTGACTTTAATCGCAGAGTAATATTAAGAGGCATCCTTGAGGGATCACCTTTATTCCAGACATACTCCTCCTTACCTCCATTGGGTAATGGTGCTCAGTTTGTCCTTGGTAATCAATATCAGTTACCCCAGCCAGTATAGTAACTTTCTTTGCCTGCTGATATAGAGGCATGAATATCCCAAAGTGACCAGGTGACAGTCTCAACTCCCAGGTCAATGGAATCATTGTTGTATCTGTTCGTGGAAGTATTTCTCCCTTTGGAACTTAGATCTCTAGACCAGCAGGATCCAAGGACCCGGAGACAGAAAGCAAAAATTGTACTGATGTATCATCAGCCACTCCCATTCTTACCCTTTAATCAAAGCCTCATGAATCCTGGCTATGGGAGAAATAATCCCATATATTGGACGCTGATATAGAGCATAGTATATATAGCAAACTGATTTAGGTCACCTTAGAGACTATTCTGAAGTCTTTCGCTAATATCAAAATGGAATGTTCTGGAGCTTCAGAGACTTTTCCCTCCAGAGAAACTGAGAAATGATTTCCTGTAAGCACTTTCCCCTCCTCTCTCCTGGTGCCCTCCCATTTACTTTCTTCAGGCAGCTACTATCACATCTTCTGGGGGAGGCAGACTGGAAGCCATTCTTTACAAAGAATCTGTCTAAATACTCAATTGTACATTTTCAGTTGAAGATTCCATGCTCACGATTTTGTTTTTTGATTCATATCATTTTCTCTTTTGTGGTACAAAAACGTGGTAAAAGAGCATATCCTTTCCTCTGCCCCTTTAAACAATGTTTTGATTCTAATGGGCCAGCTAAGCACAGGCAGAATTAACTGGTTTTGCATCATGAGAAATTACAATACAACATCTTAACTAAGCAGTATTCAGTAAAGTGAAAGAAAAGGAGAAACAACTGGTGTGGTCCCACTGTGGGAGGGGTGCAAAGGGGCCAAACTTCTAAGCTTCAGAGACCCTATTTCCTAGTATCCATGTCCCACTCATCATCTCTTTAAATATCTATTCTTTTGTCTTTCCAAATCCTTGTAATCAGCTTTTGTCAGTAGAAATTGTATTATGAATTCATACCTTTTTAAAAAATTTTTCTATTATGTTAATCCCCATACATTACATCATTAGTTCTTGATGTAGTGTTCCACGATTCATTGTTTGTGCATAACACCCAGTGCTCCACGCAGAATGTGCCCTCTTTAATACCCATCACCAGACTAACCCATCCCCCCACCCCCCTCCCCTCTAGAACCCTCAGTTTGTTTTTCAGAGATTATGAATTCCTCATATCAGCGAGGTCATATGATATGTCTTTCTCTGATTGACTTATTTCATTCAGCATAACACCCTCCAGTTCCATCCACGTCATTGCAAATGGCAAGATCTCATTCCTTTTGATGGCTGCATAATATTCCATTGTGTATATATACCACTTCTTCTTTATCCATTCATCTGTCGGTGGACATCTTGGCTCTTTCCACAGTTTGGCTATTGTGGACATTACTGCTATAAACATTGGGGTGCACGTACCCCTTCAGATCCCTACATTTGTATCTTTGTGGTAAATAGCCAGTAGTGCAATTGCTGGATCATATGGTAGCTCTATTTTCAAATGTTTGAGGAACCTCCATACTGTTTTCCAGAGTGGTTGCACCAGCTTGCATTCCCACCAACAGTGTAGGAGGGTTCCCCTTTCTCCGCATCCCCGCCAACATCTGTCGTTTCCTGACTTGTTAATTTTAGCCATTCTGACTGGTGTGAGGTGGTATCTCATTGAGGTTTTGATTTGGATTTCCCTGATGCCGAGCGATGTTGAGCACTTTTTCATGTGTCTGTTGGCCATTTGGATGTCTTCTTTGGAAAAATGTCTGTTCCTGTCTTCTGCCCATTTCTTGATTGGATTATTTGTTCTTTGGGTGTTGAGTTTAATAAGTTTTTATAGATTTTGGATACTAGCCCTTTATCTGATATGTCATTTGCAAATATTTTCTCCCATTCTGTCGGTTGTCTTTTGGTTTTGTGGACTGTTTCTTTTGCTGTGCAAAAGCTTTTTATCTTGATGAAATCCCAATAGTTCATTTTTGCCCTTGCTTCCCTTGCCTTTGGCGATGTTTCTAGGAAGAAGTTGCTGCGGCTGAGGTCGAAGAGGTTGCTGCCTGTGTTCTCTTT
>NW_027397067.1:48069965-48481955 GCF_003265705.2 Callorhinus ursinus
TTTCCATGAATTTTTTTAATTCTTCTTTAATTTCCTGGTTGACCCATTCATTCTTTAGTAGGATGCTCTTTAGCCTCCATGTATTTGAGTTCTTTCCGACTTTCCTCTTGTGATTGAGTTCTAGTTTCAAAGCATTGTGGTCTGAAAATATACAGGGAATGATCCCAATCTTTTGGTAATGGTTGAGACCTGATTTGTGACCTAGGATGTGATCAATTCTGGAAAATGTTCCATGGGCACTAGAGAAGAATGTGTATTCCATTGCTTTGGGATGGAATGTTCTGAATATGTCTGTGAAGTCCATTTGGTCCAGTGTGTCATTTAAAGTCTTTATTTCCTTGTTGATCTTTTTGCTTAGATGATCTGTCCATTTCAGTCAGGGGGGTGTTAAAGTCCCCCTCTATTATTGCATTGTTGTCAATGTGTTTCTTCGCTTTTGTTATTAATTGCCTTATATAATTGGCTGCTCCCATGTTAGGGGCATAGATATTTACAATTGTTAGATCTTCTTGTTGGATAGACCCTTTAAGTAGGATATAGTGTCCTTCCTCATCTCTTATTACAGTCTTTGGTTTAAAATCTAATTTGTCTGTTAGAAGGATTGCCACCCCAGCTTTCTTTTGGTGTCCATTAGCATGGTAAATTGTTTTCCACCCCCTCACTTTCAATCTGGGGGTGTCTTTGGGTCTAAAATGAGTCTCTTGCAGACAGCATATTGATGGGTCTTGTTTTTTAATCCACTCTGATAGCCTGTGTCTTTTGATTGGGGCATTCATGAATTTAGTGCCATTGTATTGCCTGTAAGGTGACTGTTACTGTATATTGTCTCTGTTCCTTTCTGATCTATGCTGCTTTTAGGATCTCTCTTTGCTTAGAGGATCCTTTCAATATTTCTTGGAGGGCTGGTTTCATGTTTGCAAATTCCTTTAGTTTTTGTTTGTCCTGGAAGCTTTTTATCTCTCCTTCAATTTTCAATGAGAGCCTAGCTGGATAGAGTATTCTTGGCTGCATATTTTTCTCGTTTAGTGCTCTGAAGATATCATGCCAGTCCTTTTTGGCCTGCCAGGTCTCTGTGGATAGGTCTGTTGCCAATCTAATATTTCTACCATTGTAGGTTACATATCTCTTCTCCCAAGCTGCTTTCAGGATTTTCTCTTTGTCTCTGAGACTCGTAAGTTTTACTATTAGATGTCAGGGTGTTGACCTATTTTTATTGATTTTGAGAGGGGTTCTCTGTGCCTCCTGGATTTTGATGCCTGTTTCCTTCCTCACATTAGGGAAGTTCTCTGCTATTATTTGCTCCAATATACCTTCTGCCCCTCTCTCTCTTTCTTCTTCTTCTGGGATTCCAATTATTCTAATGTTGTTTCGTCTTATCGTATCGCTTATCTCTCGAATTCTGCCCTTGTGATCCTGTAGTTGTTTCTCTCTCTTTTTCTCAGCCTCTTTATTTTCCATCATTTGGTCTTCTATATCGCTGATTCTCTCTTCTGCCTCATTTATCCTAGCAATTAGTGCCCACATATTTGATTGCACCTCATTAATAGCCTTTTTGATTTCGACTTGGTTAGATTTTAGTTCTTTTATTTCTCCAGAAAGGGTTTCTCTAATACCTTCCACGCTCCTTTCAAGCCCAGCTAGTATCTTTAAAGTCACGATTCTGAACTCTAGGTCTGACATCATACTAATGTCCGTATTGAGTAGGTCCCTGGCTGACGGGACTATCTCTTGTTCTTTCTGCTGAGGTGATTTTTTTGGTCTTGTCATTTTGTCCAGAGGAGAATAGATGAATGAGAGAACAAAATGCTAACAGGTTAACAACGTCCCCAGCAAATATACTCTATACAAATCAGAAAAGACCTGAAACCAGGGGGAAAGAAAGGGAAAGAAAGAAAAAAGAAAGAGTAAAGAAAGAAAAGAAAAAAAAAGAAAAAGATAAATACAAAAACAGAACAATACGAAAAAAACCGAATATGATCAAATAAGATCAGGCTAGTGCATAGATCAGTGCCACACACTAGATTTTGGGCGTATTTTGGTCTGTTAGAAAAAAGTGCCTCCTAAAATTTTAAAGGAAGAAAGACTTATATATGAACAAAATAAGGGCTGATACAATGAAGGGATGGAAGATGACTGTAAAGATTAAAATTATAAAAGATCTTATAAAAGGAATTGATACGATAAGAAGTTGTTTGATAAAAGAAAGAAGATTTAGGGAAAAAAAAAAAGGAGAGAATGTGATCAGGCAGGAGACTAAAACAAAGCCATACACTAGTGATTTAGGGTATATTTTGATCTGTTAGAAGAAACTGTATCTCAAAATTTTAAAGAGAGAACAACTTATATATATATATGCCAAAAATAAGGGCAACTACTATGAAGGGATAAAATATGACTCTAAAAATGAAAAATAAAAAATGTTTTTTTTAAAAGAAGGGATTGATAAGATGTTAGTTGAAAAAGGGAAAAAGAAAAATAAAAAAACCGTTTAAAAAAATTAACTTTGAAAAACTAATGAATCATGGTAAAAAAAAAGCCATGAATTCTATGTGCAGTATTCCCCTAGCGCTGGAGTTCTCCCATTCTCCTTGATCGGTAAACTTGGTCTTGGCTTGCTGGCTGTTGGTGCTGATCTTCTGGGGGAGGGGCCTGTTGCCGTGGTTCCCAAATGTCTTTGCCGGAGGCGGAGTTTCCCCGCCCTTGTCGGTCTGGGCTAAGCAAGCTGCTCGGGTTTGCTCTCAGGAGCTTTTGTTCCCTGCAAGCTCTGGTACAGCTTTGGAGGACCAGAGTGAAAATGGTGGCCTCCCAATCTCCGCCCGGAGGAGCTGAGAACTCGGGGCCCCGCTCCTCAGTGCGCCCCCAGAGAAAAGCAGCCAGTCACTCCCGTCTCCCCAGTCTCCGGCCGCACTGCGTGCTCACCCGGCCTGTGATCGAGCATTTCTATCTCTGGCACCCGACCCCGTGTGGAGTCTCCAAACCCAGCAGATCCCTGCGGTGCGCTCCCGCGCCGCTCCTCCCGGGGGAGGAAGGAGAGTCTCCCTGGATCTGCCGCTTGTTGGGTCCCTGCTGGAGGAGTAGTGACCCGACTGGGCCGCAGATCACAGTTTATGGCAACCCCGAGCTGAGAGCCCGCGCCTCGGCTCTGTCTCTGCAGCCGGCTTCCCCGCCCCGATACCTGGGAGCTCTGCCGCACTCAGGCACCCCTGGTCTTTCTGTGACCCCGAGGGTCCTGAGACCACACTGTCCCGCGAGGGTTCCACCCCCCGCTTAGCCACTGCAGCGACGTCCCTCAGCGGAGCCGACTTCTAAAAGTTCCGATTTTGTGCTCCGCGGCTCTAGCACTTGCCAGAAGCGGCCGACGGAGGCCCCTCCCCCGCCGTCTATCCTCCCGAATATCGCCTCGGATTCACTTCTCCGCACGTCCTACCTTCCAGTAAGTGGTCGCTTTTCTGTTCAGAGAGTTGTTACTCTTCTTATCTTCGATCTCCTGTTGAGTTCGTAGGTGCTCAGAATGGTTTGATCCCTATTCAGCTGAATTCCTGAGACCAGACGAAATCCAGGTCTCCCACTCCTCCGCCATCTTGCCTGAATTCATACCTTTAATTCCTTAGTTCTTCAACTAGATGAGTTCATAGGACCTAAAAGATCAACCTTAATAAAGTCTGAAGAGGTGAGATGGGGAATAAAGAGGAAGTAAGAGACCATGGGGCAGTTCTGCCAGAGGACAGGGATGCAGAAAGCCTTAGCATCACTAAAGGCCTGAGAGAGCATTAAGTGTCCAATATTCTAAATAAGGTTAGTGTGGAGGATTCTTTGTTGAGCCTCAATTATTCCCATAGAATTAACAAGGCATCATGTTGGGGGAGCAGGGTTCCTGTGACTGGACTGATTTGTATCAGAATCACTTGGGGCAGAGTTTTTAAACCTTACACACACACACACACACACACACACACACACACACACACGCTAGTGATTCTAGAATGGGTCCTGGTATAGAAGGAGGGCAAGACATGTTTGAAAACCTCTCTAGATTATTCTCCTATATGACGTTTATCCATGACCCAGTCATCTCCCTGGCTTAACATGAAAAGCCACAGGAAACACTTCTTTCTTCCTCACCCACAGATGCTGCTTCCCTTGATGTGCCACTTACCCCCAGTGAGCACAATTCCAACTGGCTTAAGACTAGGGAATGTAGTGGCTCACTTTTGTGTGGCTTCAGGTACAACTCGATCCAGGACTCAAACGGTATCACGAGGACAGAATTCTCACTCCTTACGTTTCTCCATTTTCTTAGCCTTAGTGCCAACATCTGACCCCGTGTGGTCATGGGTGACTGCAGCAGTACCAGCAACTACATCCTCTCTCCTTCATGTCCAGCAAGAAGAGAGTTAAGAGTCTCCCAGGATTCCTGGTGACTGTATCTTTGTACATCATTGGCTCATTCCTGAACAGATCACTATGGCCAAGAGAATGTGATATGCTGCTTAGGCAGTCAGGCCCATCTCTAGACCTGGGGTTTAAAGTCAATCACATCCAAACCACAAAGCTGGGAATGGATGCTGGGCATCAAACCAGTGGTGGCCACTACTCTCCTAATCTGCAGTTAACCAAAGCAAGCATCTCAGGAATCATTCCAAATGCTGCTGGATCAACCTCATCTGGTTGTTTTGTATAATGGACCATTCCTTTGACACATCTGTCTAAGGCTGACAGAGACATATGTTAAGAAGACTTGCTCCCTGACCTCAAGTAGCTTACAACAATCCAGTCAACAAACATATGTTTTCATTTTAGAAAAGAAAAGAGAAACACCTGGTCGATGTACCTGGATATCTCCTTTCTTGGACTTCAACTCTTACTGACCCCAGCAAAGTTCTGAAAGTAAAAGATTATTAAAATGGTTCATTTTCTTCAAGTAGGCACTTAAAACCTCATTCATTTCAAATGTTCCCTCTGAGATCGCCACCTGTTAAAATTCTATGAGCTGTCTCCACAGAGCCATCTAATGCACTCACTTTCATTTGGGAATGTCTAGTGACAAGAGCAATGAGCAACAGATTAGGAGACAGACGACCTGTGTTCTACATACTTCTCAGCCATCACTAGTGATGGGATGCAGGGTAAGTGGCTTTGTTCCTTAAATAAGAAAGGACTTTAAACTTTGCTATGACGTGGAAATCAAGGGAATATTGTTCCTCTTAAGTAACTTACCTTTTGAAGTTTACAAAAAGGAGCTTCCACTTTCAGGAAAATAAAGATGCTCACCAACAGATATCTATTGAGCACCCACTAAGTGCCAGGCACAGTGCTGAGCTCTAAGAATAGAAAGATAACAGGGTTGCCTGGGTGGCTCAGTCATTAAGCGGCTGCCTTCGGCTCAGGTCATGATCCCAGGGTCCTGGGACCAAGCCCCACGTTGGGCTCCCTGCTTGGCAAGAAGCCTTCTTCTCCCTCTGCCACTCATCCAGCTTGTGTTCCCTCTCTCGCTGTGTCTCTATCTGTCAAATAAATAAATTTTTTAAAAATCTTTAAAAAAAAAAAAAAAAGAATAGAAAGATACAAAATGGCCAGCTCTTTAGGGTGCCTGGGTGGCTCAGTCAGTTAAGTGCCTGCCGTCAGCTCAGGTCACAATCCCAGGGTCCTGGGATTAAGCTCTGCATCGGGCTCCCTGTTCAGCAGGGAGCCTGCTTCTCCCTCTCCCTCTGCCTACCACTCCCCTTGCTTGTGCTCTCTCTCTCTCTCTCTGTCAAATAAATAAATAAAATCTTTTTTAAAAATTATAACAAAAAAATAAAAATAAAAAATAAAAATAAAAATTATAACAAAAGACCCAGCTCTTACCATGGGTGAGCTCCCATGTTAGGCAGGGAGACAGACAGGTAAATAAACAATTACAGCCCAATGTGTTTTATGCTGTAGCTGAGATATGCATGGGCTGCTATCTGAATTGAAAGGCTGGGCATGAGTGTTGATGGTTGAGGATTGAGTTTTTCACATGAGCAAGGCAGCAAGGAAAGGGGACCAGGGTCAGATGAGCATTTTGGGCAGAGGGAAAAACACATGCACAGGCATGAGGCAGAGTGTATATGCTCCATATTCTGTGTGCCACTCCAGAGCCACTCTCCAGAGCCACTCTCCATCCCTGTCCACTCTGCTCTGTGCCCTGGCCTCTGTGGAATGCATCTCTGGAGCTCCCTTGCCTTCTGGCTTCTAACTGGTTTCAGCCAATGAGATACACCAGGTAGAGAATGCAGGGAAGTGAGAGACAAAGTTCAGATATGTGTCCCCCCCGGGTTCCTCTCTGAGGAGGAGGGAGGCCACAGCTCCAGCTCCCCAGGCTGACACACCCCACTCTAGATCCTGGGGACAGCTTCCTCACTTGCCGCTCTAGGTCTAGAGGTGGTAAGAACCTTCCATTCCTGTTTCCCTTAACCCTGTCCGCACCTTTGTAAATAGTCTTGTAAACTCTTCAGTTACCTCTTTTGTGAGTATCATCTGTCTCCTGCCAGGACCTGACTGATACATGTGTGGATTAAGTAGAAATTGCAGGGCTGGATTATAGAGTGTACGTCTGCATGGGGCAAGTGTGATGAGGACAGAAAGTTGGCAGGAACCAGGTCCTTGGGGTTCTTGGATTCTCTGTGAGGAGTGAGTAAAGATTTTATCATGAAGGTAATAGGAAGCCAGTTTTTTTTTAATCATTAGATTACATTTAAAAAGTCATTTGTAATCATTATGGGTAATATATGCACCATATATAATTCAAAAGCAGCTACTTGCATGCTACCAGGCCTTAGGAGAAATGGAGCATAGAACATCAGTGACCATGTAGCTGCCCATGATGGGATCGGTTCTGTCAACTGTGAGTAATCCATCATAAGATAGAAGTGGTATATCCAGGATCAGGCACAAGCAGGGCCAGAGAGTACGAGTAAACAACAGATGCAGAAGGCCCCAAATCCCTCTGCTTTAACTCATATTTATAGCTACATGAGGGGAGAAAGGGGAGGCTTATTATCAGCTGAAAGAGGAGGAAAATAGGTTGATCCTCATTCATGGATGGGTTGCATTGTGCTGTGGACTGCATTGTGCCCCACCAAAATACATATGTTGAAGCTCTAACCTCCAATTTGATGATATTTAAAAGTGAGGCCTTTGGGAGGTAATTAGATTTAGATGAGATCATGAATCAGGACCCCATGATGGGATTAGTGCCCTTATAAGAAGAGACATCAGAGAGCTTCTTTACTCTCTCTCTCTCTCTCTCTACCATGTGAGGACACAGCAAAAAGGTAGGTGTCTCTAATCCAGAAAGAGAGCTTTCACCAGAACCTAATCATGCTGGCACCCTGGTCTGAGACTTCCAGCCTCCAAAACTATAAAAAATAAATTCTGTTGTTCAAACCACCCACTTTGTGGTATTTTGTTATGACAGACCTAGCAGACTCACAGCTTGTTGTGAGCCTATTGCTAATTCACAACAGCAGTTAGTAATGACTCTGAAAGGTAGGGAAGTCTCCATTGTCAGCATTCCAGATGGTATATCTAGTCACCCACTGTGTGTGGAAAAAAGAAGTGAACTGATGTAAGAATATATACAGACTCATGGGGAGGGGCAATAGCTTGGCTGGTTGGTCAGGGAACTAGAAAAAGAAGATTGGAATACCAGGGTCAAAAAGATCTGAGGAAGAGACATTTGGACTTATGATAGTTGGCAAAAAATATCAATGTATCACAGGCTAACACCTGATAGAGATCATCCACAATGGTAGAGGTAGTAAACAACCAAGTAGACAGGATGACTGCCGAGTTGTCATCAGCCAGCCTCTAATATCACCCATCCTACTGCTGGCATCATGGGCTCATGGATGATAGACATGGTGGTAGGGATGAAGGTTACGCCCAACAGCATGGACTTCCACTCATCAAAGTGAATCTAGCTACTGCCACTACTAAATGTCTAACATGGCAGCAACAGAGCTAAGCTCCCTGGCATGATACCATCTCTCACAGAGATCAACGATTTTCACCCTTCAAGAGGCAGCAATTTATCTTGACTGAGATCAATACATATTCTGAACATAAGTTTGCCTTTCCTTCCTGCAGGGCCTTGGCCCAAAATCACCAACCAAAGATTTGCAGAGTGTTTGATCCACCTAGGTGGAATGCCATATAACATTATCTTAGAATGAGAGACTCACTCTCCGGGAAAGAAGTGGAGTAGTGGGAACATAACCATGGCATCCATTGGTCCTATTAGATTGCACACCACTAGAAGCCATCAGCCTGATGGCAACAGAACAGTCTCTTAAAGACATAACTGAAGTGCCAATTCAGAGATGATAAACTGAAGGGATTGGGTGCCATTCCAAATGACTAACCATTGTGTAGATTATATGGGTTCAAAAGACAAAGGGATGATGTAGGAATAACCCTACTTACCCTCACTCCCCAGAACACAAGACCAACCAGAATCCTGTGAAAGCTGCTCCAAGGTGGGACAAAGTTATTATAAGTAGCAAGTCAATATGAATGGCACAAGGGTGGGTTACAATGGATCCGGTGGTACTCCTCCCAAATCTCCTCTTGGGAGATGCCCATATTACCCCCAGCTGTTAATATCAGCTGCTGACAACTTACAGCTGTGTCCTTCACTGAACATTGTCCTCAGCCACAGGGCTACACCTTGCCCAGAGCTATGACCCTTTCCAGAGGGCAGCCCACAGCTATGACTGGTTGATTCAGGATTATGAAGACCAGATCCCTTTGGGGTGAGCTGAAGCCTGTCACAACCATGTTGCTGATTAGTTTCTCACTCGACCAATCCTGCCTTCTTTATGTCCTTCAGGTGTATGTCCCAGGAGCACTTCTCTTGACTTCTGCATATAACTCTCTGTCTCAGAATCCTGTTTCCAAGGGAACCCAATATAAGATCTAAAATTTCCATTCATTCTAACAAAGTAAACACATTGGAAAAGAAAACAAGGAATTTCTTTAATTTTAGGTTAGTATTAGGTGCAATTAGACTTCTGTTTTGAAATTAGGTAATTTTGTTTTTTAAAGAGAAATATTGTGCATAGTGACTGCAATTCTCACAGCCACCCGTGGTTTTTCTGGCATTTTAGGCATCTATGAATGTTGTTCAAGCCACTCAATCTATGGTATTTTATAATGGCGGCCTAGGCAAACTAATATAGGCAGGGCAGAAGATAGTGGGAAGCGCTATCAGGAATATCCCAGCATGGAAAAGAAGTCTTGCTTCAAGCCGGCAGAGAGAAAAGTAGGTTGAGAATTTTGTAATCCATGTGGGTTTTATTGTATTAAATTCAAAGTGTACTATTTATCACTACTAGAAAGTTATTTTGTGACTGCTTCTTCCCTAGAGGGTTTTGCAGTGGCAAATGAGAGTTAATAAAAGTACCAGTCATGATAGACTAGGTTATGCTGTGGCAATAAGTGTCTCTAAACACCTCAGTGCCTTACAACAACAAAGTTTTGTCTCTCCCTTATTCTACTTATCAAGTTAAGGTCAGCTTCTGCTCTGATCCAGTTAATTTCACTTTGGGACGCAAGGTAATAGAGAAGTCTTGTTGTGGCATTGTGGGCCACACATACTGACTCACAGCTTCTGCTCAGAAGTGGCCTACATTAGATTGGCCAAAGCAAGTCACATGGCCACTTCTGAGTACAACAGGGCAGTGACGGATAGTCTTCCCATAGACAGAGACACCATAGAGAGGAGCACCAAAATTACAGGTAAACAGCAATATAGTCTACCACAGTGAGGTGGTTTATTTTTCTCCTTAAAGAGTGATCCTATAGTCAGAAATCCAACCAAAGTGGACGTATAACTATAGTGCTCTTTGCATTTCTATATTCCTGGGATTTAAAGATTAACAACACAAGACATTTAATATAAAGATGCCATGTATTTTGAATGTGTTATCAACATCCTATGAGCTTTCTCATAAAAGATAATTATTTTATTGTTTTAAACTTTATTGTTTAAACATATTGCTATTTCTATCATCAGAAAATTAGAATCTCAAAATCCATAATGTAAGGGGACAAGTTAGACAGATATATATCTAATTCATAAATACATGAAGGGAGAGAAGAAAAGAGACAGAAGGAAAGAAGGAGGTAAGGAGAAGAGCGTTAAAGGCCTCACTAGAAATTCAACACCATGTCTAACACTAGAAAGTCCTAATATGACTTGGGAGTGCTGCAAGGAATCACCATGGACAGTTCCCATGATGGGTGTCTGCTGTGGATAAAGTGACCATACTTCTCACTGGTGAGAGTTGTAGAGTTCTGGAGTAAATAGCCAGACTTATCACCTTTCCAAGTAAGAGGACCATTTGAGTCATGGCAAGTCACCCACAGTATCTAATAGTCCAAATATACTTGGGACAAAAACGGGGTATATTCAAGTCATAATAAGCATTTTGGTAGGATTATAGACATCTCTGTATCTTCAGATGTCAGAGAAAGGTCTGAAAGGTGATCCTGATAAGGAAGAAGAAAATAAAAAGATCTTTGTCTGTGATCCTCTCTTGGCTATGTCTCTGGAATCAAGGTGTGAGATTCAGCCCTTTGAGCTCATCCAGAACTAACCTAACTTTGTGGAGTTGCGTCACCTGGTTCAGCGAAGTTAGTGGTCTTTCAGGTCAAGCATACCTGAATCTGAATCCTATCTCTGCCTCGCACCAGCCATGTGACCTTGAGCAACCTAACCTCTCTGAGCCTTGGATTCTTCATCAGAATAATCTGACTTATTCATATGGTTGTGATGAAGATTAAGTGAGCTACATGTAATACTCCCAGCACATGACAAGTCCTCACTCAGGTGCAACTATCATTAGTCCTCATAATCATCAGCTTCATCATTGTCTTCATCATGAAAAGCCAATCTATATAATTAGGGAGGTACAATGGCACCTCAATCATAAAACATTTCACAGGCTGGGGAGGTAATGTTTGTTCCCACAAATACGTTCATAATGTAATTACATGTTCTAGGTTTCTGATTTCAAAAACACTGCAGTCTATCTCATTAATTAACTGATTAGTCATTTAATGCTTTGTTTTAAATGGTTTTTAAAATCTGGGTATTACATCCTAATAGTTTTCCCATTAAATTTAGCATCAACCACAGCACCACAAAAATGAGTGTCTTCATAATTGAATGCTTTCCATTCTCATTGAGACATATCTGAAGTTTGTGATTTCATGAACTGAAATGATTTCTTTGTCTTCATTCAGAAAAAGAAAACATCTGCTCTCTTTTAATAAATATCATGGAAAATTACTACAGAAATCAGTCATTTTGTATTTCCTCCTTGAGTAAATTTGCAGACTTCATAACTTCGTAGGGTTATTTCAAGAGAAAAGAGAAAATTAAATCTATCAAAACATGTTGTCTTCTAAACCTAATTGCTAACAAGCTATTTTCCTTGCATATTCAGACTGTTACTGGGTGAAGCACAATTTCTGGGATGGCATTTTTGTGGAAGGCACAATAGAGAAAATTAATTGTAGAGCTCCAGAGATCATTTACCCAAGCACAAAGAAGATGTACATTAATAAGTGACTAGAATTCATAGAGGTCTGAATATTTCCCTTCCTGAGCTAGGAATGAAGTTTTCTTAGGTGCTTTGATAGCCATGGGCTGTATGATTGGAATATAGTCTATAAATGGGCAGGCATGTTAGCCTTCAAAATGCCATTCTATGTCAGTTCTCTGTTTGGCCATTTCACCAAGAGTTTCATTTAATCTAAAATTTATTTTCTGTCCAAAAAAGTTTTTTATTTTCTTACTTGAAAAGGCAAAAATTGGAGATGCTTTCCTTACTAGCTCACCTCTCTTCCCATAATACCCAAAGAGAATGCTATCTATCAGTGGCTCAAGAAAAAGAGAGTAGAGAAAGAAAACAAAAATCCTAGGACACAGTAAAAAAAAAAAAAACAACAAAACACAAATTTTAGAAATTGTGATTTACTTACTTGTAAATTTATCATTTTTAAAACAAATAACCAATACTGGAAAGAATATTGAGAAATAGGTACCCTTATCCACTGTTGGTAAAGCTATAAACTGATACAAACTTCTTGAAAGGTTGGTACTGTGTCTCCAAAACCAAGAATGTAGGAATCTTGGACAATGGGCTCTAGAGTTGGAAGCCTGCCTTCCAATCCTTACCATTACATGCTGGGTGACTGGACAAGTTTCTCAGGTTTCCTGGGCCTCATTCTCCTCCTCTCTAAACACTAGACTAATAATATTATCAACCTCTTAGGTCTGTCATTAAAGTCAATTGAGAAAATAACTGTAAAATATTTATCACAGAGCATATTCATTTTCTATTGCTGCAAAACAAATTACCACAAAATCTGTAGTTTATAACAATATATATTTCTTTTTTTTAAGATTTTATTTATTTATTTGAGAGAGAATGAGAGAGAGCACGAGAGGGAAGAGGGTCAGAGGGAGAAGCAGACTCCCTGCTGAGCAGGGACCCCCCCCCCCCCGCTGTGGGACTCGATCCTGGGACTCCAGGATCATGACCTGAGCCAAAGGCAGTCGCTTAACCAACTGAGCCACCCAGGCGCCCAACAATATATATTTCTTATCTCACAGTTTGTGTGGGGTGCAAGTCTGCATATGGCTTGCTGGGTCCTCTGCAAGGCTGCAATCAAGGTGTCAGCTGGAGCTGGACCCTCATCTGAAGGCTTGATGGGAGAAGGGTCTGTTATTGCCTCTTGAAAGAAAGCCGTCCCCATCTCCTAATGGCTGCCCTCAACTCCTTGCCATATGGGCCTTCTAACATGGCTACTTACTTCTTCAAATCTAGCAAGGGAGAAAATCCCTAGAATGAGTCTCCTAGAGAAACTGAGCCTTATATTATGTAAGAGAATCACATCCTATCACCTTTGTCATATTCTACTGACTAGAAATAAGTCACAGGTCCTGTTCATACTCAAGGTGAGGAAATTACCCAAAGCCGTGAATACCAGGAGTTGGGGATCAGGAACGCCATCTTAGAGTCTATTCCCCACTGTTAGCTATTGCATATAATAAGAAATTCAGCATAAAATTATTTATGACATTGAAAAATGTGAGACAACTTAAATGGCCACCATTTATGAAATGTAAGGTCAATGTGGCTGAAGCATACTGTGTGAAATGCATGAGGACAGTGGAACTACCAAATCAGAAGGAGCAGGTCAAAATTTCCCTGGCATAGCTACAGAACTCCCTCAGCAGAATAGTACAAGTAACCCAACAGGAGGAGGATGGGATTGTTCGTAGAATTTTTTTTTTAATGATATAAGGTATTTCTTTAGCCATAAACATAATTTCTATCAGTCATAGCAGAATTTGGCTCTAGAACACTGGTTGTGAACAGTCAAAGGAGAAAGTCTATAAAGGGAAACAGTAAAATATAATAAGTTAAGCTTCTGTTAGGTGACAGGAGGGCCAGTCTTCTTTTTTTTTTTTTTTAAGATTTTATTTATTTGACAGAGAGATAGAGACAGCACAAGTAGGCAGCGCGGCAGGCAGAGGGAGAGGGGGAGGGAGATGCAGACTCCCCGCCGAGCAGGGAGCCTGATTGCAGGACTCGATCCCAGCACCCTGGGATCATGACCTGAGCTGAAGGCAGACGCTTCACCGACTGAGCCACCCAGGCGCCCAGGAGGGCCAGTCTTCTTAACAATGCTCTGTCCCAAAGGTATTTTTTCCTGCCAAAGATGATAGGATCAGTGTGTTGAGAGTGTAGAAGTAAAGAATAAACAGAGCTTGGTCTTGTGTTTTGGTTTTATTTTAACCACTATACAAAAAGAAACAGAGAACTAGTGTTTTGCATACCAGAAATTAAAACATGGTTTTAAGTGTATTAGAGTAAGAAACTTAGCTTTTGGCACTAACAGAATTTAAACTCCTGAAGGTTTATTTTAAGTTCAGTAGTATTTGAATTGACTAATATATATAGTTTATGAACCATTATTATTCTAGTCATGTTTTGTGACTTCTCATAATTACCTAAAACATACTTCATGGTCCTTGAGGGGCACAAACACATGGTAAATTTAGAGTAGATGGAATAATAAGTTCTTGTAATAAAATAATTTGACATCAAGCATTTACCATGCTACTTTGCAGTGGATAGCAAAGAACTTCACCACCTAGAGCAGCAAAGTTTGAGACCTTGTCTCCCTTAATTATTCATTCTATAACTAATCCATAATCAACGAATAAATATTTAGCTCCCAAAGTTCAAAAATACACTGAATCCTCTGACTTTTCATATCAGCAAATAGAAAAGAAAGAAATTTACAGGCAGTGTTGTAATAAAAGTTTCAAATGTTTCCTTCAGAGTCTCCCTATTAAAACTGATTTCCTTCTTAAAGGAAGACTCGTATTTCTGATTACTCTTCTTCTTTCTCAATGAGAGAACTTGTATTACTCTGTTTTCAGAGAAGATCAACATACCAACAGACTGATGGGGAAAAGTAACCAGAATAAACTGTAAGAATATGACCAGATGAGTGGCAATAAGAACGTAGATTTCTAGTCAGTCGGTCAGTAGATCTGAGATTCTGCATGTCTAACAGACTCCCAGGTGATATCTACAGTGTGGGTATGAGAACCCCACTCAGAGTAAAAGGTGTAAGTCGTGTGAGGCCAGGTTGAGCTGAGTGACACAGCGTGGCCCACTGTGGTCAGAGAGGTAAGCAGGACCAGAGGAACTAGGAAACTGTGCAGATGTCAACCTCATAGTCAGGTAACAAGGCAGGTCTACCAGAGCAGAGCATTCCCACAAGTGTACCCCAAGATACTGGCCCTTCAATCTTCCATTGGCTGGTGCCCTGAGCTGGTCACTTTCTGACACTGAAGCCTCCACCGGGGCTCCAAATCTTGCCAGTTTGTCACAGTGCATAACCAAAATGTCATTTTTTCAGTGTGCCATAATGAGTAAAAGGTTGGGAAACACTGCTTTGGAGTTCTGAAGTCTGAAGATTCGGCTTTCATGAATAGGTACCTAAGAAAAAGTCTTCAGAGGCCCTGCAGAGGGCAAAACGTGGAAGAAAATGTGAGCAAAAGCAAGCTCAACATGGACAAGCCCAGAGACCAAGAAAAGGCAAGGCCAAGTGCTGCATAAGAATGCAGTGTGAAAAAAATGCTCAACATCACTCATCATCAAGGAAATACAAGTCAAAACCACAATGAGATACCTCACACCTCACACCTGTCAGAATGGCTAAAATGAACAAGTCAGGAAAGAACAGATGTTGGCGAGGATGCAGAGAAAGGGAAACCCTCTTACACCGTTGGTAGGAATACAAATTGGTGCAGCCACTCTGGAAAACAGTATGGAGATTCCTTAAAAAGTTAAAAATAGGGGCACCTGGGTGGCTGAGTGGGTTAAGTGTCTGCCTTTGGCTCAGGTCATGATCTCAGGGTCCTGGGATCAAGCCCTGCATCAGGCCCTCTGCTCAGTAGGGAGTCTGCTTCTCCCTCTCAGTTTCCCTCTGTACTCTCTCTCTCTCTCTTTCAAATAAATAAATAAATAAAATCTTAAAAAAAAAAAAAAAGGTTAGGATCTCCTGGGTGGCTCAGTTGGTTAAGCATCTGCCTTCGACTCGGGTGGTGATCCCAGCGTCCTGGGATTGAGCCCCATAGCGGGCTCCCTGCTCAGCGGGGAGCCTGCTTCTCCCTCTCCCTCTGCCTGCAGCTCCCCCTGCTCATATTCTCTCTCTCTCTCTGTCAAATAAATAAATAAAATCTTTAAGGAAAAAAGTTAAAAATAGAACTACCCAGCAATTGCACTACTAGGTATTTATCCGAAGGATACAAACATTGTGATTCGAAGGGGGCACATGTTTACAGCAGCAATGTCCACTATAGCCAAAATATAGAAAGAGCCCAGATGTCCATAGACAGATGAATGGATAAACAAGATGTGATATACATACACAATGGAATATTACTCAGCCAACCAAAAGAATGAAATCTTGCTATTTGCAATGACATGGAGGGAACTAGAGGGTATTATGCTAAGCAAAATAAGTCCGTTAGAGAAAGACAACTACCATATGAATTCACTCATGTGTGGCATTTAAGAAACAAAATAGATGAAGATGGGGAAAAGGAAGGAAAAATAAAATAAGACGAAAATAGAGGGGGAGACAAACCATAAGAGACTCTTTACTATAGGAAACAAACTGAGGGTTGCTGGCGGGAAGGGGTATGGGGATGGGGCAACTGGGTGACGGGCATTAAGGAGGGCACTTGATGTAATGGGCACTGGGTGGGTGTGGGTGTTGTATGCAACTGACGACTAAATTCTACCTCTGAAACTAATAATACAGTACATGTTAATTAAATTGAATTTAAATTAAAAAAAAGAATGCAGTGTAGCCTGGTGATAGACACTCATGATGCCTTCACAGGTACTGAGGATATTCAAGAGTCTGAGAGGTAAAGATCAATATGAAAGTCTAGCAATGAATACAGGCTGGAACCAGAAGTATGGGGTTCAGAAAAAGTGGGCTAGAATCAGATTTGGGATTAGCTACTCATGGCTAGAAGAGTTGGCCAAAATCTTGAGAAGGAACTGTAATTTAAGTAAAAACACCTGCAACGTATATTGTATTTACTATTGGCATGCATGTGAATGCTCTTTTTTTTAAAGCAGACTATGTAACATTCATCCATAGTTATGTTTTTGTTCTCAGCTCATTCCTTTTGTTGTTTCCAAAGACTGGAGAATTAAAAAAATGTCTTCAGATATGTCCTCAGCAGTGAACCCTGGGCAGACTCACCTGAGTACCTTGATCTTTTTTTAAGAGAGAGACAGCAGGTGAGCTGGAGAGGAGCAGAGGGAGAGGGAGAGAGAGAATCTTAAGCAGACTCTGCGCCCAGCACAGAGCCCGGCGCAGGGCTCAATCTCACGACCCTGTGATCATGACCTGAGCCAAAATCAAGAGTCAGAGGCTTAACCAGATGAGCCATCCAGGTGCCCCTGAGCACCTTGATCCTGATGTCTTATGTAAGAACTCCCCTTAACTAGGTAGCCATGGACCCAGTGATTTGTGTCTGGTGGCCAGCAGCAAAGGAACTATGCAGTCAAGTTCTCCTTCCAGACTTACCCCCGAAGTCCTATACAAACAAGTATCTGCCCAGCAGTTCCCACACTGAAGATGGCAGTGTCACAGTTTCATTCCCTAGAGAACCTCAACTTCACTTTCCCAGCAACCTCAATCAGGCTCTTACCAGGGGTTCAAGTTTATCTTCCTTCCTTGCCCTCTCTGGAATCCTCCTTGATTGCTTATAACTAACTCTTCAACTTAAAAAAGTCCCAGTACATAAAATTAAACTTGTTTGCTATTTTTTCCAATACAGACGGTTGTTCAGACCTGTAAAGTGAATCCAGTCAGTTCAATCCACTTAACATTTCAGGATCTTTTTGTTCTTGCTCCTTCATGTGTTAAATCGAGTTGTAAACAAAATGTAACTTTATTTTTGTCCTCCAAGGACCTTTTAAAATTCATTCAATGAGCATACCTTTACCCTACCCTGGATGAAAACTTGGTAAGTACCATGGCCTTTTCTGTTCCTTCTTGGGTTATAGACTCTCCTAGGGTCCATAAATTGCAAATACAGATCAATCAAGTAATTTGAATATCCAGTCCAAGATATTAATCAAAACGTCTAACTTGATTTACCATTAAATATACCAAATACACCCCCCTTCTTCAGTTCAAACCTATTTTCTTGCAGTGGAAAAAAGCAGTGTGTTTGGTTTTGTCTCAGGATCATCACAATTGGGCAAGTTGGGCACTGAACAGCTCTGGGGGAAGGGATGAGTGTCACCACTCATATCCATAGACTTACTCCTGATTTTCACAAAGAAGCTGTTTGGTGGGGGCACTTCTGTCTTCCTCTCTACCTCTCCCCTTGCTCCAGCTTGCCTACGTCAGAACAGGGGGAAGGAAGTATGGTTAAGGGACAGACAACTTCTTCCTGAAACTGGTACCTCCTTCAGCTAGATTCGTACTTCCTAGTCTGGCAGATGTTTAAAGCTGGCTCTTTCTTTTTGTGCGCTCTTCTGAAGATTTGGGGAGGAGTCTCCCAAGGGCCACTCCAACTGCAATCTCATGATGTGGACGATGACAGCTTTCTTCTCTTGGCAGCTTTCAAGCACTTTTAGCTTCCGCTCTCCTGGAGGTCCGCCCCACACATACTTTCACTGTCGGGATCGCCCTTCCTTTGTTCTTGGTTGGGATTCAGACAGATCCAGGGCAGCTCTTTCTCTCTGGTCCACGGGAATTCCTCCAAGTCTGGCCCAGCACAGCCACCTCAGTTTTGCTGCCACAGCACCAGAGTTCTCTCAGCTGTGAGCACAGGTCCCCCACCCTGCCTGCCATGTTTCTCAACTGCAGGAACATACATCGAACTCTCCGAGGGATCCTGCAGAAGCTCCCTCACTAGACCTGAAATGGACGTAGCCCAGATCCCTCCCTGGAGGATGGTGGGACTCACAACAGGACAACACTTCTCTCCAAAGAAATCTACCAACATCCTCTCTTTGTTCCACTCCAACCCCTATTCGTAGCCTCACTCTGGCCAAAGGGCCCAAGCACTATGGAATAGTTCTGCACAATTTCATGTGTACATTCTGCATCTAGGGGATTCGTCTCGCATGCATTTTCATAGCTGATGGCCATTGTATTGTGGTCTTTTGAAATGAAGCCCCAGTTACAGCCTTTTTAGTCACCTTCCCCTTCTACTAGTAACAAAAGCATTAAAACTACACTGTCAGGGAAAATCATAATTCTCCTTTTAGACTTAATAGGAAAGACAACAGCAGAGTTCACTGGGTAATAAGCGCTGTCCAGATCTCTGCAGGTGCTGCTGGGAGACCAAGCTGAAAGTCAGCTTGGGACTCCCTCAGACAGCAGCTCCACAAGAGGCAGGCCACCTTCTGGTCCTGTCCATGATGATGTGGTTCTTTCCATCAACTTGGTAATTGCCCCAGGGCTAATGAGCTGAGTGTTAACACATCAAGTTAAAAAAACACCCTGTAAGTGACAGACACAAACCCCAAGGCATTTGGCTTGAGATGAAAGTGAATGTCTTATAATTACATTTTTTTTATAATTTTATTTCACATTTTGAGAAGTCCCACTCAGACTCTCCTGCTAACCAAAGAACTATCTCCAAGAAGTGTCTCTTCTCTGGGTCGGGGCGGGGGGGTGTCCAAATTTCAGCATACCGAGGGCTCCAAAGCTACCTTTCATGCTCCAAACCCTATGGCCAACTCTCTGGGATGAAACTGAGCTTGCAAAGCAAAATCGCCAACAGTTCTTAATTGTAAGGAGGATGTATAGGAAGGAGGGAGATCTGTCTGGCCACTGGAGTCCATACCACTGGACAATGGGCTGGAAAACTTAAAAGTCAAAGTCTTCATCTGCCTGCCCTGAAGGGCTCTAATAAACTTGGTATCTCAGCGTGTATTTAACTACACCCTAGTTCAGTAGGGTGAATGTAGCCCATTCGAATGGAATCCGAAGTCTGGCTCCTTGAAGAACTTCCTGGGCTGTTCGGGGTATTTATTTGCGTGAGCTGGTGGACCTAAGGGGCATGTGTGTGTGTGTGTGTGTGTGTGTGCACACTTGAGCAGGCCTACCCAAACCTTGGAGAAACTGTTTTCACAAGGGAATTTGTGAGACACTAGGCACACCCACTACTCCTCTCATGGACACCACTGAAAGGGTCTTGGTAACGGAGGATGTGGCAGGGGGTGTCAGGGAGAGAGAGCAGGTGTGGCAGATGCCTGGGGGGGGGGGCTGTGCCTGACAGACTGGAAAGAGTCACATGAGGCAAATTTGCCACCCTCTCAAACTGCCGAGGTCTGGCGAATTTCATGGAAACAGGTGACGGCAAGGACTGGGAATGTGGGAGACTGATATTATTATTTGTGCCCGCTACTGATTCAGCCTTGGTTGGTCTCCTGACACTGAACCAAGAAGGAGCTGTTTACAAAATGGGGGCATTTGCAATAACGGTCAAGCCTGGATATAACATGATTCATGTGGCACGGATTTAGGCTTCTTCTGGGGCAAATCGTGGCCTGGAAACAAGTCCACCGTGGAGTGCATAAGACATACCTCCAGATTCTCTTTAAGCATGCAGAAAATCAGACTGAGAGATCTGGGACTCAAGAATCTGCCAGCAAGGGCCCTCAGGTGCTTCTGAAGATAGTGAACCGAGGCACAAGTTTTGACAAACACTGCCTTATAGTAACAGGCCACAGGCTTGCACGAAGAGCCAAAGGTTGGGGGCATTTTCACTGCCACAATGAGATTGAAGGATCGAAACAAATCAGCACACCATGACAGCCAGCATTCACTATCCACGTGCCTCTTCTTACACAAATTGCCATTGGCAGCAAGAATAACCTTTGAAGATGGCCGTGCTGCCTCGAGGCTCAAAGGTGACAAAAGGGCCATCTGGCTGCCAAGTGAAGAGTTGGCCTTTCAAAACAGGAACTTTTCATCTAAGAGCATCTGCCACCGCCCCCCCCCCATGTAATTGCATGTTGATTAGAATGAGATCAGTAGTGAAAGTGTCCTTGAAAATGAATTAGGCGGATAAGTGAGGTTGCCATTGTTTTGCTCCAAGGGTTGGAGTAAAGAACATGTGTCGAGCTGCCCAATAACAAGGAAGATACAAGGAACCATCCCCAGCGATGGAGACTGCGGTGCAATTGTTTCCAAGAGCTTGTGAGAGAGAACCAAATGTTCAAGAAGCCAAGCCTCCAAGATTTCAGAGCCCCAGGACCAAATTTGGGGTGGCATGGGAGGGGGCTATCTAGAAAACAGGGTTACCACACTGAGAGGGTTGGGATCTGCTTTGGCTTGGGAAAGAGCCAGAGTGCATGAAGAAGCAGGGGGAGGAAGAGGGAGACAGGCTGATGAGCCAGGCAGAGCCTAGGGAGCACTCGGCGCTGGGCAGGAGCCGGGGTGACAGCCCAGCAGGCAGCCCTTGCTGAAATCCCATGCTTAGCCAGCACTGGCATATTCTATGTGCAACACGTCTGAGTGTATTGCCGTTAACTTTCCTGCTGTTATTTGGCTAATATCCCAACATCCTCTGACAGGAATAAATTACCAGTTTCACTCCATTCTATAGTCCAGTGGTCCTCAAACATTTATTTGTGTCAGAATCACCCAGGGGGTGATGAAAACTCTAATGCATGGGCCCCAACCGAGGGCTTCTGACTCAGTAAACCTGGGGGCAGGGCTCAAGAATCTGCATTCTCACAAGCTCCCGGGTGCTACTGCTGCTGGTGTGGGTACCACTTTAAGAACCACTGATAGAGCCCACCCTTCCCTCACGCAGGTGGAAAGGGGAGGATGGGAGGCGGCTGGGCTGAGGCGGAAGGAAGAGGCCTGACAAGAGACAATGTGTGCCCTTGTGGGTGGGAGGTTCGGTCTGTGGATACTGGGATTTCAGTGTCCATGGAAAAAAGTTAAGGATATTTTTTTTAAAGTTTGTATCAGCTGATTGATGCAATAAATTTCAAATGCAGAATTTACTGCAGTGATTTGAAAGTAAATATCTCAAGGTTATCAGTCATTTACACTTTACTCTGAACAAGTTTTAAAATTCATATCTTTATGTAAAATTATCATCTGTAAAAGAGACAGCTTTACCTCTTCCTTTCCAATTTGGATGCCTTTTATTTCTTCTTCTTGCCTAATTATTCTGGCTAGAATTTCCAGTACTACGCTGAATAGCAATGGTGACAGTGGGCATTCTTGTCTCATCCTCGAGCTTGGGGGAAAGCTTTCTGTTGAATGTGAGGTTAGCTGTGGGAAAATTCATAGCTGAGAAAGTCTGAAGGGTGAGGAGGGGTAAAAGGGCATGAAGAGTGAAGACAGCCTGTCAATTTTTCATTTGCCCATGGCTGGCCTGAGGCTGAAAATTTTAAAAGCCAAGTTACCAAGCCAGATTGAAAGTTGAAAGACCCAAGCCTAAGTCTAATTGCAGTGACTGCTGTCTGCTCTACCTTGCAATAGCTGTGGGACCTCAGGCAAAGTTCTTGACTTTTCTGGACTTTGGTCCCCTTCAGAATAAGACTACACTAGATGATCACGTAGCATTCCGAGAATAACACAGCTTTTAGGAGGGCCTGGCCTGACCACATGAGAGTCAGCAATCACTTTAAACCTTTTAACAGTTAAAACCCACCAGGACCAGCTCAGCCACACCTCGGACCTGACCCCCTCCCCTCTCTCCCAGGGCTCTCCCCTTTCCACCCTCAGCTCAGATCTGTGTTCCTCTAAACTCACTGCAGTGAAGTGCATGCTCTACACTGCAACTCCTTTAAACCCTGGGTCAATATGCGTTCCCATTTTGCAGATAGGAAAACTGAAGTTCGGAGGGGTGTGAGCCACTCACCCTACGTCACATGGCTAACAAATGGTAGAGCTGAGCATTTTCCCATCCCATTTTCCTGTCTGACTCAAGTATTTCATCTTTGCACTTTACAGCTCGCTGGGACTCCCAGCCCAGCCCTGTTCTCACTGCACCATGCACCGACAGCCGTGGTCTCTGCCAACTGCACGTGCAGTCCCTCCACTGGAGCTTCTACCCCTCCTCCCAACCCGGAACCAGGCAGGGGGCCTTCATTACTGCCTGCCCCTTCCACCCCAGCCACTTTGCATGAGCACACATTTCCGCACCCCCGACGGGCTGTTTGCAAAAGTGTGGGCCACAGGGTGGAAATGAGCCCTGTCATTTATTCCTGCTGCAAGAAATTTGAATATTGGCTAAATCACAACAGGAAACCAGCCACTCAAGAGTAAAGCAATCAAACACTTTGCTCAGTCCTAACCTACCTGCAGAAGGGAAACAGATCCCAGCCGTCTCTAAGTCTGAAGGAATCGCTGAGCCCTTTGAATTCCAGGCACAAGATTACCTCATGTACTATTTTCAAGACAAAGGTGCTGGTTTGAACATTAAGCCTTTCCAACTTGGTCTCGGTTAAAAGGCACTAACACAGAGATCCCACTCACTGCAACCCCTCCTCAGGCAGAGGGTACAGTCCTAAGATGAGGAGCAGGCAGGGCCGGCCTCCGACACCTTGGCTGCCACGGAGGTGGAGGTGTGCGGCCGCAGGGAGAGGCCACAGGGAAGGCGGCTGACTGCTCATGGCTACCTTGGGGCCTTGGCCAAAATGTGGAAAAGCCAGGCTGAAACAGGGCTGGATGGGCAAGAATGTTGGTGAAGGATGCCGGAATTGCTGAGAAATGGACCCAGCTGTCTTACACTCTTAAACATTTTGTACAGGATGTAATCAGAGCAGGAGTATTTAAGCCACCCAAGGAGGAGGAATGGAGGAGGAGAGGAAAGGGATAACGCTCTCATTGTGAATTGTTTTAAAAAGGGGAGGTTGTTTCAAATAAGATGTATTTGTTATAAGTAATAGAAGCCATGAGTAAGGATGGCTTAGGGAATCTTGGTACTTATTATCTCACGGAGCAGAAAATGGGAGGTAGGAGTTACCACGGCTGGTCCATGTGACCGTATCTTCAACACCCAGGCATCTTTTGCCTTTTACCTTTTCTATCATCAATATCTTAGCTTTTTTGTTCTTCCTCATGCATGTTGCCTCATGATCACAAGGTGGCTGCCACTGTAGCAAGGATTACATCCTCACACAACTGTTTGAAGGCAGGGCACAAAAGGAGTATTCCTGGCAGAGGTTTTCTTTTCAGAAGCCTCACTCTTAGCAAAGAGGAAAAAATTTTTCTCCATAAGACCCAACAGGCTTTACTTTATGTTTCATTAGCCAGACGGGGCCACTTAGGCACTTCTAGCTACAAGGGAATCTGGGAAATCAAGTATGTAGCTTTCCCAACTTCTATCACTGGGAGTGGGCAAGGGTTGGGAATGGCTTTGGAGTAGACATCTGAGAGTATCTGCCATAGGGATAAGTAGAAGTGTGGCCAGAAATAAAAATAAAAACAAAAATTTTTACCTAAGTCCAAAGAAAAAGTTTTAGAATTGTATCCACAGTTTTAGTTTAAAACAATGTATGTAACCATCTGTATTATTTAAAAGAAGAAAAGACAGGCCTGGCTGTATATGCATATTTTACTTCCATATCCAGTTTAAAAAAAAAAAAAAGTGAGAGGGGCACCTGAGTGGCTCAGTGGGTTGAGTGTCTGACTCTTGGTTTTGGCTCAGGTCATGATCGTCATTATCTCCTGGGTCATGAGATGGAGGCCAGTGTCTGGCGGGCTCCATGCTCAGCGGGGTGTCTGCTTGAAGATTCTCGCCCTCTGCCCCTCCCCCCACTTGTGTTCTCTCTCAAATAAATAAATATTTAAAAGAAAAGTGAGGCAACGTCAGAATGCTACTTTCCTCTGACCCAATTTATCCTAGAGAAAATCATGGATCTGTATAAAGTTGTATATATACATGTATATGTATAAATATGTGTAAGGATGTTCACCACCTATGTTTATAAGGGCAAGAAGTTGGAACAACCGAGCAACCCTACTTCACACTGCTCCACCAGGCATCAAAGTCAATTACTAATTGGCCTGGAAAGGAAAATGGACGTGTCCCTTTGTGTTATCCTTTGTGTGGTTCGTATCCCAACATGGGCAAGGTTGTGTGAAACCAGTCTTTCAAGGTCTACCTTCCCCCTTGGTCGATCCGGTAGGGTGTGTGTAGTGGCTTCTGGGCTACATTCAGAATCTCTGCCCAGCCCATCACTTGGGTCAAACCCATCAGATCTGTCCCCTCCTGGCCCCAGGGCCGATTCTCTCCCAGGAGACCCCGCGCCAAGAAACTTCAGTTGAACCACCCTGTGAGTGCGTCACTACCCAGCCATGCCTAAGTCCCAGTGGTGGGCCTTAAGGCTCATACTGAGCTCCCTAGTGCAAATGATAATCAGTCGGAATCCCACCTGATGCAAGGAGGGGCTTTTAAGGCAGAGGAACATCAACTCTCTATTCTCAAGCTCGCAATCTAGTTGAGGGAACAACAGGACCACGTCTACCGGGACTGAGGGTTCTCCTTAGAGCAGTGATACGTTGTGGCACTAAAGTTACTTCACTTTGCTACTTACAGAAGAAATAGGAATTATTCATTCTTAGGGCTTGTGATATGTTCGTTAGCCTTAAAAGGCTAATGAGAACAACAACGAAGGATGCTAAACCTGTACAGATAATTAAGGTGAACTGAATTTCATTTACTGCTAATGTTGCAGGAAGAGTAAAACTATCTTTTTTTTTTTTAATTTATTTTGACAGAGAGAGACACAGTGAGAGAGGGAACACAAGCAGGGGGAGTGGGAGAGGAGAAGCAGACCTTCTGCCGAAAAGGGAGCCTGATGCGGGGCTCGATCCCAGGACCCTGGGATCGTGACCCGAGCCGAAGGCAGATGCTTAACTGACTGAGCCCCCCAGGAGCCCCAGAGTAAAACTATCTTATTTGTTAAGGAGACACAAAACTCTATTTCTTAGCCAACTAACATGCTAGATACTAAGACCATTTACAAATTTATGCTAAAAATTGGAATGCCCAATCTGTAGGAGAGAACTGAAACCTAAACAATGATGAAATTGTTAAAGGTGGCATAGCAAGAAGCCAATAGCTCAGCCTTCGAGGAACTATTGACTTTAAGATCACTCTAAGCTAATGGAAATGTTCCGGGCATACCATTGGAATTTTAATGCTAAACGGAAGCTTGAAGATAATAGCTTCAGTTATGGAGTGCTTACCATGTGCTTGGTGCTATTTTAAGTGTTCTTCATATTTATACAACAGCAGAAGTCCACACTGCTCTTCTTCCTAGTTGCACATTTAACTTGCCAAAGTCATCCAGCCAGTAAATGGTAGAGCCAGGATTTGAACCTGAGTAGTTTTGGCCCTAAAGCCAGTGCTCTTCCACATCTCAGCATAGCAAAGTCCCGCATTTTGAGGTGCTTCCTGTGGGGTGCAAGTGAGCTGACTGAGTCAAGATAGATTTAGTATTCATAGGATGGAGTATCATTTAAGGACCCCCTAGCTCTCAAGAAACCTGCTCCCCACATCTAAATTGTGAAAATATCCTGCCCTGACCATAGATATCTCCATCTCCCTCCTCAAACTGAGGTGGACAGGAGCTTCAGGGATCCAGGGCCAAAGGAATGGCATGATCCATTCCAGTACAACAGACAAGACCCAGGACGTTCCCCTCTACCCTTAGATCTTCCCAGACTGGGCCAGAGGGTAAGTGTTATCTTTCTGCCATTTCTGACCTTCCCCTCTCTGCCACCCCTCCCCCAGACTGATGGATAAGTGAATAACAAAATCACAGGTGACTCTGACTAGTCCAGGACTCCTGATGCTTCATAAAAATGCATAGCTTTGTCAGTTGTTTCATAAGTGCTCAGCATCTGTCTATGGAAAGAAGCTTTCCTTCCCTCTTTCAGTTGGTACCAAAATACAGGGCTTCCCTATGGGAGTGTCACCTCGACTTTCATTTCTGGACAGCCAGCCAGGGGTGAAATTCCCCAAGGGAGTTTGTGCTGACCAGGAATTTCTTCTGTGTGTCCAGAGGCCTCCCTCCAGTCCAGCAGCCCAAGCTCATCTGGAAACAGAATCATCCTTCTTTAAAATCTACCTCCTTAACTCCCACAGTGAAGGAGCAGCCTCTGAGTGGAGAAACCAGTGGCTCAAGGGCTCCATCATGAGGAAGTCAGGAAATGAGACCTCTGGCAAAACATTTCCATGATCTTCCAGAGCAGGTATCACCACCTACAGGAAGTCAAGGGTGGAGATGGGGAACAGGAGGCCAGTGGAGTGGCCAGGTCACAGTTGTCTAGCAAGAAAGGGGACTTGGCACCGTGTGCCCCCCCCAACTCCCACCCAGTCACTTCTGCTTTGCTGACCTCAGGGAAGGCTGGGGCCCACAGCAGCCTCCTTTGGCTTTCTCCTGATCCAAGTAGGGCTGGATCCATGGGGGCAGGGCTGGATCCATGGGGGCTGGATCCATGGGGGCTGGCAACTCTGAGCTCTACATGGGTTAGCCGCTGGCAAGATCCTGAAGCTTTGCTGAATTCCCATCAGCTCTGCCCACCGAATCCCACACTATGGCAATAGGGCTGTCTGCCAGCTACCAGTGGGATGCGGCGGTGTCTGACTTTGGCCTCCACCGGCTTCTCTCCCCTGGAGCCTGAGCAGCACCTGCAGCGGCTGACTCTCACCTCAGGCCACACAGCCCTTTGAGGTGGTTTGGTACCCACCACGCCTGGGACCTGGGACTCTGTGCGCATCAGAGCTGCAGTGATGTCTTGATTAGGAGAGTCTAGGGAATCTACCACTTTAAGTAAGGGGTCAGTAAGGAGTGAGCCCTGTCTGAAAGTCACCCTGAAAATAGAGGCGATAACGTTTTCTTTGCTTATTATGTGTCTACCCCGTTATGCTCCATGAGGCAGACTCATATCTGTTTTTCCATGGTTTGATCTCCAGCACCTCGCACAGTGTCTGGCACTTAGGATACACTCAATAAATATCTGTGGAGGGAAGGAGGAAAAAATACCTTCCCAATAGGATTCAGAGCATTAAATGACATAATCTATGTGAAGCATAGGGGGCACGTGTGCTCTGTAAATAATGGTTTCTAGCTACCAGCTTACGCTGATTACATGAAACCAGGTTTCAGGATTCAACTAGTTGTGACTGTCATTCATTCATTCATTCATGGTGGAAATACTGAGAAACTGCTGGGTACCACACGGGCGATACAAATGTAAAGAGTGCTGTTCTCACCTGAAGGGGGCTCAATCAAATGTTAATACATCGTGTGCCAGATATAGAGAGCCATGAGCACACAGAGAAAGGACTTTCCCAGAGGATGAGCAGGGACTAGCCAGTAAAAAAAGGCAGGCGTGGAGAAAAAATCTGGGAAGGGAAAAATCCTCTGCATCAAACTCTGCGGCCCATTGATGAAGCTGAGTCCCTGAAGATAAAGACAACTGTAGCACACACAGGAGATGTGTCTGGAATACATTTTCTCAGAAATGTGAAGGTTGATCGTATCTGGATGTTGCCTTCGGTGGGTTTGACTTGCTTTGAGAGAGCCGCATGAAGGACCATGCGAGTCCTCTGAGATTTTGGGGCTCTAAACCTAGAGACCCAAACCAACAGATGGTTGGGAATTAGAGGCAGGTGCTGCCCTAGCGTCAGAAATGTAAACAAATCGAAGCAAGTATAGCTTTATGTGCTACCACGTTACAATCTGAGTTCTGAGAAGGACTGCTTGGGAAGTTCTCACCTGGACAGCTCTTAACATTGTAGACAGTAGAGATGTGGTGTAAGCTTTCCAAAACTGTCCAACCCAACCACTGCCAGGTTATGTCCTTCTGAGTTCCAGCCGTACTATTGACTTTTCTAATAAAGTTACATTACTTTTTACTTCAAGCAATATTTTTGAAGCTATATTTCCCAAATATGATTAGAAAATAAGTATCAATGACCCTTGCAGCTCTGATGTCTTCAAAGAATATGGCCACAGCAGGTCAGCCCTCTCTCCCCCGCTCCATGACGTGATGCTTAAACACAATTCTCAGTAAGCTCTGGGGGAGGACACATGAAGCTCTAAGCTGACACCTGCTGATGGAGTGGGTTAGGGAGAGTCAAGGTCAAGGGGATCACATCCCATGAAAAATCTTCTTGAATACCACCAGCAGGAGTAGAAATTTGGGTGCACTCAGTGAAAAGATGATGGGATTTAAAGCCGTAACACCTGCCTCTTTTATTAGTTGCCTGGCCTTGGTCAAGTAACTTAGCTTGTCTGAGCCTCTGGTCCTTTATCAATAAAATTATTGGGACATAGCAATTCCTCATAAAATGAGTGGATCAATGAAGTGATTAGAATAACAAGTTTGCAAGATCACCTTAGAAACACTGAAGTATGTACAAATACTTACTATTTTACTGGGCATTAAATTTTCCTTGCGGAATTTGGACACTATCATTAACAATGAGAGACTATCAAGAACTTGACCTTGACCCTTGACCCTTCCTCAGGCAAACTGGAGGGTGCTCTTGTTTCCTATGGTGTGGCACTACGCTAACCTGGAGAAATGGAATGGACAGAGCAAACGTAGTTGTGAGAGCCAGCATAAAGTGCAGAAAGCCCAGATGCATGAGGCACCGAGAAAGGTCACATAAAACAAGGACAGCTGTTTTTCTTATTGCTGGATGACCATGCAGACCAGGGAACCCATTCACGTCTAACAACGCTGCTCTTCTAAGACTCACATCTCAGCCGTACCCACCTCTCCTACTCTTCACCCCGCCCTTTAAACAGCACTTGAGTTTCACTGAAGACTTCGCCTGGCTCTCAGGGTCCACCCCAGGAGCAAACTCGGGGCTCCCCGCTCTTTGATACACACCTGAACACCCTGGTTCTTTCCAATCACTTTTTGTATCCAGGAGCCGATTTTTGTTTTACCGAGGGTCCTTTTGGTTGCAAATCAGGGAATTTAAGCTATTTTAGGCCAAAAGTAGGCATTTATGACCTTGATAATGAAAAGTTGCCCAGAATAGGGATATGGTCAGGCCTTGGGGGGAGTGGAACTCGGATATTTTCTCGAGCTTTGTCATTAGAATAAAAGTGATTCCCTTCCTTTAGTTTCCTTTAGAAACAACATAGGCAAGGGCCTGGCCCCCCGCCTGGGTCCCATGCCTTTCCGTGGGCCCAGACAGATGGTGTGTGTACTAGTGTTGGCAGCCCTGCAAGAGCCACGTGGCGGGAGGGAGAGCAGCAATTTCCACAGATAAGTGGCTCCAATTCCCAGAAGGGCAGGCAAAACAGATCCTGTCCTTAGTCACTCTGAGCGCAATGACTCCACAGGACAGAAGTCATGCATGGACGTTTGTGTATTGCATTCTACCGCCAGCTTCTCAGGTTCTAGATTTAGGACTCCTCTAGTGGTCAAATTTTTCTGCTGAGAATCTCTTGTGGGGCCACAGTTCAAAAGAAAGAACAGATGATAAAAGCACCTTCTTGAGGAGTGAGGGTAGTAGCAGAAGACGGAGACAGTGTGGAAAAGAAATGGTGGAGAATGGAGACCAAGTTTACCAGGAAAATGTACTAGGGTTATCAGTGCAGAGGTAGGTGCTATAAACTGAATGCCTGGGTCCCGCCCAGATTCATGTTAAAATCTATCCCCAGTGTGATCATGTTTGGAGGTGAGGCCTGCAGGATGGGATTGGATCATGAATGGGATTAGTGCCCTTATAAGATTTTATTTATTTGAGAGTGAGTGAGCACGAGTAGTGGAGAGGGGCAGAGGGAGAAGAGGACTCCCCGCTGAGCAGGGAGCCTGACGACATGGGGCTCGATCCCACAACTGACTGAGCCACCCAGGAGCCCCGGGATTAGTGCCCTTACAAAAGAGACCTCAGGGGGTTCCCTCAACCTTCCTCCATGTGAGGACATAGTGGGTAGACAGCAGTCTATGAACCAGGAAGCAAGACTCACCGGACATTGAATCTGTCAGCACCAGGATCGTGGACTTCCCAGCCTCCAGAACTATGAGAAATAAATGCCTTGTTTCAGCCACCCAGGCTATGGTAGTTTTTAATAGCAGCCCCAGTGGACTAAGACAGTAGGTAACCATGGATTTATAGTAAACGGATCCAATTTGTCTTATATGCCTTTTTCTCTAGCAGCATTTGGTTGCTAAAGGGCAAATACGGAAAAACTGTCATGTTTGTAACAGGGTGGGGAAATTTCCTTGATTTTTCTATGAATGGTAGAAATGCAGATGAGGAACAGAGTTCAGAGTACTGGTAAAGAATGTTAGTACTAGTCAGATGATGGATTGCGCCATCTCAGCTGGATATAAAAAGACATGAAGAAAGTTTCATGGATTGGGTGAAGGTAGATGAGGGAGAGGACTGGGGGATCCTGCTTATGTCAAAGAACTGTGTGTGGGGGGGTAGAGCTGAACAAAGTAATACCAATATGTATTTATCTGTATACACAAATAGAAAATATACACATTCCTTGAGTAGGGTAGCCCCTGCACTTATAAACAAATACTCTTACTCAAAAAGGAGAAACACAAAATGATGTAGCTATGATATAGTTTATTTCAACACACTAAACCAAAAAAATAACAACTTATTTCTTTGGAAAAAAAAAAAACCCAAATTCTAAATAGGCAGGATTGGCTTGATTGACCATAATGTATTTTAGCAAAAAGACTTAGGTACACCACACCTAATAAAGCTCTCTATATACACAGTAGATACCAAATAACTTCGCTAAATTACCATACATTTGGAAATATCAAGACATATTTATAAGAGTCAAATGCATAAGTTAACAGTCTTGTGAACTTAGAAAGCCTGAATTGTTACATCGTTCTCTGTACAAACAGCCATTCTCTAACCTTCCATTTTCACCTATATTTTCCTTAACAGAATTAAGCCCCAAATTTGAAGGCTTAAATCCTTTCTTCCTAAGGCCCTAGGAATATCAAGTTTTCCTGCAAACTTGTAATTGTCTAAAAAGGAGATTACTTAAAGGGCGGGAAAAACAAAGATATACAGATTTCCCTTCTGTGCCACTCATACAGATTCCGCCGAGGAAGAGTTCCTGAGTTGGCTGCCAAATCACTCAATTTAGTTGAAAAACATAATACCTGATGATAGGACTAAGCTGGCTTTCACGTAGCCCATGAGCAGATTTCTCTATCACTGAAAATCAGTTAGTGACATTTAGCCTTTAGCTTAATCTGTACAAATGCAATCTGGGGATTCCATGACACTGTTAGCATATTTAAATGTAAATGCAAAATTCTGAGTATCAAATAATGTTGTTTTTTTTTTAATATGCAAACTGCTGTTTTCTCCATACAGTTGGCCCTTGAACAACATGGGTCTGACCTGCATGGGTCCACTTAAATGCAGATTTTTTTCAATAAATAGAAGACAGGACTGTAAATGTATTTTCTCTTCCTTATGACTTTAATAACATTTTCTTTAGCTTACTTTATTGTAAAATACAGTATATAATACATATAACACAAAATATGTGTTAGTCAACTGTGTTATTGGTAAGGCTTCTGGTCAACAGTAGGCTATTAGTAGCTAAGTTTTGGGGAAGTCAAAGGCTACATGTAGATTTTCATCTGCACAGGGGGGATGGTGTCCCTAACTCCGTGTTGTTCAAGGGTCAACTGTAATCATGTTTTTATGAATAAAAAATAAAATGGCAAAAGCAGCAGAAAAATTTGATGTTCCAAAATGAGACAACTAAGACAGGACTCGAGTAAGCTTGTATGTAAAAGTAATTGTTTATTATTGTATGTAACTGAACAACAAAGCAGTCTTGTCTGAAAGCACTGGGTCTGTCTTCCCAAATCTTTCCAAATCACGATTCTACATACTACAATGAAATATGTTTAATAGGTGCAATCTGTCATGAACTACAAGTTTTTATATTCCTAAATAATGAACTTAACTACTGTAACAATGATCTAAATACATGTGGCTGTTAAAAAAAAAGTTGTAAACATACTCTGAATTTTTTCTTTACCTGAAAGTTAAAAAGAGATTCCATAATTGCTTCACTCCTTAAGAGCTAAGAACCAAAATACTAAACATAATAAATAAATATGCAACCTGGAGGCCTGGAAAAGGATCTAGAACACCGAATGTAATAAACCAGTGTATTAAAAATCCAGTATTTCAGTAATAAAACTTCTTCATCTCAATACAGTTAGGTTTATTGCTACTATAAATAAGCTTCATATTAAGGCACCTGCCATTACCTATGAGAAAGATGTGAATTCAAAACAATGGGAATATGCACTGAAATCTTTTTTTCTTTCATTCTGATATCATTGCAGATATTGTCAATTTTAAACGTTCAGTTTTTGTATAGTAGTAGACACATCTTTGAACATACTACCTGAATATAGTTAAATAATTTATATAACACCTTGATTAAAGTACATGATACTTGAATGAGGAAAGACAAAATCACATCAAGATGGATGTAAAGGACTAAATACAAGAAAGATGATAATCTCTAAGAAAAATGAATTCTCCTGTAGGGACAGTGCTATGAGCAGATCTTGACCAAGTCATTTAACTTCTCTGAGCCTCACTCTCCCCCATCAGTAAAATGTCAATACTAGCAGCTCTTCAAACTCCAAAGGCTGTTGTGGGATCACCCGAGAGGACACAAAATATAAAAACAGCTGGCCAACTCTGCAGCACAGAACAAACTGAACAAATAAATGGCCTTGTCATAGGTGGAAATATATCAAGTTTCGGACCTTCTCCCTAACAAAGCTATGACATGCTCCTCTTGCACACACTCGAGAACTCCCAGTTTTATAAAGTCAATTAGATAATTGCCGAATGAATGGAGCAAACATTTATGCACAGTGAAAATCTCTAAATTCTAGGTTGCAGAATTTTATAAAAATGTGCTGTAAGTGGAGAACCACACTGTTTTTGGGGGGCTCAGGCTACCTCTTGACTCTTCCTAATGATAACGAGGGGTTCCCGGACTCTCCTCACCCAGTCTCCTCTGCAGAGACCTGTGTCTATGGGCTACTGTACTGGAGGCATAGTTCCATTATTTGGACTTACACCTTGTAACAGCATAAAAGAGTTTAAAGAGTATTGAAGAAGCACAGCCGAGGTAAGTCTCAGGTACATTACTCAGGCGGGCACAACTATGAAGGGTTCAGTAGCGCCCGCCAGGTCTCCTTAACTCAGTCCCCAACTCCTTCCTCTGAAGGCCATAGTTCTAGGCCAACTTTTTCCAACCTATGTTCTGAGGAATACCAGGTAGGTAAGATGTTAACAGGTGAAAAACAGATTCGTATAAAGTCAGTCTGGGACATGCAGGGGGGAATAAGCTTACGTACTGCAGAATTCTCTGTCTTCGATGTACTGAACTGTATGTTCTAAAGAGGAAGGGAGGATAAACATTTCCCAGATTCATCTGACCACAGAATCCCCTTCCCCTCCCCCCCCCCCACAAAATATCTATAGAGGGGCTAACAGCTCTTAGAATACTCTTTGGGAAATGGTATTCTAGCTAATTCACCTGGGCTTTAAACATTTCAGGGCTATGTCTGGCAATAGTGACTATTTTGATTTCCAAAGGAGGAGAATCATTTTACTTAACAAGGTCAACTACCAGGACAACTTCCTGAATTCCACTTCATAAGTATCCTGCCCAAAGCAACTAAGAATGAAATTTCCTTTACCACATGCTGAGGCCTTCAAAGAAGTTATTCTCAAGTTAATGAGAATTATAATCTTTTAAATGAAATCTTTATATTCTCCCTCAAACATTAAAAATACAAAGATTTAATCTAGATCTTAAGACCTAGAATCACAATTACTTGGAGGACAGGGGAGCATTTTATCACAACATCACCATAATTAACACTATTAGTAAGTAGTAATAGTAGTGGTGGTGTTAATATTGGCTAAGCATTTATTTTGTGGCTTAATCCTCATATCCACGTGATAAATTTAGGACCTACTATTACTTTCATTTTAAAGATACGCACACTGAGATTTAGAGAGATTAACTGACTTGCCAAGAATCACACAAGTAGTAAGGGTAGAATGTCGAACTCATATCTGCCCCTCACCTCATGGTCTTAACCGCTACATAATACCACCTTATATTTTAGTGACAAAACAAAAGCATTTAAGTCACACGCTGGTTGTTAAACAGGAAAATTAGAGTGTATTTATATAAATCCAACTTGAATGAAATTTGGTTTTAGATTTCCTCTTGAGCAAACTTCTATTCCCTAAAGGAGGTACTTCAAGTTTTTGTTTTTTTGTTTTTTTGTTTTTTTGTTTTTTTAAAGCAAAGAAAAATGGACTGCTATTTACCAGTGGTAGGTTTATATATGGGAAGGGTTTTAAAAATCTGCATCCAAGGTGAAGACATTATCTGTAGTTTCTGCCATGACTGCAAAACGTTGATACTCTGCAACTCGTTTCTCAAAGAAATTTGTTTTCCCTTCTAAAGAAATGTTCTCCATAAAATCAAAGGGATTTTCTGCCTGAAAAACCTAAAAAGAAAAGACATGTCATTAGACATTCTGAAGAAGCCTAATCACACCCACAAGACAACAGATAACTAACAAGCTCAGGTCTCCTAACACCTGTCTAGTCACCTATAGGATCCATTATTCCAGAAGGTCCTAGAGGCACTCAAGGCTGATAAATTGTAAGACAACTGAGATCACCCACTAACCTCCTTAAGAAACTATACTAGCATTTCTGGTATTTTAAGAAGAGAAAGAAAACATGTATTACTGCAGAAATGAAAAATTTAATACCAAACTAAAATGTTTTTGCAGCTTGAGAGATCCAGTACACCTATATATTACAGACCTTTACACAGGTGGGTATAACCATTAGGTAGTCACATATACATGATACTACAAAATACTGAATTACCAATAATGTACTGTGAACCTAAACATGTCTCCTTAGTTCATAACAGATAATTAACACATTGATGTTAAGGAATCATGATGAGAAAAGATAGAATAAATGCTACCCATAGATGTTTCCAAACAAAAAGTGGAATATAGGTTAGTTAACAAGAAGCTTTTTTACTACTTCTGAATTCAAGAAGCAGACTCGGTGATACAGCTTGATGAAAAACCATGAAACATTTCAGTGATCCATGAGGAACAATAAAATAGGATTTTTGAATTTAGGAGTATTCCAGCAGGGATTATGAACACCACAGATAAGAATATATTCAAATAACCCAATTAAAAATGGGCAAAGGGTCTGAATAGACAAATAGACATTTCTCTAAAGAAGGTATACAAACACCAAGAAACACATGAAAAGATGCTCAAAATCATTACTCATTAGCGAGATGCAAATCAAGACTGCAATGAGATACTACTGCACACCCACTAGGATGGCTATAATAAAAAAGACTGATCACAGGTGCTGGTGACGATGTGGAGAAACTGACACCCTCATACACTCCTGAATGTAAAATGGCGCCATTGCTTTGAAAAATAGTCTGGCAGTTCCTCTAATAATTAAAAAGAGTTACCCTATGACCCAGGAATTTCACTTGTAGTTATATATCCAAAAGAAATGAAAACATCTGTCCAGGGGCGCCTGGGTGGCTCAGTTGTTAAGCGTCTGCCTTCGGCTCAGGTCATGATCTCAGGGTCCTGGGATTGAGCCCCACATCGGGCTCCCTGCTCGGCGGGAAGCCTGCTTCTCCCTCTCCCACTCCCCCTGCTTGTGTTCCCTCTCTCGCTGTGTCTCTCTCTGTCAAATAAATAAAATCTTAAAAAAAAAAAAGAAAAAATCTGTCCACACAGAAAACTTATAAGTGAATGTTCATATTTGCATTATTCATAATAGCCATAAGAGCCAAAACTACTGAAATGTCCATCAACCGATAAATGGATAAATAAAATTTGGTATAGTCATACAATGCTATTTGGCTATAAAAAGGAATAAAGTACTGACACATGCCACAGCATGAACGAACCCTGAAAACATACTAAGGAAAGAAGCCAGCCACAAAAGACCATTTATTGTATGATTGCATTTATATGAAATGGGATATACAGAATAGGCAAATCTAAAGAGACAGAAATTAGATTAGTGGTGCCTAGGGCTGAGGCGGAGGAGCGGGAAAGAAAGGAAAGTGACTGATTGCTAATGGGTATAGAGTTTCTTTTTGTGGGGTGCTAAAAATATTCTAAAACAGACTGTTGTGATAGTTGTACAACTCTGTGAATTTACTAAAAACCATTGAACTGTACGTTTGTTAATAGGTAAATTGCATGCTCTGTGACTTATATCTTAATAAAAAGCTTAATTATCTTAATAAAATATATTATAAAAACTATATATATACACACACACACACATATATATATATAGGTTCAACAAAAGATCATATGCTGTGTGTGGTTGAGTCATAGAATTCAGTGACATTGCCTGTCGGAAATGATATGCTAAGACGGAGTGAAAATTTGAACTAGCACGATATCGTGAAAAAAGCACTGAACCAATAGTTACAGATTCACTGGACTTTAAAAGTGGGGGCCTTCCAAAAAACCTGATTTAAATCATCCATGACATGGACAAGGTAACTAGGACAGAGTTAAATTAAATGCACATATTTTTCACAAAATCTGTACGGATCCACAAAAGGCCCTGAATAGCTAAAGCAATCTTGAGAAAGAAAAACAAAGCTGGAGGTACCACAATCTCAGATTTCAACATATACTAGAAAGCTACAGTAATCAAAACAATATGGTACTGGCATAGAAAATAGACACTTTGATCAAAAGTACAGGAAAGGGAGCCAAGAAATAAACCCATGTTTATATGCTCAAGTAATCTGCGACAAAGGAGGGAGGAATATACAATGAGGAAAAGATAGTCTTTTCAATAAAGAGTGCTGGGAAAACTGGACAGCTGCATGCAAAAGAATGAAATTGAACTACTTTCCTTCACCAAACACAAAAATAAACTCAAAATGGATGAAAGATCTAAATGTGAGACCTGAAACTATAAAACTCCTTAAAAAAAAAAAGGGTAGGGGCGCCTGGGTGGTTCAGTCGGTTAAGTGTCTGCCTTCGGCTCAGGTCATGATCCCAGGGTCCTGGGATCGAGTCCCGCACCCAGCTCCCTGCTCCACTGGGAGTCCGCTTTTCCTTCTCCCTTGTCCCCCCACCCCCCACCCCGGCTCATGCTCTCTTGCTCTCATGCTCACTCTCTCTCAAATACATAAATACAATCTTTTTAAAAAAAAAATGACAAGGAATAACAAGCATTGGTGAGGATGTGGAGAAAGGGAACCCTCATGCACTGTAGCTGGAGAATGTAAACTGTTGTAGCCCACTGTGGAAAACCATATGGAGTTTCCTCAAAAGCTTGAAAACAGAAATACCATATGATCCAGTAATTCCACTACTGAGTATTTACCCAAAGAAAACAAAAACACAAATTTGAAAAGATATATGCACCCTATGTTTACTGCAGCATTATTTACAACAGCAGTAGATGTGTGAATCTATCCCAAGTGTCCATCAACAGAAGAATGGATAAAGAAGATATGTATGTACACACACACACACACACACACACACACACACACACACACACACACACTGAAATATTACTGAGCATAAAAAAGAATGAGATCCGGGCTCCTGGGAGGCTCAGTCGGTTAAGTGTCTACCTTTGACTCAGGTTATGATCCCAGGTCCTTGGATCGAGTCCACGTCAGGCTCCCTGCTCAGCGGGAAGCCTGCTTCTCCTGCTCCCTCTGCCCTTCCCCCCCTGACTTGTGCTCTCTCTCAAATAAGTAAAATCTTTAAAAAAATGAATGAGATCCTGCCATCTGTGACAAAATGGATGGACCTAGAGGGAATTATCATAAGTGGAATAAGTCAGAGAAATACCATATGATTTCATTTCTACGTGGAATCTAAAAAAAACCCAAAACATATGAACAAACAAAAAACCAGAAACAGACTCCTAAATACAGAGAATGAACTGGTGACAGCCGGGGAGGGGGAGGGGGAAGGATGGGTGAAATATGTGAAGGGAATTAAAAGTACAAACTTTCAGCTATAAAATAAGTCAGTCCGGAGATGAAAAGTACAGCACAGGGAATATAGCCAATAATATTGTAATAACATTGCATGGTGACAAGTGGTAACCACCCTTATCATGGGAAGCACTGGGTAATGTATAGAATTGTCAGTCAGTTGCACACCTGAAACTAATATCACACCGTATGTCAACTACATTTCACTAATACCAAAAAATAAATTTAGTGGCTTGTTTTTGACACACAGAAGTATCCCAAACTAAAAAAGAAGTTGAAAACATCATTAATATGGCTCCTACTTAGAATTCTGTATAAATGACAACCATTTGTTAATTGAATCTCTTATTTTGCCAAAAACTGTCATTATAAGAACAGTTCTTTTTCTGCATGGAGCGCTGGGTATTATGCACAACCAATGAATCATGGAACACTACATTAAAAACTAATGATGTAATGTATGGTGATTAACATAACAATAAAAAATTTAAAAAAAAGAAAAGAACAAATCTATGTACAAAAAAAAAAAGAACAGTTCTTTTTCTAGTTCCTTGATTTCAAAGTGTAGTTCATGTATTTTAAACTGTCTTGTTTTCTTAACATACACATTCAAGGCTTTAACTTTTCCTTTGAGGATCTATTTAGCTGCATTCTACAAGTTTTGATATACAGTAACTTTACCATCATTTAGTTCATATTTTCTATTTATATTTTCATTTTAATCTCATTTTAAAGGATATCTTCTCAATTGACAGAAGTTTTTGGCAATCTTTCATTGTTAATTTCTAATTTTACTGCATTAAAATCTAAAAGGTCTATATAATTTCTGCTTTTTGGAATTTATTGAGATATGTTGAAGGCCTGTGGAAAAATGACATTTCATACTATGTTTAGATTTTCTTCTGTAGGCGGGATGTTTTATAGATCTACAGTGATCAAGTTCCCAAAGGGAAAATTAGGCCCAGGAGCCCACAGTTTTCTAAAAGTCAGGAGAACATGGATGTAAGAGAGTAAGGATATGGTGGTCAGTTAAAGGACAGTGAGCTCACTGTAAGGCTCAAGTGAGCAAATTAATTTTCCTGTAACAAACATATTGGTATAACTTAAGAACAAACACAATTTTTATTTTTTTTTTATTTTTTAAAGGTTTTATTTATTCATTTGACAGAAACAGAGATAGCGAGAGCAGGAACACAAGCAGGAGTGGGAGAGGGAGAAGCAGGCTTCCCCCCGAAGAGGGAGCCCGATGTGGGACTCGATCCCAGGATCCTGGAATCATGACCTGAGCTCTAGGTCAGACGCTTAACGACTGAGCCACCCAGGAGCCCGAACAAACACAATTTTTAAAAATATACAGTTTATAAATTTAAGAGATCACACTAATGCAATTATAATCTTGATTTCTCCAATTATCAGTAAACACAGAATTTTATAACTAAAATAATAAAATATAGTTCATCTTACAAAAAGCTTTGTCCTACCTGACTCTTTCATGACGGTATTTCTGTGGTTACCAGAATATAAATGCATTACTGAGAAAGGTAATGATTTACTCCAGCATCATGGATTTCATAAGGCGTCTCATTAAATACAATTTAAACTTACATTTCCATGCTAAGAAGTTAAAACCTATAATTTCTAATTATCATCGTATTAGAGTACATAGTAAAGTTCTATGAATGTTCCAATTACGGTGAATACAACATGACCACTTAGTGTGAATTTACTGTATGTCTGATACTATTTGAAGTGCTTTAAGTATACCAACTCATCAACAATCCTTTGTGGTAAGTATTATTATTATCATCTCCCTCTTATGGATGAAGAAATGGGGATAAGAGGTTAAGCAACTTGCTTAAGATCATATAGCAAGAAGGTGGCAGAACCAGGACTGCAACCCAGGTAGACTGGCTGCAACCTCCATCTGTTATGTGAGAGGCATACCTCTTTATGAAATTCAGGTATATTATCTCTGATAAACAAAATAAAAAATAACTTAAAAGACAACTGAGTTCAAAGGGTCAAATTATGAGAGTTAATGTCTTCCTAGTAACTATTCATATTTAAAAGTTCAGGGGTGCCCAGGTTGCTCAGTCAGTTAAGCATCTTAGTTTTAGCTCAGGTTATGATCTCAGGGTCATGAGATGGAGCCTGTATGGGGCTCTGCGCTCAGTTTGGAGTCTGCTTAAGATTCTTTCCCTCTCCTTCTGCCTCTCCCCACCAAGCTCTCTCTCTCTCTCTCAAATAAATAAATAAATATTTAAAAAAAATAAAAAAATACAAATATTAATTTCTCATAGACTAATCTTACTAAACAAATAAAAGATAAACAGGCCTTAAAAGAAATACTAATATGGAGTACCTGGATGGCTCAGTCAGTTAAGAGGCAGACTCCTGATTTCAACTCAGGTCATGATCTCAGGGTCCTGGGATTGAGCCCCATGGCGGCCTCCACACTCAGCAGGGAGTCTGCTTGAGGATGTTCTCTCTCTCCCTCTTTCTCTGCCCTTCCCCCCACTCGAGCTCTCTCTCTCTCTCTCTCTAAAATAAATAAATCCTTTAAAAAATATTAACATAAAAATTACAACATAGACCCATGGGGATTTATGAGGGTAAACATATATATATGCATAATAAACCCAATTTATTTAAAGATAATCCTATTAAATACCTATAATTATTACAAGTAATTTATTGAGCTTATTAATTCTAAGATTTATCAGCCTCCTACTTCTGTTATGAACTCCAAGTTTCAAAGGATTTCATAAGACCAATCTGATCATGCAATTAGTTTGGCTATCACAGACATTTTAAAAGGCTATCACAGACATTTTAAAAGTAAACTGGTATGTAACAAATGTTTTCAATGAAATACAGTATTTTAGTGGCCTTACTTGCCATAACATTTTAGCTAGTAGTAATACATTTTTAAATACCTTACCTTTGAGAATCCAAGTTCCACAAGTAATCTGTCAGCTACAAACTCAATATACTGTTTCATCAAAACACAATTCATTCCAATGAGGCCAACTGGCAAGGCTTCTGTTAAAAACTCCTGAGATGTGAACAAAAACAGAATAAAATACAGAGATAGAACAATAAATACATATTTTCCAAATAAAAACAGGATTTTAGTTTTTTAATCTTCTAAGTCCCTGAGGAAAGTATACTAAAAGTAAATTCTTTCAACATGGCAATGTCCACTTGTTTAAAAATGTTTGCGGTATTACTATTCACAGTATTTCACATTCCCAAATAGCCTAAGCAAATTGAAACTATCAAACTATTGGTATTTTACACAGTAGCATTATGGGACCCTAAGGCTTTCTCCATCAAAAAAAAAGTGAGATACTTTGTTCTGAAATATCTGGAAAAAGATTCACCAAAGATGATCACTGTGGGGAACATGATTATGGAAGGGAATTGGGAAAGACAGAAACACACTTAACAAAGAAAATGAGAAAAAAATAAAAATGGATGTGGGGGTTGGGAGATAAATTGAACTCCATCTATATTGAAAGACACTGGTAAAGTGTTAATAGGAGAAAAATAAAAACATTAGGGTGCCTGGGTGGCTCAGTCGGTTAAGCATCTGCCTTCAGCTCAGGTCATGATCTCAGGATCCTGGGATTAAGTCCCAAATCGAGTCCCACATCGGGCTCCCTGCTCAGTGGGGAGACTGCTTTTCCCTCTGCCCCTCTTCCCCACTTTTAAAAATAAAAAAAAATTAAAATAAAAACATTAACCATTTGAATTTAATTCTCAAAATGATTAAAAATACCAAAATGCATTTTATGCATTTTCTCCTTCCCAATATGAAAACCACAGCTATTGAACTATACAGTATTTTTTAAAAGAGTTTAGAAAACTTATTTTTTACTAAATAAGTCAAGCAGAAAGACAATTATCATATGGTTTCACTCATATGCGAACGTAAGGAATAGAGTGGAGGACCACAGGGGAAGGGAGGGAAAATTGTGAAGAAATCAGGGAAGGAGACAAACCATGAGAGACTCTGGACTCCGGGAAACAAACTGAGGGTTACAGAAGGGAGGGGGGTAGGGGATGGGGTAAGTGCATGATGGGCATTAAGGAGGGCATGTGTTGGGATGAGCACTGGGTGTTAATAAGCAACTAATGAATTGTTGAACACTACATCAAAAACTAATGATGTACATATGTTGGCTAACTGAACATAATAAAATTTTTTTTTAAATTTTACTTTTGAACTAGTTCCTTCAAATGATAAAAAAACATCCTAAGTGGAACATCTAGGTCTTTGTAGTTAGAGATTTTACATTCTATATATTAAGTTTTACTATTCGCTAATTCATTGATTTACTAATTCTATAAACATTTAGTTCACGCTTCAAGCTAGATACCTTGCTCGGTTTTGAACATACAAAACAAACAAGAAACCGTCACTGCCCTTCAGTAGCTGAAAATCTAAAAAAAAATTTAAAGCTAAAGTAATTCAAATAGTTTGCTATGGCATAGAATGTGACAGATCAACGAGACAGAAAAAAACAGTCCTGAAATAGATTTTAGTATACATAAAATTTTAACATATAACATTTACTTACAAACCAAATTATAAACTGACATAATAATTGAAATGCATCATCTGTTGATACTGTCAGGTTGACTATATAATTGTGGATATTTGCTTTGACCCTATAAGTGGCAATTTCTTGAGTCAACCCAATACAATAATGGTATAAACATCAGAGAAAAAAGAGAATATGCTAATCATACAAGCTTCCCTGCTTACCTGCTCAATTTCAACAGCATTAACAATGATCTCCCTGACCCTTTCTTCTGAAGGCTTATTTACTAAGTATTGAAACATCAGGCAAGCAAAGTCACAGTGAAGCCCCTAAAAGAGAAGAAAAATACCATTGTCAAAGAATGTTTAATCACCTATTTTTACTCTGTCATGTGTCAGGCATCATAGAAAGTAGGCTCTAGGAATGCAACACAGAATTTCTGGAAGCTAGAAGAGGGAGTCATAGTACCAGGAACTACTTTCCCTCAAATCTTATTAAAATGCCAGTTATAATAACCTATCATGAAAATTTTTCAGTGCCAGCAAATCTTAATTTGTCAACATGAAAGATGAATTATTAACAAATCTGCAACCAAAATCATTTTGGAAAGGAAAACAAGGCAAGGGCTGAAATGAAAATTCTTTCATTTCTAATGTCTAAAAATATTAAGAAATGATTGAAAACAGTAAGTGTGTAAAGAAAGGGTGAAATTCAGATTTCAAAAAAGACAACATTTATATTAAATAAGAATGGCTCAAGATAAAAATAAATTCAGTGCAATGAAAATGGGAAGAATTAAGAATGCTATCTGAAGCTGTACACAGCAGAAATGACACTGCAGATAACCAAAGAAGAAAATAAACTCGTGAAGCACCTTGAGAACAGAATCGTTATGCAAATGCAAGAAATGGGATAGAGCGTTAAATACAGAACAGAGCAAGGAGATCCAACCTACATTAATCAGGATTCCAAAACACAGAACAGATGGTATAAAGCTGAAAACAACAGAAGTAATTGCAAAAAGTCAAAACAAAAAAAGAAAAGAGGCTAGAGACAGAGAAAGATGATGCCATGCCAAACAAAATTAAGCTAGAGACGGTAAAATTAAGCAAGGCAGAATCAATGAACATTTCTAACTACAAAGAAAAAGAAATAATTTTGTAAGCCACCAAGGGATAAGGAGGATGAAGGAATGTGCAACTTAAAGGATTACAAATCAGTGTACGCTTGGGTTTTTCTAAATAAATCAACAAAAACCAAAGCCAAATGAAAGATAAGACTCAAATCAATGGTTGTATTCCGAGGATTATTTTCCTAGTTATCATTCCCAGAAGAAACCATCAGAGAAAAACCTCTTTGAACGGCTAATCTTTAGTAGATTTGTAGGCAAACATTTTTCCCAGACTGGACTCAAGAGGATACTTCAAATTACCAAAGGCTGAATTTCAAATAAACCATGAAAGCTGTTAAAGAAAGTGTTGATTAGAACTGATAGCCAGCTACCTATTACAGAGATGAGTAAATCAAAGGTAGGCACTCATATTGTTAAATCAATAAGTGAATAAAATTAATTTTGAGGTTCAAAGCAATTCCAATCAAAATCTCAATAGGATTGTTTTTAGTTAAAAGAATCGGAGACTAGAACTTAATTATTTGAACAACTAAAAAGAAAGGATAATAGGATAATTAAGTAACGTCATAGAGGTGCCAATTATCGCTATAATATAAAACAAAATCAACAATCGTATCACAATATATAAATGTAGAAAATTAACATGTTATATATCTTAAATTGGCATGATATTATGTCAAATGTATTTCAATTAAAAAATCAACCTGGAAGTATAAATGGACAGAATCTTGTAAAAACAGTTTTAATAGGAAAGTTATGAGATATATCCTACTAGTTATCAAAACATAAAAAACTACAATAATTAAAAGTGTTTGGGGGCTCCTGGGTGGCTCAGTTGGTTAAGCGTCCCACTCTTGATTTTGGCTCAAGTCATAATCTCAGGGTTGTGAGATCAAGCCATGCGTCAGGCTCTGTGCCAGGCATGGAGCCTGCTTGAGATTCTCTCTCCCTCTCCCTCTGCCCCTCCCCCTCCTTAAAAAAAAATGTTTGGCACTAAATTTGACATATAGGTTAATGAAAAGAAAAAGATAGCCCCAAAACAGATTTTAGTACATTTAAAAACCTTAATAAATAATAAAGAAGACATCACAAGTCAATGGAGAAGGATGGATTACTTAACAAAGAGAACTAGAAAAATTTCCTGAGGGTATGAAATAAAATTAAATTCTCACTTATCCTATACTACATTTATATTAAATTCTATACTTATACTAAACAAAGTCCAATTGTATTACAGAGCTAGATGTTATAAAGTCAGGAGGAAAATAGGTGTGATTACTTAACTAATCTCTAAAAGTGGATCACATCAACTTCAGATTTTTGTATGTTACAAGAAAAAATAAAATTAAAAAGCAAAAGACTGGGGTGCCTGGGTGGCTCAGTCATTAAGTGTCTGCCTTTGGCTCAGGGCATGATCCCAGGGTCCTGGGATCGAGCCCCGCTTCGGGCTCCCTGCTCCATGGGAAGCCTGCTTCTCCCTCTCCCACTCTCCCTGCTTGTGTTCCCTCTCTCATTGTGTCTCTCTCTGTCAAATAAATAAATAAGAGTAAAAAAAAAAAAAACGCAAAGGACAAACTGGGAAAATATTTACAAAAATATGACAAAAATATTTTATATTATATTCATACAATAAATATAACAAATTCAATAAATAAACACTTATTGAAAGAGCCCTATAAGTCTCTATGCACTAGGAATATATATCAACAGAAACAGAGGCAAGAGACAAGAATAGGTAAATATAGAAAAAGATACAAATGACTAATGCCATTATGAAAAAAGTTCACTCTAAGTAGTAATCAAATAAATGCAAATAAAACCAACAATGAGAAACCATTTACCCGTATCAACTTTGTCAAATATCTAAAACATAAATCCAAATTCTGGTAAGGTTATGGTAAGAAAAGACATGTTCACATGTTCCTGGGTGGGGCTTTCTATCAAATTTCTGGGAAGAAATCTGCAAATTAGTATGAATAACCTTCAAAATGTTCATACCTAATAACATAGTAATTCTACTTCTAGGCAATCTAGCTAAGGAAAATAATATGAAATTGGGATAAAGCTTATACACAAAAGATACTCATTTTACATTATAGCAAAAGGAATAAACAAAAAACCTGGAAAAAAACTAAATTTTCAAGTATAGAATAGTCAAATGATAGATTGTTTCATTAAAATATTATCTAACAAACCACTTCTTTTAAAACTACTCTTTCCAAAAAATGCTTGATTTCATAGAAAAATGCTCACAATGTTCTGTTAAAAAAACTCAGCTCACAAAAATATGAAAAAAGCAGAATATTTCAAATTATAAAATTACGATGTTCATATATATCTACATAGGTTTAAATGTAGAAAACTGTCTAAAAAGAAATACAATGAAATACTAAAAGTGATTATCTCTGTTAAGATTGAGTGATTTTATTCTCTTAATTCTCTATTACACCACATATGACATTTATGATAAAAATTATTAGAAACTGAAAGGCAGGAAACAACCAAAATTATACAAAGCATTTTATGGCACTTACAAACTATTTTCACACATACCAGTTTATTTTATTATAAAAAACCCTGTCAAGATTTATAGTTGAAGAAACTGAGGCTCCAAGAAGTTAATAACTTGACAAGGTCACTTAGAAACAAGCTGAGGGGCCAGGATTAGTGTAGTCCATACATGTGAACTGAAGGCTGTGATGGGCTAAACCCTGAGAACAGGAAGAAAAATAAGACAAGGTGCCTGCACACAGGGAGCCTAGAGTCCAGCAGAGGAGAGAGGTTAAGAAGTGCAGTACGTGTTATGGACTCTCAGACAGGGGCAGATTCCCGTTTCAAAGGGATACATAAAGGAAAGAGGGGTCAATTCTATCTAATTGAGTCAGGGAAGTTTTGAGTTGCCACTTGTAAGAAGGTGATCAACAGATTAAAAAAAAAAAGGCAGGAAGATGGAAACATTATCGCAGGCAAAGGGAGACAAGATTTAGTTACTGGCTGGATGGGGCTGAGAAAGAAAAAAGCAATCTAAAATGACACCCAGATTTCAAATTTGGATGATTGGTTAGAAGGTAGCATCACTGAATGAGACAGGGAAAACGGAAGAACAAATTTGGGGAGAAAGATGATGAGTTTGATTTCTAAAATATTAGGTTTGAGATACCTGTGGAGCCTTTCAGGAGAAACTAACATGCACTTGAACACCTGGCTTTGGAGCTCAGGAAAGAATGTCTGCGCTCAGGTTTGGGTTGTTAACGAGCATCTACATGGTAGCTGATCCCAGGGAAATAGATAAGATCAGCCAGGAGGTCATGTACAGTGAGGAAGAGGCCAAGGTGGGAACCCAGGATTTGATGATATTTAAGGATGAGCAGGGGAGACTGAGGAGGGACAGTAAGAGTCAGGAGAAAAACACAATTCTTAAAAACCGAGGAAGAAATTACTTTCTACTTTGTTTTGATTACCAGGATATCTGTGTCATCATCAGCATTTTCCAGGGGAAAGAAAAATAAATGAACACCAAATATGAATACAAATATAACTAGAAGACTACTTCATTCCTTACTTCATCTCTGCTGATGAGTTCATTGGAAAACGTGAGTCCGGGCATGAGACCTCTTTTCTTTAGCCAGAATATAGCAGCAAAAGATCCTGAGAAGAAAATTCCTTCTACAGCAGCAAAAGCCACAACTCTTTCCCCTGGGAGACATAAAATAATTTTATTTCCTGAAATATCACACCCTGTCGACATTTTCAAACACTCATCTATAAAATACACATATTTTTACATATATATTTATACCAATGTCACAACTATTTTACCAAGAAACAAAATCAACAAATTAGTGCCGTGGCCAAGGGTCTTCAGAGGAGGAAATACGCCACCTCGATCTACTAGGTATGTAGGTATGTCTACTTCAAATCTTATATCAGACATTGGAGTCCTATTGGTCTTGGTATCTGGACAAAGGAGATCTTTCCCTACTCAAAAAAGAAAGAAAAAAAAAAAGAAGTGATTTATCTGTGCACCACACATGCCTATGAGTGTAGTATGTGCACATAAGTGTGTGCATGTATTGGAATAGAGAGTAGAAGATAAGATTTTATGACAAATGTCTCCCTCTTTATGGTTGTGGAAAGGGAAGTTGCTGAGGTTTTTATTTTTAGAAACCTAAGATATCTTACAGATTAGCAGTAAACATTTCAAAAAACATTGCCATGCATCTGTAATTAAAAAAAATATGACCCCAGCTAAAGAGAATATCTGTTGGATAAAATATCCCATCACATAAGCAAAAATACTATCTTCTGCTAAATATATAAGGCCCAATTTCAAAGGTTACTCACTGTTAGGCAAGGACTTTTCAGAAACCCATCTCCTAAAAGGTCTATAATGGAACCATATCTGTAACACTGTCTCTAGGGGTTGATTATAAGTCTAACCCAAACAAATGTCACCACATTGCATATGCTCAAGAGAAATATTTATATACATGTCTGTCTAGGGAGAAAGGTTTGGTCTCCAAGACTACAGGATAAAGGCAGCTGAGTGCTTGAACCAACTACAGGCCTGTTTCATCAATAACATCATAGCTTGTATCCCAGTACTGTTTCAGGACCAAACACAGAGCAGGTGCCTAATAAATGTGTTCTGAACTGAATCAATGAAAAATATCTAAGCACTAGATGATAAAAGACATTACTATTCATTCTATGAAAACTGCTAAAATCTGATCCAGAATACTTATAACTTCCAGAACAAAGGTAATTATATTTAAATTTCAAAAAGAAAGATGACTTAAATTTAAATATTTCTTAAATATTTCTGGCAATCTCCAAATAGTGCTCTGGTTTGTCCTCACTCTTTTCCCTGATTATCTTAAATAAATCAAATCAGATCAATTATATTAAATTCTTGTCTATTAGTAGCCCAAAACATCAGGAAAACTTCTGTAGCATTTTATTTTTTTACAGACACAATTTTAAAAGTCACATTGAAAAGAATAACAGAAGAAATGTAAATTAAATAAGTACTTATTGAGTATATACTGTGTAGAAGGAATTCTTGAGAAGAATCTTTAGTGTACTATATACTAAATACAAAATATAATAAATCACTATGGTCTGCTGATTCTTGAAAATAAAAATGGCTCTTTAGATTATATTTTTTAAGATGAAGGTCTGTCCTTATTTTAACATATAGATTACTATATTTTACACTGTATTAGCAATACTGATTCTTTCCATCTATGAGCATGGACTATCTTTCCATTTATTTGTGTCTTCAATTTCTTTCATTAATGTCTTAGAGTTTCCAGTATACAGGTCTTTCATCTCCTTGATTAAATTTACTCCTAGGAATTTTATTCTTGTTGATGCAATTGTAAATGGGATTGTTTAATTTCTCTTTCTGATAGTTCATCATTATTCTTATATAGAAACACAACAGGTTTCTGTATACTAATTTTGTATCCTGCAACTTCACTGAATAGTTTTTTTTATGGAGTCTTTAGGGTTTTCTATATATATCATGTCATCTGCAAATAGTGAGTTTTACTTCTTCCTTTCCAATTTGGATGCCTTTTTTTTTTTTTTTCTTTTTGTGCCTAATAGCTCCAGCTAGAACTTCCAATACTATGTTGAATAAAAGTGGTGAGAGTGGGCATCCTTGTCTTGCTCCTGATCTTGAGGAAAGACGTTCAGCTTTTCATAATTGAGTATAATATTAGCTGTGAGTTTGTCATATATGGCCTTTATCATGTTGAGGTATATTTCCACTATACTTGCTTTTTTGAGAGTTTTTATCATAATTGGATACTGAATTTTGTCCAATGCTTTTTCTGCATCTGCAGCATGGGTTTCCCTTGAGAGCAAGCAATATGGAGAATTTACCTGGAGCCCCGCTGTTGTCCCATGGTGACTGCCACCCTCCTCTATTTTCTCTCTAGCTTTCTTTTGTAGTTACAAAATACATGCTAGCTGCAAGCCTCTTGATCATTTTCCATCAGTACCTATCCATACTATTTTCAATGCATACTGAACACCTTTATATTTCTCTCCTTTTTTCCTTAAAGCCAGTGTTTCTCAAACCACTTGTGAGAAAATCAGCTGGGTATAAAATGCAGATTCCTCGGTCCTACCTGGTCCTCTGAAATCACTCTCTGGTGAGGACCAGGATTCTGCAGGGGTTTTCTGCAAACTCCCAGATAATTTTTATGCATATTGAGAGCCATCACTTTTCTCATTCTTGAAATGAACTGAATGCAATGCAAACATATCTATTTCTTCCCTGATATATAACAGGCTTGCCCCATACCTTACTCTACATCACTGGTTCTCAACATGTGCTCCAGTGGGTCCCTGCAAATCCACAGACTGAGGAGGTCTATGGGGTCAAAACTATTTTCATAATAATGCTAAGGCACTATTTATTTTTTTTACTACATTTCTCACATGAGTGTACAGTGGTGATTTCCAGAGGCTACATGACATATCCACAATAATCTGAGAAGCCTGGTAAAACAGTCTTCCCTTTTCTAACTACACATCTGAATAAGACTGGATTTTCTTCATAACTATACAAGAAACTACAACAATATTCTGCAATAAATTGAATGTGGAAGCAGATACAATCCAGTTGTCTTCTATTAAGTCAGACATTTAAAAGCAAAATTTGGGGGAGGGGGGATGTAGTGCTTTTTCATAAATATGTGTTATTTATAATAAAATATAATGGGTTTTTACTATACTTTTAAATGCATTAATAAATAATTTTTTAAGTTTGTTTTAATTTCTAATATGGAAATATCAATAACCCACACCAATAGGAGAGTCCTCAATAATTTTTGCATACAAAGAAGTCCTGAGACCAAAAATTTTGAGACTTGCTTCCCCCACAATGAATAAAACCAGAAAGTAAAGACCACTAATTATGAAATAGATGAGACAGGTACTTAGAGCTATTCAAATGAAGTATCTGACTATTTTAATTAAATTAAATATTTATTGAGCAACTACTATGTATAGTTTTTCAGAAATTACATATTTGTTCTCTGAAAAAATGTGACTTTGACTTGCTTTAACTCCCTTAAATAAACATTCATGAAAGCAGAGACAAACTGTGATTGCTACAATATTCTTGTCAGATTCTAAGTGACTTTTATTTACCTATAATTATGTACTGACATCTTAACCTTTCAACTTTCAACTTATTAAACAAAATAGATAACAACTTTAGATTATTTTAGGAATAATGATTCTACTAAAGGTGGACGAGGAGACATTTGTACTCCCTTTCCATTCTGGCACTTTGATTAGTACCTGATAGTCACACCACATAAAAAGTGTTATGTCAACTGAGGCAAATTTGATCATTTTTAAATTAAAGCTATTTACCAAAAGTAGATTTTCTATCTTCTATCCATCGTAAGGCCCAGTCTGCTTTTTTCTTAACATATGGCATTGTTTCAATTGCATTAAATAAAAATTCCCTGTAAAAACAAAAGAATGGCAAAGCTATTCACTTGTTTTTCTTAATCAGAATAAATTTTCATTAGTTTAATCATCAGTAATAATTGCAACCCTATGATATGCTATCAGATCTGCTGTTTTTCTGTATTTTTGCATGTCCAGAAAGTATAGAAATAAAACTAAAATTCAAATTAGTGATTTGGATCTAGTTTGATATAAAATTGACTAAAGTCAGTATTCAATTTCTAAACAGAATGTGCTAATAAACAGTTTTTATACTGGGCGCCTGGGTGGCTCAGATGGTTAAGCGTCTGCCTTCGGCTCAGGTCATGATCCCAGGGTCCTGGGATCGAGTCCCACATCGGGCTCCCTGCTCCTTGGGAGCCTGCTTCTCCCTCTGCCTCTCTCTCTCTCTGTCTCTCATGAATAAATAAATAAAATCTTTAAAAAAAAACAGTTTTTATACTATAATATCCAAAGATGAACTGGTTCTATACAAGCTTTTTTAACCCAACACATTATTAGACGATAGAAAACATTTGAATAATTTTCCCCTAACATTTGGTTTTGGAGTAAATTCTGCTCTTAACATAAGCAATAGCATAAACCTTTGTAAATAAAATCCCAGTGGTAATACCTTTTCTTGGGATCTCTGATGTAAGTGTCTATTAGCAAACTGTACATCTCTGAGTGAACATTCTCGATGAGGATTTGAAAGCCATAGAAACAGCGAGCCTCCGGAACCTGTACCTCCTGACTAAAGCGTTCCACCTACAAAAATAAGGGAAACATATCCAATTCTGTGGACTCTCATTAAACACTGCAAATCAGAACCTGGACACCAGAATTATCACTTAAAAATTACCTGTCATGCCACAAAGAGGTTACACAGAATTTATGGATTATTTTAAGCAGTATTATCTATCAATCCTCCACAATAAATTAGTTACATAATGTATTCTTAGGCAATTAAATGAATTGACCTAATAGGTGGGGATACTTCCTATAAAGCCAAGTAAATTTCAGAACGGCTATCAAAAATTCCTTTGCTTTGTAAAATTGACCTTAAGTCTTTATTTTCCCTAACAGCAGACAGATCGATTGAAGCCCCTTCTAATTCATGATGAAAGTTTGTATCTTTCTCTCTTTAACAAGAAAGTATGCCTCCTGGCCAACCATAATACAAGTTTAAAAATGGGGAGCCAGAATGCAGTGCTTTATTACAGAGCTCCAGAAGGGTTATTAAGGTGCAGGCATTCTATTAAGATTACTATCTATCTAAGGGTAAAAATCAAACTCATGTCTTTGCATTGTAAGTAATTTTGATTGGCACAATATGCTTGATTTCATGATATTTTGCTGGTCAAATGGGAGAAATGTATCCTTTTCTCTGACACTTCACCAGAAAAATATCTTTGAAAGTTAAGCTATATCTAGTTCATTTCCTAGAAGTCATTTTTCAGGCTTAGTCTAATCATCTTACTGCCATTATCATCATTTAGCTACTGAAAGGGAACAGAAATACAACAAAAATCTTACCAAATTTTCATTCACAATTCCATCACTGGCTGCAAAAAAGGCTAATATGTGAGAGATAAAATACTTCTCATCCGATTTAAGCTTGTTCCAGTGAGGGAGATCCTTTGATAAGTCAACCTGAAATAAAAAGATTTTCAAAAATTTTAACTTGGTGTTTAATTCTTCTCAGTGTTTGGAAAACTAACTTCCATCTCAAAGTTAGGGATGGACAACTCATTAGCAGTAAAATGTGAAAGAGGAGAAAATGTTAACATAACTGCTACAGACTGAATGTTCATGTCCCGCCCCCACCCCCACCAAATTCATATATTCGAAACTAATGCCTAATGTGATGGTACTTGGAGGTAGATGGAGTCTTTGGAAGGTGATTAGATGAGGGTGGAGCCCTCATGAATGGGATTAGTACCCTTATAAAAGAGTCCTCAGAGAGCTTCTTCACCCCTTCTGCCATGTGAAAACACAGAAAGTAAACAGCTATCTCTGAACCAGGAACAGGGACCTCACCCAATACCAAATCTGCCAGAGACTTGATCTTGGAATTCCCAGCCTCTAGAACTGTGAGAAATAAAATTCTGTTGTTTATAAGCCATCCAGTCTAAGGTGTTATTGTAGCAACCTATAACTGACTAAGACTATACAAAGGAACACAATAAAATAAAAGCATTTTGAAGGACTCTATATTCTGGCTAACTGAGGCAGAATAAACTAATGACTTTCAGCAACCATGGCTTTAACACGACATATAATACTTACTGTAGTGTTAGATTAGCTACCTGTTAAGCAATAGTAGCTGCTACTTTACTGCCAGCTAATCTACTTTTATACCCAGAAAATAATATCAGGCATGTAACAAACTAGGTTTTATTTTTATTTTTTAAAGATTTTATTTATTTGACAGAAAGAGACACAGCAAGAGAGGGAACACAAGCAGAGAGAGTGGGAGAAGGAGAAGCAGGCCTCCCACGGAGCAGGGAGCACTATGTGGGGCTCGATCCCAGGACCCTGGGATCATGACCTGAGCTGAAGGCAGATGCTTAACGACTGAGCCACCCAGGTACCCCAACAAACTAGGTTTTAAAGCACTTTACAGGTATGGCTTCCTCTGGGAATAGAAATATTTTTGAGAATGGGGAGCCTATGGGTGGCTCAGTCAGTTGGGCATCTGACTTCAGCTCAGGTCATGATCTCAGGGTCCTGGGATGGAGCCCCCACGTGGGCTCCAAACTCAGTGGGGAGTCTATTCTCCCCCTTCCTTTACCCCTTCCCCTGCTTGTGCTCTCTCATATAAATACAATCTTTAAAAAAAAAAGAAATATTTTTAAAAATGTTTATTAGGGGGCGCCTGGGTGGCTCAGTCGTTAAGCGTCTGCCTTCAGCTCAGGCCATGATCCCGGGGTCCTGGGATCAAGCCCCGTGTCGGGCTCCCTGCTCAGCGGGAAGCCTGCTTCTCCCTCTCCCACTCCCCCTGCTTGTGTTCCCTCTCTTGCTGTGTCTCTGTCAAATAATAAATAAAATCTTTAAAAAAATGTTTAGAACTAGTTTAGAACTAGTCCTTGGAATTAAAAGAGTAAGGCACTCTAGAGTTTGATGGAATCTACAATTTAAAATAGTATTTAAATGTACCTTATACATATTATTTTGTCTTAGGAAGATCTCTGAAGTATTTTTCACAATAACTTCATAAACATTTGAAATATATAGCTGTCCTTTGTCCTTTTATTTATTCTAACAAAGCCTTAATCTCTTTAACCATTCCAAAAAGGATTAATATTTCATTATTTGTGTTCTTTTTTGAAATTCTTTTTCCTGTTATTCTTCCTCTTTATTCTTTAAATGTTTCCTGAGTACCTATTACATGCCAGACACTGTAATAAGTGTTGGAGTGGCACCTGGGTGGCTCAACCGGTTAAGTGTCCGACTCTTGATTTTGGCTCAGGTCATGATCTCAGGGTGGTGAGATCAAGCCCCACATTGGGCTCTCAGTGGGGAGTATGCTTGAGATTCTCCCTCTCCCTCTGTCACCCACCGATCCCCCACTCTCCCTCTCTCAAATAAATAAATCAATCTTTAAAAAAAATAAGTGTTGGAGATACAGTGGGGTTAGGGGGTATATGTATGTATCTTTTAAAACATGCAAGCTAAATATCAGGTCCTATTCCCTTAAGAGCTCAACTCAGGGTTAACTGAAGCACACCTTCCTAGTTTTTATGTGTTATACTCCTGATATTAAATTTTGTATTATAATATGCTCACTCAAATATTAAACTTACCTCTTCGAACACTCAACTTCAAACAAAAAGTCTTATAAATTTCATTTATACTACATTGGTCATCTCCCATTCTTAAAACGTAAACCTTCCTTTCCAGTTTTACTTCCTTTGAACAAATCCTCAATTTCACTTCCTAAATATTGATTCCAAACTGCTGGTTATTAGAATTGTCTGGTAGCTTTAAAAGAAAAATCCAAAACCCTAGACTTTTTCTTCTGAATCAAGCTTTCTGATGACCAGCGAATTTAGGAATAAAGCTAAACCACAGATAAAACAATGGAGTCTAAAGCTGACATAATTTATTTAAAGGAAAAACATGTGGAACTATATGTGTTTGACTTTCTTTTAAAATGTATATTTAAATAAACAAAATATGTACCAGCCTGTGTATTTTAATTTTTTAATTAGTGTTTCTTAGTCATAATACAACATGTATTACATTTGCTAAAAGATGCAAGTAATTTTCAAATGAATTTCAAGAAACCCAGGTATTACAGTAGCTTTTTAACATGATGAATGAAAAAGCCACCTGTGTACTCCATTTGTTCTGTTAACTATATCTAAAAGACACATCCTAGAAAACCACAGTTAAGAACGGTCAGGCGTGCCAAGCAGTATGACCCAATTTGATAATACTGGGTTTTTATTTTGTTTGGGGTTTTTTGCTCTGTATGTTAACTACAGTATAACAAAGATTTTTAACAATATAACACAGGTGGATAAATGGGTAAAATCAGTGTCATCAAAGCTTCAACAATTGATGCCTTCTAATTTCTAATGTAAATCTCCCTCATTCTATAGCTTACATTTATTTAGGGCTCACTAAGTGCCATGTGGCATTCTAAACATCTCATTTATCTCATCCATGAGACTCATCTCATTAATCCTTATGATAACCCAAGGAACCAGGTACCCTTAAGCTCAGTTTTCCAATGAGGATGCACAGAGAGGTTATAGCTAGTAAGTGGGAGAGTCAGAATATGTACCTAGGCGGGAATGTAAGCTGGTGCAGCCACTCTGGAAAACAGTATGGAGGTTCCTCCAAACATTGAAAATAGAGCCACCATACAATCCAGCAATTGCACTATTGGGTATTTACCCCAAAGATACAAATGTAGGGATCCGAAGGGTTACATGCACCCCAATGTTTATGGCAGCAATGTCCACAATAGCCAAACTGTGGAAAGAGCCAAGATGTCCATCGACAGATGAATGGATAAAGAAGATGTGGTATATATATACAATGGAATATTATGCAGCCATCAAAAGGAATGAAATCTTGCCACTTGCAACGACGTGGATAGAACTTGAGGGTATTATGCTGAGTGAAATAAGTCAATCAGAGAAAGACATGTATCATATGACATCACCGATATGAGGAATTCTTAATCTCAGGAAACAAACTGAGGGTTGCTGGAGTGGCGGGGGTGGGAGGGATGGGGTGGCTGGGTGATAGACATTGGGGAAGGTACGTGCTATGGTGAGCGCTGTGAATTGTGTAAGACTGATGAATCACAGACCTGTACCTCTGAAACAAATAATACATTATATGTCAAAAAAAAGAAGATAGCAGGAGGGGAAGAATGAAGGGGGGGAAATCGGAGGGGGAGACGAACCATGAGAGACTATGGACTCTGAGAAACAAACTGAGGGTTCTAAAGGGGAGGGGGGTGGGGGGATGGTTAGCCTGGTGATGGGTATTAAAGAGGGCACGTTCTGCATGGAGCACTGGGTGTTATACATAAACAATGAATCATGGAACACTACATCAAAAACTAATGATGTAATGTATGGTGATTAACACAATAAAAAAAAAGGAAAAAAATTGAAAAAAAAAAAAAAAAGAATATGTACCTAGGCAATCTGGCTCCAGAGCCTGCATTCTTAACAGTGCATGTTTATGTGTATAAAAACAATCTTCTGAAAAAATAGACAGGTCCAAATATATCTATCTAAATAGATATATCCACTTATCTATTTAGATAGATAAATAAACACATACACACAGAACAAGTATGCAATGCAGGTATCATCCATCACATTCAAAGAGGAAGACAATGACTATCTGTGGGTTCATGTAGACTACAGAGCAACCACTTACATGACCAACTGTCCTTGCCAAACCAGCAAGTATTTTCTAATTGACTCATTTGCTAGGAGGAAAATGCCATGCTAACACACAGCATCTACAGCCGTGCTGACCGCTGGGGCAGCAGGGCCAGGTGTGATGGGACTGAGGGCAGGGCCGGCCTCGGAGGAGCTCTGAGGGCAGCCCTGCAGTGAGATGCACTGCCTGAGCCGTGAAATTCGCCACCAGCTCCTTCTGCACGAGCAGCTAAGTCTCTCAATGGAAAGCAGGGTCCCTAAAGAGTTCACTCTCCTTTTTTGGCCATGACGCAATTTTATTTATTCTGCTGGCCATAAGTAAAGACTAGTCTTATTTGGTCATAGCAAATCAAAAGTCTATCTAAAAATTGAAAATGTTCTAAAATATATTGGAAGTAAAAACCTGGCTGATGGAGAGGTCATTTTTGCAGCAGGAAACATGTTTACAGACAGCAGTCTAAACATGAAACATTGGAGAACACTGTCTTTAGTTTCAGTAGTTTCCAACATTGCCTTATACAACTGATCTTTTTTTTTTTTTAAGATTTTATTTATTTGACAGAGAGAGACACATCGAGAGAGGGAACACAAGCAGGGGGGGAAGGAGAGAGGGAGAAGCAGGCTTCCCGCTGAGCAGGGAGCCCGATGTGGGACTCGATCCCTGGACCCTGGGATCATGACCTGAGCCGAAGGCAGACGCTTAACGACTGAGCCACCCAGGCGCCCTATACAACTGATCTTATTCAATGTATCTTACAATAGAAGTTGACATTTTTGGGGCACCTGGATGGCTCAGTTGGTTAAGCGACTGCCTTCGGCTCAGGTCATGATCCTGGAGTCCCGGGATCGAGTCCCACATCGGGCTGCCTGCTCAGCGGGGAGTCTGCTTCTCCCTCTGACCCTCTTCCCTCTTGTGCTATCTCTCATTCTCTCTCTCAAATAAATAAATAAAATCTTTAGGAAAAAAAAAAAGAAGTTGACATTTTTGGGGAATGTCCCATGACAGATGTGACACTGCATTACGGAACATGCCTGTTGGCAAAGGTGATGCCACTCACCTCCTCGGCTGTCCAGAAGGATGCCTGTGCCTGTTTATACATTTTCCAAATATCAGGGTATTGGATTGGAAAGATGACAAATCGGCGAGAACTCTTTCGTAGGAGTGGCTCTTCATCTGACTTCACTTCATTTTCGCTGGTATCCGAAGATAATCTCTTTGGGAAATAAAGTACAAACACCCATTTTGTGTAGACATTCCCTCTTTAGTCATATCTAAACACACACTAGAGGAGGTTAGAGAGACAGCACAGGTTGAGGAGCCCGTCTGCCTGGGTTGAATCCTTTACCGTTATCTGTTCCTAGTCAATAGTGTTTGGTTAGTTGTGTGACCATGGAAAGCTGCTTAACTTCTCTGAGCCTTGGTTTTTCCTTATCAGTAAAATAACACTCGCCTTGTAGGTTAATCATGATGATTAAAAGGGCTTTAAAAAGAGCCTGTTGCATAATAAGCATGCAACAAAATTGTCATTATTGCTACTTTAAGGATAAGCACAAAACTCGATCCATAAATGTCATGGTGTGCAAATTTCTAGGTTTGTGCACTAAATGTCCCTTCCCTGCCTTTCTCAGAGATAGGATGCTGGCACGAATAGGATACTATTATAAACTACTTTCTTATTTTAGTTTTAAAGATTTTTTAAATGTATTCATTTCAGAGAGAGAGCGCACATGCGAGAGCACAAGCAGGAGGGAAAGGTCAGAGGGAGAGGGAGAAGCAGAGTCCCCACTGAGCAGGGTGCCCGACCCCAGGACCCTGGGATCATGACCTAAGCTGAAGGCTGATGCTCAACCAATTGAGCCACCCAGGTGCCCCTACTTTTTTTCCCTACTTATTTTGATGTTTTCTTTTCTAAGCTGAACTATCATAATACTTACCTGAAAACTCCTTACCAACAATTTATCAACCTTCGTTCATCTGAACCTTCCCATATACCAATTTGTTATTACTATTTACTTGTTAACATTACTACAGATGGTCTCACTATGGGCTGGCTTAAAGTCTTGTGGATCAAGTGAGAAGCACATACCTGTATACCTACAACTTGGAAATGATGGCATTCCAACAAGGGACAGTGCCAGGTATATATATTTTTTATTTTTTTAAATTTTTTATTATGTTAATCACCATACATTACATCATTAGTTTTTGATGTAGTGTTCCATGATTCATTGTTTGCGTATAACACCCAGTGCTCCATGCAGAACGTGCCCTCTTTAATACCCATCACCAGGCTAACCCATCCTCCCACCCCCCTCCCCTCTAGAACCCTCAGTTTGTTTTTCAGAGTCCATCATCTCTCATGGTTCATCTCCCCCTCCGATTTCCCCCCCTTCATTCTTCCCCTCCTGCTATCTTTTTTTTTCTTAACATATATTGCATTATTTGTTTCAGAGGTACAGATCTGTGATTCAACAGTCTTGCACAATTCACAGCGTATATTTTAATAGTCAGCAAAAGCATCAGAAGAGTTGTACTTTGCATGAGAATATATATAAAGTATATACAGTTAAGCTAAGCTTAAAATGTATACATTAAGATTACTGGGATACATTTAAATTCTGGACTCCTAACTCAAACTGTCTCTTCTCTCTCCAGCGCCCCGCCCATCATGTTCCTTCATCCTTATCATTGCTGCCACCAACCACATCTCTCTAAAGCAAGTGTACTAAGGCAAGGCAAGATGAGAAAAAGACTAAAAATCAAAGCATGAGGCTATGCAAATACAGGTAGTGCTTGCACACTGCACACATACTGGCATTATAGTAGAGACTGTCTTATTTGAAGGTGTAGACCTCCCCAGATAAAGCACTTGAGCCCTGGAGAGTAGAAACCACTTTTTATTTATTATGGAGCTCCCAGAGTACTGTGTCAAGCATAACACCAATAAATGTTAGCTAAGTAAGTGAATGGGCCGCTAATTTCTCTCTATTTTATGATTGGGTTACTGGACACCTTTTGAATTTAATTTAACAATAAGGCCACAATACATCAGTGAGATGACCTGATAACCTCTCAAATCAAGCCTTTTCTGAGTGCTCCCACATCCCTCTTTCCCCCATCACCCTAAAGGCCTGGATTAGGTCCCTAACATAGCACATAGCTCACTGCAATTAATTCCTTGTTATTCGTCTATAGTCCCCTCTAGACTATGCTCCTTGAGAGTGAAAACTAACTTTACTTTTGTGGAATCCCTAGAACCCAGCATAGTACCAGGCATTTAGTTGATGTTCATTCCCCAAATATTCAAACAAATTTTTAAAATGGAGGCTGTCAAGTTTTTTGTTTGTGTTGCCTTTATATATTTTGTCCCTGGCGTACAGATATGGATTCAGAGCTGGAATTCCTTACCTTCGCAGTATTTGCTATGTGAACCTTCATAAGCAGTAACTCTTTGGTACCAAGCACCCTGGCCCTGAGGGAGTTTTTAAGTGTTGATTAAATAATTGAGCAAAGTCAGGATCTATGAAAACTGCTGAAGACTAGCACCTTTCAATTAGAATGAAAGTCACTTTTGTACCTATATTCTTCCTGTTCCATTCTGATAACGTGCATTATTAAGAAAAGAAGCTGGATTAGAAGAGCATTATGAAAGAGTCTGCAACATGAAGAAAGGAGGGCTTAACCAACATAAACCTCTGAATTGAGTCAAAGATGATACATTGCTTATTTTCATGATGTTTAAAAAAGTCCACACACATTTTAATACAATGTCAGGAGGGTCATACATCCCAAAGCTCTAGGATCTCTAAAATATCCTCTATGGACCTGGGCTAAGAACCCATATTTTAGAAAAGAAAACAATGTGAAAAAAGGCATGATGGTATGTGACTTTTTAAAAATTTTTATTTATTTGATTGGACTTTTAAGTCTCAAGTCTTTCGGACATAAACACGACATAATGTACCACTTACACGTTCTAGTTTCTAGTTTTAACATACTTAAGGTAGAACAGTCTGAGTGCAGAGTCCTTATCTCTTGTAGGATTCCCTCCCAATCTTATTATACTTGTCTTGCTTACACCTAATTATAATTTTTTTTTAGAATTTATTTATTTATTTGAGAGAGAACACGAGCAGAGGGAGGGGCAGAGGGAGCAGGCTCCCCGCTGAGCAGGGAGCCCTATGTGGGGCTCAGTCCCAGGACCCCAAGATCATGACCTGAGCTGAAGGCAGATGCTTAACTGACTGAGCCACCCAGGTGCCCCGGAATTTTTTAACAACTCATCTAACTGAGTTTTCCAAAGCTTTCAATTTAAGTTTTTATAGAAACAGGGGCGCCTGGGTGGCTCAGTCAGTTAAGCGTCTGCCTTCGGCTCAGGTCATGATCCCAGCTCCCTGCTCAGCGGGGAGTCTGCTTCTCCTTCTCCCTCTGCCCCCACCCCCACTCATGTGCTCTCTCTAATAAATAAAATCTTTTTAAAAATATTTAATTAACATATAATGTATGATTTGTTTCAGGGGTACAGGTCTGTGATTCATCAGTCTTACACAATTCACAGCACTCACCATAGCACATACCCTCCCTAATGTCCATCACCCAGCCACCCCATCCCTCCCACCCCCCACCACTCCAGCAACCCTCAGTTTGTTTCCTGAGGTTAAGAGTCTCTTATGGTTTGTCTCCCTTTCCGGTTTCATCTTGTTTCATTCCCCACCCCCTTTCCCTGTGATCCTCTGTCTTGTTTCTCAAATTCCTCATATCAGTGAGATCATATGATACTTGTCTTTCTCTGATTGACTTATTTCACTTAGCATAATACCCTCTAGTTCCATCCATGTCGTTGCAAATGGCAAGATTTCGTGTTTTTTGATGGCTGCATAATATTCCATTGTATATATATACCACATCTTCTTTATCTATTCATCTGTTGATGGACATATTGGTTCTTTCCATAGTTGGCTATTGTGGACATTGCTGCTATAAACATTGGGGTGCACGTACCCCTTCAGATCCCTACATTTGTATCTTTGTGGTAAATACCCAGTACTGCAATTGCTGGATCGGATGGTAGCTCTAATTTCAACTTTTTGAGGAACCTCCATACTGTTTTCCAGAGTGGCTGCACCAGCTTGCATTCCCACCAACAGTGTAGGAGGGTTCCCCTTTCTCCGCATCCTCGCCAACATCTGTCATTTCCTGACTTGTTAATTTTAGCCATTCTGACTGGTGTGAGGTGGTATCTCATTGGGGTTTTGATTTGGATTTCCCTGATGCCGAGTGATGTTGAGCACTTTTTCTTGTGTCTGTTGGCCATCAAATAAATAAAATCTTAAAATTTTTATAGAAATGACTTTCTTCTCATTCTCATATATTGGTTTACACAATTAAATTACAATAATTACAATAGAAATACAATAGGTATAAATAAGATTAGAAATAAGACAACTGATTTGGTAAGGTATAACTCAATCAGTGGGAACAGAAATATGTGGGTACATCAGAGAAGAACCTACTACCCATGCATTCTAAAGCCAATGGGTATCTACATATTTTACAGGGTAGGATAAATCCACAGACCTGGCTAGTAGTAAATTGATTAAGAAAACTTCTGATGAATATACAAAGAAATTGTTTCCTAAGTTTGATATAAATCTTCACTAATCATCCATACCCCAATTCAAAATGATGGTTTCATCAAAACAGTCTCTCTATTCCATTAATTGATTTTATAAGGAATGTTATATTAACTTAAGTAAAATTATACTAATAAAACAAAGGTGGGTTTTATCAATTAGTGTTACACTTACAAGTTGGTTTGAAATATAGGTTCGTGTGTTAAAACCATGGGAGGAGGGCCTTCAGTGTAAATATATATGAATTTTGCCACAGCTATTTTCCTGTAGCCATTCCAATACAACTGTTTTGACACTTTTTTACCTCAATGTCACCATTCTGATGAAATGAAACAAGAAAAGATTTTTAACTTTTAGCTTTTAAAATATATACTCCATCTCTAAGCTTTATCTGAGGTTAAGGTGGATATGTATTTTTTTTGTATTTTGCGTATTAAATAGATATTAAGATGGTGATATTTAAAAAAATTTCAGAAGTCAAAGTGGTCTGTTTTGATATATAACATTTTAGCATCTGGCCTCTATCACATGGACTACTGGGAGATTTTGAAAGTTTTAAATTAGGGAAGAAACATAACCAGATCTGTTTTAAGATTCCTTTTCCAGGAGCACCTGGGTGGCTCAGTTGGTTGAGCATCAGACTCTTGGTTTCGGCTCAGGTCAGTGATCTCATGGGTTGTGGGATGGAGCCCCACATGGGGCTTCACACTCAGTGGGGAGTCTGCTTGAAGATTCTTTCCCTTTGCCTACTCCCCCCAAATAAATAAATATATCTTTTTAAAAATCACTTATCCAGAAATATGGTCAGATTAGAAGAGAAATTACAGGTGGAGAGAACAATTAAAAAATCATTACCCTACCCAAATCTCACCTGAACTAGGGTACCAGCAGTAGAAACACAAAAGAAGACTGCTTTAAGAGATTCAGAAGTGGAATTAATCATTCTTGTTAAAAACTTGTATTTTGGAGAACAGGATAAGAGTTGAAGATGCCCTTGAGGTGTCCAGCAACTGGATGATCATATCAAGAAATAAGAGACACAGATAAAGTGCTCAGCATCGGGAGAATAACTGGATAAATCAGACAAATCTCTTGCTTCTCACATTAGATGTTTAACAAAAGCTTAATCTGAATGAACTCCCCCACCAACCCAAGCCACAATAGTTAGAAAAACACAAAAGTCTTTAAAAAGTCAACTTGGTCAATAAAAAACGTAATCTGTTCAGATATCCAGTAAGCAGCTAAAAATATAACACTAAGGCAGAGAAGTGGTGGCGATCCATCCCATTAGTAGTCACCAAAGGGGTTATCCAGGGAGAAAATATAGAAAAGCAGCACAGCTGAGGATGCAGCCGACAAAATGCTGACATTGGAAGGGCAGATGGAAGAAGAGGAGCCAGCTGGGATTAAAAGTGGCTGAAATAGGGGCACCTGGGTAGTTCAGTTGGTTAAGTGTCTGACTTTGGTTCAGGCCACGATCCCAGGGTCCTGGGATTGAGCCCTGTATTGGGCTCCTAACTCAATGGGGAGCCTGCTTCCCCCTCTCCCTCCGCCGCTCCTCCTACTTGTGACTTGTGCTCTCTCTAAAATAAATAAAGTCTTTAAAAAAAAAATAAGAGTGGCTGAAATGGATGTAGGACAATCAAAAGTAAAGGCAGAAGTGATCTGATTTGGCTAAAGCCATCTGTCAACAGATGAAACACAGGAAGAATTCTGTAAAGGATCCACACTCTGGATATCAATCAGGTAAGAGGTTAGGAATTAATTCTGTGGGCCAAAGATTTTTAAACATCTGGGGGATTGAGAGGCTCATACTCCAACTCTCACCATTTGCCCTCAACCCCGAGGTACTGGCATTCACTGTAGGGCAATTTGAAAATCATTCCTGTGGATAGTCATGGAGAGTTTCTGAATATGAAGTAATAGGAATAGGGTGGCGTCAGGAGGATTCATTGCATAACTATACAGGATGAATTGGAAAAAGAAAAAAGCCTAGATTTTGGTAGCAACCATGGTATTGATCTCAAAGGTACAAATGGCAGCCTGAATTTTCTTAGTTTTTTTGAAGTTTTTATTTAAAATTCTAGTGAGTTAACATATAGTTTAATATTGGTTTCAGAAGTAGAACTTAGTGATTCATCACTTACCTACAGCACCCAGCGTTCATCACAAGTACCCTCCTTAATACCCATTATCCATTTAGCCCATCCCCTGCCCACCTCCCCTCCATCAACCCTCAGTTTGTTCTGTATAGTTAAGAGTCTCTTATGCTTTTCCTCCCCCTCTTATTTCCCCCTTCCCCTATGTTGTTTTATTTCTTAAATTCCACATATGAGTGAAATCATACGGTATTTGTCTTTCTCTGACTTATTTTACTTAGCATAATACACTCTAGCTCCATCCATGTCATTGCAAATGGCAAGATTTCATTCTTTTGGATGGCTAATATTCCACTATATATGTGTGTATATAGTGTGTGTATACACACACTATGTATAAATACATACCTACACACACACACACACACAGACACACACACCACATCTTCTTTATCCATTCATTAGTTGATGGACATTTGGGCTCTTTCCATAATTTGGCTATGATTGATAATGCTGCTATAAATATCAGGGTGCATGTGTCCCTTTGAATCAGTATTTTTGTATCCCTTGGGTAAATAACAAGTAGTGCAATTGCTGGGTCATTGGGTAGTTCTATTTTTAACTTTTTTGAGGAACCTCCATACTGTTTTCCAGAGTGCCTGCACCAGTTTGCATCTCACCAATAGTGTAAGACGGTTCCCCTTTCTCCACATCCTCTCCAACATCTGTTGTTTCCTGTGTTGTTGATTTTAGCCATTCTGACAGGTGTGAGGTGATATCTCATTGTAGTTTTGATTTGTATTTCCCTGATGAGTGATGCTGAGCACCTTTTCATGTGTTTGTTGGCCATCTGCATGTCTTCTTTAGAAAAATGTCAGGGCAGCCTGAATTAAGATGTGGTGGTTAGCATGAAAAAGCTGCTTCAAGAGGGCTTTGCCAGCCTACAGAACTGGGTATTTTTGGTGGGAACTGAGACCATCTCAAGAGTTTTTAGGGAGGAGTGACATAAAGGCACTGGTTTAGTGAAGGATTAATTTAGGAATGGTAAAAAAGGATTAAACAGAGGGTAAGACTGGAGGTAGAGAGACAAGTTGTTGTAGCTGCACAGGTGTAAAGTGATGAGACTCTGAAAGAAAGTTCAGAACACACAAGCATTCTTTGCCAACATTCCACTGTGTCTTCCAGAATGGTGCCTCTAGTTCTGCCTGCCTTAGTTTCTGGTCGCCTCATCCCAAGATGATATGCCCGGGCAGATCCCCCAGCTAGCACTCACCATTCCCTGGTTAGCTAGGCTGGCATGCTACAGCCTGGACGTCCCTCTCAATCTAGCCCCAATTCCACCACTTTCATTTGTTTGCCTTGGCCTCTTGGGTGAAGAAGACTATTCGGATGCTGCTACAGTCATACACTATTTGTATTTGCCCAGGTGTCACTTTCATTTTCATTTTTCCATTCCCACCAAATATGATAAAACAGAATACTGGTCCACAAGCAAGAACTTGATTTTAAGCCCAGCTCTGCTATTGAATCATGTGGTCCTGGGCATGTCATTTTATCTTTTCTGGCCTAAAATTTCTAACCTTGAAAATAGGGACTGTGAATTAGATTAATGATAGTTAACTTGAAGAAACTGATGAAAGCTAAGGACCCCTTTCTCAGGAGATTCACATATGCACATACAAAATCTATAAACTTCAGGAGATTCATGAACACCCTTCGAGCCCATCTATGAACGCTTCCAGGCAGTGTTTCTTAAAATATGTGAATCAGAATCACCTGAAGTCTTTGCTAAAAATGCAGTCCCAGACCCTCCCAAGAGATTTTGACTTACCGTGTCTGGAATGTAGGCCCAGTAATTTACATTTTTTACAGCTCCAGGTGATTCTAATGCAGGTGGCCCATGCTGCACCATCATATCTAGATAAAGTGCTTGAAGCATCCTTGCAACTCAAGTTAAAAACTTTTGGACCAGATGCTCACTAGAATTCATTCTACAGCTAAAGTAAAATTCTGCCTCTGTCTTTGTGGGCCTATGTCATTGAGAAGGGGATAATAAATAAAAGTTAACTTCTAGGTCTTAAGTCTGAATGGTTGTAGCACAAAAAGAAAAATCCAAATTGTCCTTTTCGAGTGAGGAAATTGGTCCTCAATGTATTTGTTTCCAAAAGGGGAGAAAAAGTTTGAGGGATATTTACGACTTGTTAATTAGTTACTAAATGTTTACAAAATCAAAATCAAATAATATAAAACCCCAAATCTGGACTCTACAACTTTCTAAAGAAATGTAGCGCTAAGTATGAGTCTCTGTAAGCTGAAACTGTTAAAACAAAGATATTCACACACAGCCAACAGATTCAAGATAAATACAAAAAGTATTTCTCTTGTACACAAATGATTCAGAAGTATTTGTGAAATAACGGTATGAAAATTATAGAGCAACAATTTGAACTACCCTACAACAGTCTCATAATTTGATTTGCTGTTATTAGGTACTTCTATTATAGAAGCGGAAGATAAACATGTTAATTTGGGTTTTAGGAGGCAGCCACAACTTCCGTGGCACTTTGCATAAAGGCTTTGACTTAATCCTCTTTGAGAAAAGTATCCCTTCCACTGTATAAATGAAGAAAGTGACACCCCAGAGTCACAGCTAGATAAGTGGCCCAGTCTGAGCAAATCTGGCCTCCTAACCTGATGTTTTTCATTGTTGTGAGGACTTCCCGTCCCCATCCACCTGTGTCAATTTCCACACACGGCCTCCAACTCCTTTTAACCATCTCAGAGAGGGGATGCATTTCTCCAGTAAACCCACCTGTCAGGAGCCAGGGCTCCAAACGCGCAAAGATGGGAGGAGAGTATGGGGCGGACTATGGGGGGGGGGTTGCTTCTCCGCTCGGCCCGAAACCTCAGAGCGTCGCCCTCGGCTGGCCCCGCAGCAGAGCAACGGAGCAGAAAACCGGCTCCCTCGTCAACCTTCCCCAGGGACGGCCTCCCGGGCACCTACAACCACGAAACCAGGCTGCGGCGAGGGCTCGCGGTTGGGCCTGCATTGGGTTGCCGACCACAACGGGTAAAATTTCCTACAGCAGTCCTGCACCTCCCAGGTCCCGGCTGCAACGTGCAGCCTAAAGGCCAGGCGTGACTATGGGGCGGGACAGGGAACGGCAGCAATATTTACCTCATCCAGCTCGGGCCTGGCCGCTTCTGGCCTTTCCGGGTCACCCATCGCGCAGACTCCGCCAGAGCTACGGGAACTGAAGGAACCGAAAGCCTCAGGCCACCTCCAACTATGCTAGGACCCAGGTGCCCCGCGAGTCCACTGAGTCCGCCCCGCCTCCAGCTGCACAGACCCCTCCTACTCCTGCCGGCCCGGCTTTCTCGCCAGCGGATTGAGCAACTCCCCCTGCGCCGGCCTGGCCCCGCCTCCCCCGCCTCAGGGACCCGCCTACTCCGGCCGGCCCCGCCTCCCGCCTGCGGCCTGAGGACATCTCTCGGCCTCCGCCAACCCGCACCCTCCGTCGTGCGCACCCCGCCTCCCGCCTGCCCAGTGAGGGACTCCCCGCGCCTTCCGGCCCCGCCTCCCCGGTCTCAGGACCCCGCCCACCCCGGGAGGCCCCGCCCCACCCCGCTACCGCTACCCGGACCCCGACCCCGCCTCCCGCCGGCCCCCAGAAGAACTCGCCCGGAACCCGCGGGCCTCGCCTCCCCGCTTGCAGCGTGAGAGATTCGACCTGCGGCTTTCGGCCCCGCCCGCTTGGCTGGCTCCGGGCTCTACTCACTGGTACGGGGGGGTCTCCGGCCACGCCTGGTCACCTCTCCGAGTCGAGATTCCCCAACCAGCTCTCGCCGTGCCTCAGGAACACGGTATGTCGCGCTTACTCGGCCTGTCCTGAGACACTGCCCCGGGGGGAGGAGACACTGGAGGAGATGAGGAGAAAGCGCTCTTCGCGTGTGAAGCGGTGGTGGGAAGAGCCACACGATTGGTGAAAAAAGAAAACCGCACTGTTAAAAAATTAATGAGAAAAGGCTGCCTTGTTTTGTATTTCGGTACCCGACAAGAAGTGGTTGAGGGCAAAGTGTGGGTGTGAATGGGGTAGGTGGGGCTCCCAGAGTGAGGAGGAGAGGCAGAAAGGACTAAATTCAGGAAGATGTTGTGGAAGCTCTGTGAAATTGTTTCAACAAACTAGGTTTTTGGAAGTAGTTACTGAGCGCCTGTGTGAGCGAGGCGTTTCATCTTCAGGACACCTGTGTGAGGATAAATCACTAGGATTAACTAGGGAGCAACAGAGAGAGTCCCCCCGTGTCATGGCAGGAGTCGGTGCCGAGAGTCACAATAATGTGATTGAATGACTGCTACCCATCTCTCGGGGTGGGGGGACTGATCTGAAGATAACGACAACAGAAAGAAAAAAAAAAAGTTTAGCAAAGGGCGCCTGGGTGGCTCAGTCGGTTAAGCCGCTGCCTTCGGCTCAGGTCACGGTCCTGGAGTCCCGGGATCGAGTCCCGCATCGGGCTCCCTGCTCGGCGGGGAGTCTGCTTCTCCCTCTGACCCTCTTCCCTCTCATGCTCTCTCTCTCTCTCATTCTCTCTCTCTAATAAATAAATAAAATCTTTAAAAAAAAGTTTAGCAAATAAAAATGAGGTGAAAGAGATTCAGTAGCTTGAAGCTGAAAAAGCTGAAATATTGGGAGAGCCTTGTTCTGCCTCGAATAACATGCACCTGTTCTATGGCTAGCCGTGTGAGGTATGGTAAAATAGGATCGAAAATTAAGCTTTGAAAATGCCCAACAGCTCTTTCTAAAACCTGCCCTAGAATGGGGGATGAGAGTTATCTTTCTTAAGGCAACTACTAGGGGTCAAGTGCTGAGGGAAATGTTTTACATATATTGACTTTAAGTAATGGCTAAATTCTGTGAGGAAACTGAGTCTTAAAGAAGTTAGATAATTTACTGGCCACATGGAAAAATAAACTAAGAGCAAGGATTATGTCATTTAAAGTTATGAAACAATATGTCTACTATATGTCAGGCATCATATTTGCTATTGAAGAAACAAAAATGAATGAATTTAGTGAAAAAGAACATGGATCCTGGAGCCATATCATCATGGGCATGAATTCCAGCTCCCCCATTTATTAGCTGTGCTACCGTGGACAAGTTACTTAGCCTCTGCAAGATTCAGTTTCCTCACCTGTAGGATAAGAATAATAATGCCTTCCTAAAAAGATTATTGTGTAGATTTAATAATAGATTACCTGTAAAGCACTTACTGGGGTGGGAAATTACGATGGTAGCTTCCAAGTACACTTGTGCTACGAGTCAGGCCATCCTAAAGGTCATGGAACAGGGAGGTTCGGATCAAATTCAGTTGCTTGAATTACACAGTTTACTAAGTTAATTTAGAACCTACATCAAGGGGAAAGAGTTGGGGCAGCTAACATATTTAAGACAGGGTATGGGGAGGGGAGGGACTGGAAGGAAGGACCCTACTCCAAATCTCAATGTTACTCAACGTTCATATATCCTGCCCTTGCTGCGTCAGCTTTCCTGACCGGTGGTATAGTTATTAAGAGTTAAGGGGCGCCTGAGTGGCTCAGTCGGTTAAGCGTCTGACTTCGGCTTGGGTCATGATCTCAGGGTCCTTGGATCGAGTCCCTCACAGGGCTCTGCACTCAGCAGGGAGTCTGCTTCTCCCTGGCGCCCACCCCCGACATGTGCTCTCTCTCAAATAAAATCTTAAGAAAAAAAAAACAGCTAAGGATTAGCAAGGGGTCTCAACAGACAGAAGGTGAAGCCAACTGACTCTTTTGGAGATGCAGATCAAGGAGACCTGCTCACAGGTGTTAACTTGCCATAAATTAACCTGCTGTGAGTTTTATCTGTGTTTCCTGGGAAGAGCAGATGTGGGGCCAAAATGGATGTCACCAATTGGTGGCTGAGTTAGGAATAACATAGTTGTCAATCTGGAAGTGACATGATCTTTACCTTATGAATATTTAAGACCTACTTATTCCTTCCAGCCGTTTCTGTCTGTGACATTCATTTATTCCATTATTTTCATCTATGTTCAACATAATGTTCCATTTATTGTCTTTAACATGCCTCAGAGGTTAATAACTTATTACTATTTATACTTAACATATCTTATGAATCTCTTTAGGTCTTACAATCCAATTGCTCCCACACTTAGTTTCTTTCAATTTTTACAGCAGAATTGAATAATCCTAATATAGCAAAAACACATTACAGTGCTTTTAACAGTGCCTGGTGCATAATAGGTAGTATGTATTAGTTTCCCTCCAAGATGTTTAAAGTTAATAGGGCAGATATAAAATGTGTAACTGGAAGATCTCTGGGAGTAAGAGATTCTCTATCTTCATATAGCCTCTGTAGCATATTTTCCAAGAATACCCTCAACACTTTTGATCCCACGTGCTGTTCCAGAAACTTGATATATCCCTCTCGTCAAAAGGCGGAGTCTTGGGGGACACTTGGGTGGCTCAGTCAGTTAAGCGTCTGCTTTCCGCTCAGGTCATGATCTCAGAGTCCTGGGTTCGAGCCCCTCATCTGGATCCCTGCTCAGTGGTGAGCCTGCTTCTCCCTCTCCCCCCCCCCCCCCCCGTTCATGCTTGCTTGTGCTCTCTGAAGTAAATAAATAAAATCTTAAAAAAAAAAAAAAAGAAGAAGGTGGAGTCTCATTCCTCTTCTACTGGTGGTCTACATGTTTGTGTCTCCCAGAATCCGTGTGTTGAAAACCTAATGCCCAAGGTAATGGTTTTAGGAGGTAGGGCCTTTGGGAAGTGATTAAGTCACGAGAGTTGAGTCTTCATGAATGGAATTAGTGCCCTAGATTGTTATGGTTTTTTTTTTTGTTTGTGTGTTTTTGATTTTTTTTTGATATTGAGTTATAGGAGTTTTTTGGTATATTTTGGATATTAACCCATTAAAAAGGATATGATTGCAAATATTTTTTCTCATCCAATAGGTTGCCTTTTCATCTAGTTGTTGGATTCTTTTGCTGTGCAGCTTTTTAGCTTGTTTATGTTGGGGTTTGTTGCCTTTGTTTTTAGTATCAGATCCAGTAAAAAATCATCACTAAGACTGATGTTTAGGAGCTTACCACTTAAGGTTTCTTCTAGAGTTTTATGGTTTCAGTCTTTAATCTTTAATCCATTTAGAGGTAATTTTTGTGTATGGTGTTAAAATAGTGGGCCAGTGTCATTCATTTGCATGTGGCTGTCCAGGTATTCCAACACCATTTATTGGAGTGACCTTTCCCCATTATATGTTCTTGGATCTTTTGTTGTAAATTAATTAACTATATATGCATGGTTTTATTTCTGGACTCTCTATTCTTTCCATTGATCTGTGTGTCTGTTTTATGAGAATACCATACTCTTTTGATTATTACACCTTTGTAGTTTAGTTTGAAGTCAGGGAGTGTGATGCCTCCAGTTCTTTCTCAAGGTTGCTTTGGCTATTCATGGTCTTTTGTAGTTCTATACAGATTTTAGGATTGTTTGTTCTATTTCTGTAAAATGTGCTATTGGAATTTTGGTACAGGTTGCATTGAATCTATAGATTGCTCTGAGTAGTATGGACATTTTAACAATATTCTTCCAACCCACGAGGGCAGACTATCTTTCCACTTATTTGTGTTTTCAGTTTCTTTTATTAATGTCTTATAGTTTTCATTGTACAGGTCTTTCGCCCCCTTGGTTAAATTTATTCCTAGGTTTTTATTCTTTTTGATGCAATTGTAAATGGGACTATTTCCTAATTTCCCTTGTAGTTCATTATTGTATAGAAATCAACAGATTTCTTGGGGCACCTGGGTGGCTCAGTCATTAAGCGTCTGCCCTCAGCTTAGGTCATGGTCCCGGGGTCCTGGGATCAAGCCCCGCATCGGGCTCCCTGCTCGGTGGGAAGCCTGCTTCTCCCTCTCCCACTCCCCCTACTTGTGTTCCCTCTCTCGCTTTGTCTCTTTCTGTCAAATAAATAAATAAAATCTTAAAAAAAAACAACAGATTTCTTTATATTTTGTATCCTGTAACTTCATTGAATGTTTATTTTAATACTTTTCTGGTGGAGATTTTAGTGTTTTCTATATATAATATGTCATCTGCAAATAGTGACAGTTTTATTTCTTCCTTTCCAATATGGATGCCATTTATTTTTTTTCTTGATTAATTGTTCCAGGTAGGCCTTCCAGTACTATGTTTAATAAGTGGCAAGAGCAAGCATCCTTGTTTTGTTCCTGATCTTAGAAGGAAAGCTTTCAACTTCTTAGTGTTGATATGATGTCAGCTGTGGGCTTGTCATATATTGCCTTTACTATATTGAGGTATATTTCCTTTATACTCACTTTGAGAGTTTTATCATAAGTGGATGTTGAGTTTTTTTGTCAAATGCTTTCTCTACATCTGCGTTATCTGAGATCATGATTTTTTATATTTCATTTTGTTAATTTGTTGTATCACATTGATTTGCAGATGTTGAGCCACCCTTGCATCCCTGGAATAGATCCCACTTGATCTTAGGGTATGCTCTTTTTAATGTATTGTTGAATTTGGTTTGCTAATATTTTGTTGAGGATTTTTCCATTTATGTTCAGCAGAGATACTGGCCTGTAATATTCTTGTGGTGTCTCTGTTTTATTTTATTGTCCCGGTAATGCTAGTCTCATAAAATGAGTTTGGTAGAGTTTGAGAAGGACCCTTTTTTGGTAGAGTTTGAGAAGGACTGGTATAATTTTTCTTTGAATGTTGGTAGAATTCTCCAGTGAAACTGCAGTCCAGGACATTTGTTTGTTGGGAGGTTTTTAATTACTGAGCCAACCTCCTTACTAGTGATTGGTCTGTTCAGATTTTATATTTGTTCATGATTCAGGCTTGGTAGGGTGTGTCTAGGAATTTATTCATTTCTTCTAGATGGTCAAATTTGTTGGCATACAATTGTTCATAGTAGTCTCTTAAGATCTTTTGTATTTCTGTGAGACCAGTTATAACATCTCTTTCATTTCTGATTTTGAGTCCTCTTTTTTTGCTTGGGAAGTCTAGCTAAAGTCAATTTTATTTAACTTTTCAAAGACCAGTTCTTAGTTTCATTGATCTTCTCTATTGTCTTCTTAGTCTCTGTTTCATTTATTTCTGCTCTAATTTTTCTTATTTCCTTCCTTCTGCCAACTTTGTTCTTTTTCTAGTTCCTTGAGGAACTTATTAGATGTGAGTCGTTTATTTAAGATAATTCATTTCTTGATGTAGGCATTTATCACTATTGAACTTACCTCTTAGAAGTGCTTTTGCTAGGTTGCCTGGGTGGTCAGTCAGTTAAGTGTCCTACTCTTGACTTTGGCTCTTGAATTTTGGCTCGGGTCGTGATTTCAGGGTTGTGAGATTGAGCCCCATGTCAGGCTCTGTGCTCAGTGGGGAGTCTGCTTGTCTCTCTCCTTCCCTCTGCTTGCATACTCTCTTTCTCTCTCTCAAATAAATAAAATCTTTTTTTAAAAAGTGCTTTTCCTACCTCCCATAAATTTTCATGTTGTATTTTCATTTGTCTCAAGATATTTTTAAATTAATTTATTTTTAATTGAAATATAGTTGACATACAATATTAGTTTCAGGTGTACAGCATAGTGATTCAACATTTATATAACATTATGAAACACTCAGAACAATAAATATAGTTACCATCTATCACCATACAAAGTTATTCATTATTATTGACTATATTCCCTATGGTGTATTTTACATTCCTGTGACTTATAACTGGAAACTTGTACCTCTTAATCCCCTTTACCTATTTTGCCCATCCCTCTATCCCCCAGCAACCACCAGTTTATTCTCTGTATTTGAGTCTGTTTGTTTTTTTTGTTTTGTTTTGTTTTGTTTTTGGATTCCACATATAAGTGAAATCATATGGTATTTGTCTTTCTCAGTCTGACTTACTGCACTTAGCATAATACCCTCTAGGTCCACCCATGTTGTCACAAATGGCAAGATGTCATTCTTTTTTTTATGGCCGAGTACTATTCCATCGTGTATATATATACCACACCTTTATCCATTCATTTATTGATGGACACTTGGGCTGCTTCCATATCTTGGCTATTGTAAATAATGCTGTAGTGAACATAGGGGTGCATATATCTTTTCAAATTAGTGTTTTTGTTTTCTTTAGGTAAATACCCAGAAGTGGAACTGCTGTATTGTATGGCATTTTTATTTTTAATTTTTTGAGGAAAGTCCATATTGTTTTACATAATGGCTATACCAATTGACATCCCACCAACATTGCACGAGGGTTCACTTTTTCCCTTTTCTCCACTTCCTTTCCAACACTTGTTCTTGTCTTTTGACACTAGCCACTCAGACAGGTATGAGGTGCTGCCTCATTGTGGTTTTGATTTGCATCTCCCTGATGATTAGTAATGTTGAGCATCTTTTCATTTTGACCATCTGTATGTCTTCTTTGGGAAAATGTCTGTTTAGATCCTCTGCCCATTTTTAAATCATGTTTTGTTTCTTTTGGTGTTGGATGCAGAAATATATTTTGAATTAACACTTTACTGGATATATCATTTGCAGATCTCTTCTCCCATTCAGTAGCTTGCTTTTTCATTTTGTTGATGGTTTCCTTCACTCTACAATCAAGGTATTTTTATTTCTTTTGATTTTTTTCTTTGATCCAACGATTATTCAGTGGCATGTTGTTTAACCTCCACTTATTTATGAATTTTTCCATTTTCTACTTGTAATTGATTTCTAGTTTTATACCACTGTCATCAGAAAAGATGCTTGATATGACTTCAGTCTTTTTAAATTTAAGATGTGTGGGGCGCCTGGGTGGCTCAGTCGTTAAGCGTCTGCCTTCGGCTCAGGTCATGATCCCAGGGTCCTGGGATCGAGCCCCGCATCGGGCTCCCTGCTCCGCAGGAAGCCTGCTTCTCCCTCTCCCACTCCCCCTGGTTGTGTTCCCTCTCTTGCTGTGTCTCTCTCTGTCAAATAAATAAATAAAAATCTTTAAAAAAATAAATTTAAGATATGTTTGGTGGCCTAACATATGATCTGTCCCGAGGAGCGCTCCATGTGTACTTGAGAAGAACATGTAGTCTGTTGCTTTTGCATGTTCTAATCTGTATATATCTGTTAAGTCCATCTGGTCTAACATGTCATTTAAGGCCAATGTTTCCTTCTTGATTTTTCTGTCTGGATGATTTATCCATTGATATAAGCAGGGTATTAAAGGCCCCTACTATTACTGTATTGCTGTGTCTTCCTTTAGATATGTTAATATTTGCTTTATATATTTAGGTACTGCTATATTGGGTGCATAAATATTTACAAATATTATATCCTCCTGTTGGATTAACCCCTGCTTTCATTATGTAATGCCCTTCTTTGTTTTATTAGTCTTCAATAAAGTCTATTTTTTCTATTAAAAGTATAGCTAGGGACACCTGGGTGGCTCAGTCGGTTAAGCATCTGCCTTCAGCTCAGGTCATGATCCCAGGGTCCTGGGATCAAGTCCCGCATCAGCAAAAGGAACAATCAACAAAATGAAAAGACAGCCTATAGAATGGGGAAAAATATTTGCAAACTTGCAAAATATTTGCAAAGCCTGCTCCTCCCTCTGCCTGCTGCCCCCCACCCCACTTGTGCTCTCTCTCTCTCTCTCTGACAAATAAATAAAATCTTAAAAAAAAATTTACAAAAAAGTATATCTACCCCAGCTTTCTTTTGGTTTCAGTTTGCTTGGAATATCTTTTTCCGTCTTTTCACTTTTAGTCTGTGTATGTTTTTACATCTGACTTGTTTTAAGTAATATATAAATGGGTCTTATTTTTTTTTAATCCATTCAGATATCCTGTGTCTTTTTGTTGGAGAATTTGGTGTATTAGTTCCCTTATGAAAGAGGCTCCAGAGAGCTCCCTGGCCCTTTCAGCCATGTGAGGGTACAGTGAGAAGTCTGTGAGAAGTGGGCACACTCATTCCATCACACTGGGCTCCGCTGCTCTGATTTCCAGACTGCAGAACAGTGAGAAATAAATATTTGTTGTTTATTGTTTGTTGATTATAAGCCACCCAATCTGTGGTATTTTGTGATAGCAACCATAACAGACTAAGATACTTCCCTTTGAATGTAAGCTGTCCTTAGTGACTCTTTTTTTTTTTTCCTGGTTTTATTAAGATATAATAGACATACACCACTGTATAAGTTTAAGGTATATAACATAATGATTTGGCTTGCATAAGTTGTGAAATTATTACTTCAAGTTTAGTTAACATCTTCTATTGATACAAAAAAAGTATTTTTCCTTCAGTTGAGAACAGATTTATACTCTTTTATATATATCATACAGCAGTATTAACTACAGTCATCATGTTGTATGTTACACCTCTAATATTTATTTATCTCCAAATTGAAAATTTGTACCTTTTGGCCACCTTTATCCAATTCCTTCTCCTCCTACCCTTCACTTCTGGTAACCAGAAATCTGATCTCTTTTTCCATGAGTTTGTTTTAAGATTTCACATATAAGTGAGATCATTTTGTATTTGTCTTTCTCTCTCTGACTTCTTTCACCTAACATAATGGCCTCAGGGTCCATTCATGTTGTTGTAAATGTCAAGATTTTCTCCTTTTTATGGCTGAATAATATTCCATTATATATGTATATAATATATATATCACACTTTATCCATTTATCTGGTAATGGACACTTAAGTTTCCATGCCTTCCCTGGTTGTTGTAAACAATGCTTCTGTGAACATGGAGATGGAGATGTCTCTTCGACATAGCATAGTGTTTTCACTTCCTTCATATATATATTCCCAGAAGTGGAATTGCTGGATCACATGGTAATTCTATTTTTCACTTTTTGAGGAACCTCCATAGTGTTTTTCACCATGACTGTACCAATTTACAGTTGCACCAAAAGGGCACAAGGATTCCCATTTTTTCTACATCCTTTCCTGTGTTATCTCTTGTCCTTTTGATGCTAGCTGTTTTAAATGGTGTCACATAATGGCTTATTGTGGTTTTGATTTTCATTTCCCTGATGATTAGTGATGTTGAGCATCTGTTGGCCATTCCTATATCTTCTTTAGAAAAATGTCTATTCAGGTCCTTTGACCATTTTTAAATTGAATTATTTGCTTTCTTATTGGGTTGTATGAGTTCTTTATGTATTTGGGATATTAACCTTGTATCAGATTTTCGGTTTGCAAATATTTTTCCCCATTCTGTAGGTTGTCTTTTCATTTTGTTGATTGTTCCTTTTGCTGTGCAGAAGCTTTTTTGTTTGATATAGTCCGACTTGTTTATTTATTTATATATTTTTAAAAGATTTTATTTATTTATTTGACAGAGAGACAGCGAGAGAAGGAACACAAGTAGGGGGAGTGGGAGAGGGAGAAGCAGGCTTCCCGCGGAGCAGGGAGCCAGATGCGGGGCTCAATCCCAGGACCCTGGGATCATAACCTGAGCTGAAGGCAGATGCTTAACGACTGAGCCACCCAGGCGCCCCCCCCACCTGTTTATTTTGTATTTTGTTGCTTGTACTTGGGTGTCCGATCAAAAAAATCATTGCCAAGACTCATGTCAAAGAACTCTTTTCCTATATTTTCTTCTAGGAGTTTTATGGTTTCAGGTCTTGTATTTAAGTCTTTAATCTGTTTCAAGGTAATTTTTGTGAGCGGTGTAAGATAGAAGTCTAGTTTAATTTTTTTTACATGTGAATATCCAATCTTCCCAGCAGCATTTATTCAAGAGGCTATTTTTTTTCCATTCAGTATTCTTGGATCCCTTGTCAAATATTAGTTGACTGTATATGCATTAGTTTATTTCTGGGTTTTTCACTCTGTTCCATTGGAGTTGAGCGACTTTTAACAAATACATGACTTCCAAGTCTAGCTCATAAAGTATACAATACAGACAGTGTTTGCCTGGTTCTTTCTCTCTCTCTTGCCCTTGGAACTTAGGTAACATTCTAAGGAAGCCAAAAACTAGCCCACAAAGAGAGATGACATGGAGATGTCTATGTGGGAAGGACCTGAGTCACCCAACCACCAGGTAGCATCAACTTCTAGATGTGTGAATGAAGGAACTGTTAGAGGATTCTAGCCCCTAGTCATCAAGTCTTCTACTTGAAACCCCATACATCTTGGAGCAGAGATAAGATGTCATGACTGTGTTGTGTCTAAATTCCTACCCCACAGAATTTATGGGCGTAATAAAGGGTTGTTTTATGATGCTAAATTTGGGGATAATTTGTCTTGCAACCATAGTAACTGGAACAGCCTCCATTCCACTCACAAAGATTTGTGTGGTAATGGCCTAAGAAGGCAACTTAGCCTATGGTACAGAAAATGTGTAATTTCAAGCTATTCTTATTGTGTATCCTTCAATGAGTAGATCCTCATTTCTCAAACTTTATATCTCAAACTCTTTTAAAGAAAAAAGTTCTCACAGCCATTCAGTATTGACTTAAGCTATATATGTTGTCTTAAGTTTGTAAATACTTAAGTACCAGTTATAAACTTCCTATTCTTAGAGCTTTAAGATGACTAAAAAGTAAAAATAAATGCAAGCAAAACTGTAGGAATGGTAGAACTCAAATTTATGACATTAAGGGTTGGATGATGTTTTGCAGAAACTATGTTGCATTAGAGTGAACTTTATAGTAACCATTAATGAAGTGTGGTCTTTTGCATTCCAGTCATGGGATAGAGGACTCCATTTTCCCACAACAGCAGCTCTATAGATTACTTGCCTTTCACCAGGAGCAAATGCATCGTTTATTTATATTTTTTAAGATTTATTTATTTTTGAGAGAGAGTGGAGGAGAGGGGCAGAGAGAGTCTCAAGCAAACTCCATGCTGAGCTCAATCCCATGACCCTAAGACCACAACTGAGCAGAAACCGAGTCTGATGCCCAACCAACTGTACCACCCAGGAGCCCCTCAAATGCATCATTTATATATTAAATTTGCCTACCTAGCTTTAGTCATTAAAAGGAATATTGCTTGACATCAATGGCATCATAAATGGTCATCCAGATAATCTAAGATACTTATTAAAAATCAAAATAAAATGCTTGCACAAAATTGGCAGATCCTGAACCTTAGCTTGAAAATCACTAGAGTAGATGGTTCTATATTTAATGAGCCATTTGTTTATCATGCAGAAGTCCTTCAGTGTGGGGGGAAAAGGCAAATTTGGAGGCAGAGGTTATCAGTTTAGAGCAATTGGAATAGGCCAGGTTCAGGATAATGCAAATCTCAAATATGACTGTGGCAGTGGGGAATGCAAGAAGGAGATGTACATGTGAGTTAAATAGATAAACTCAGGATGATTTGATCAGCGATTGGATATGGAGTGTATGGTAGAGGGATGATTCTAGGATAACTACAAGTTTCTGGTCAAGAGACGAGGCAGTTAGTAAGCCTTTGATCCATGCAGGTTTAATAGAAAAAATTTCGTATCAGTTTTGGACATGTTGAGACCATGGTGCCTGTGACGAATCCAACTGGAGGTATCTAGTAATGTGGCCCAGAAGTGACAGGCTCAGCCCATAGATCTGATCTAGCTCTGCCAACCTCAAAGCCATACTTAGCCATATTTGACATTCATCATAAATAAAGCATGTGTCTCAAAAGAATTGGCAAGTGTTTTGTGTGTGTGTGTCTGTGTGTTTAAGTTTTAAGTGCGGTATAAAAAATTATTCCCCGCCCTTAACTACTTAAGAGTAAGTTGTTGACCTGTTTAGGCTGAATGCAGAATAAAGGAAGCAAAGCCACTTTCTTTTACTCATAAGTGTGAGAGCACTGAAAGGATAGTAGTTTTTGGTCAAAGGATGATACAATAAACTTAATATTTCAGAGGTGCAGAACTCTAGGTGATAAAAATGAACACTGAGATGACAACATGTGCCTAAATTGGAGTGAAGTTGGTCATTAAATTTATTAATTCATTTAATATAAACATACTGGGCACTGGAGAGGCAAAGGTAAATGAGCCACAGTGCTTACTCTTAAGGAACTTAAAGGCTAGAGGGGGAAATCAAGCAAATACATTGTTCTGGGAGAGTACAAAGGAGCATCTAAACCAGCTTTGTCAGGAGGGCAGGTGGAGGGCAGGTCAGGGAGAGCTGCTTGGGGAGGTGGGTAAATCACATTCTGAAATATGACTAGGAATTAACCATTCTAAGATGAAGAAAAGGCAGTAACATCAAGCAGTATGTGGACAGGCCCCAAGGTGACAGAGGACATAACCCATCAGGGGACTGCAAATCTTTCAATATAATAAGGGAGCTAGTAAAGATAAGGCTGTAAAACAGGATTCCAGTCATGAAGAGACTTGTATGTTGTGTTAAGGAGTCTGGACTTTACCTTAAGGGCCATGGGAAGTCAATATATTTTAAACAGGTGAGTGACATGATAAGCATTTTATTTTTTTTAAAGATTTTATTTATTTGATAGAGACAGATAGTGACAGAGATAGCAAGAGAGAACACAAGCAGGGGGAGGGGCAAAAGGAGAGGGAGAAGCTGGCTCCTCGTGGAGCAGGGAGTCCAACGTGGGGCTCAATCCCAGGACCCTGGGATCATGACCTGAGCCGAAGACAGATGCTTAACCAACTGAGCCACCCAGGCGCCCCATGATAAGCATTTTAGAAAGATTGCTGTATCTCTGCATATTGAAGGGGAGCAAAAGAACAGAGAAACCAGATAGTTGAAGTAATGTAGGCTAGTAATGTAGGCAAATTAGATAAGAACTGTAGACCGGAGGGAAGTAGGCAAAGTCAAGAAATATGGATTTAATAACTATAGGGTTTGGATGGTTAATTTGAATGTGGAGGTAAAGAAGAAGAAATTAAGCATGATTCTATGTTTCTGACTTGGGAACTAGATAACTTATTTATAAATTATTTTTGAGCCAGCTATCATTCTAAGTACTGGGCTTAAAATAAGTGAACAAGAATAGAGTTTCTGATAGTGTTTACTCTTGAGGGTCACTGGAGAAGTTAAAATAAGCAAGTGAACTAGTTTCAGGTAGTGCTTGGACCAAGGGTGGTGGGAATTGTGCCTATGACTTTGAAACTTTCAAGTCATAGCTGTGGGGCAGAAACTGCTAGTCCTTTGTTACTCTTACAGGCTCCCAGAGGTCTAAGGCATAGTGGTGGGGGAAAGTGCAGAATGACCCAAGAAAAAAAAAAAAAGGCATGAAAATCTTGATTCTCCTCTTTCACTTCCTCAAATCACTTCAACTTTCAGCTGCACTACCTAAAAAATAACATTGGCAAGTTTTTTCTGCCCTTATTTAATGTTCCAAGATAGTTCTGTTAAAATTTTATTTAAAACTTGAGAAAATAAATGTGTTTTTCGATCTTTAGGGTGCTTCCAAAAATTTCATATAATCAAGAAAACTTACATTAGTTATCCAAGCCAAGGACCACAAGTTTTTCTCTATTGTACTTTACTACTTAAGGAACTACTATATTATTTACAATAAATTATCTATTCGAACCTTTAAGGAATAAATTATTTCTTTCATTCAAAACATGTGAGTGCTTTGAGGGCCTATATTTTAGCTTACAGAATTTTTTTTAAATATCCTAAACCTAATCAACTTTGGATATACCTTTTTAAATGTATGCTTCTCTGGCTTCTTCCAACATACATAGTTTTTAGTAAAATGAATAATTATTATGAGTTGAAATAATTATTAGTCTTGAGGGCTGATTTTGAATTGGTAGGGCTGCCAGCGTGTCATCCTTGTGTAGCAGACACATTGATGTTTGCAGTATTCAGACTTGTAGACCTGGCATTACCTGTTGGTTGGCAACCACCTTGGGAGCTTCCCAGGTAAAATCTGAAACCGACCCCTCTACTGAGGACAGAGAGAGACTAAAGAAAAAGGCAAGGCACTCCAGGTTAGTAGGAGGCAGTTTTAGTCTGCAAAGGGAACTTACATAGAAAGCTTGTCTTGGGCTGCCGCCCAGCAAGAAGAGTGGATTCCCACACCCACCTGCCAGATCTTAGAAGTTTATATAGAGGCTTTAACTAGGTTCAGTCACATATACCTGCAAGTGTTCTCAACATCACAGCACTATCTCAAGGCTATGTCCTTGGAACATCGTCTAGAGGTGGGAAAAGCAAGTGGAACCCACATTCTAACAGGGGAGGGAGTGAGGAGCCTCTCAGTGCCCAGGTCCCACTCACGGGTCAACTGAGGTTCTTCTCAGTGACCTTCACCAACACTACCAGATGTTTCTACATTAAATGATTCCATTCTGCTGTGTTTTTGAATGTTTGATCTCTTCCTTGATTTTAATTTGCCACTTCTAATCTGTCATGAAGCAGGAACTTGATCACTCTAAGAATCAAAGCCTCTGCTTTCATTATTGTAGTTGGACTTGGATACCTGTTTTTTCAGTCCCTGTTATTTCTGCTTTTCACTCTCCCACCCTAATCTATTTCTTGGTAATTGAGAGGTTTATTATGTTTTTAATGTGGGCAGAATTCTTAAGGAAACATGACACAAAATTAGGTGTTACTTAAAGGAGTGCCTCAAAAGTGATCATCACATAAGCTTTCCATTTCTATAGGTCATGACAGTACCTGTAATTTCATTACACAAACAAAATATTTAAGTGTAATTGGCTTTCTGAGAACTTGAGGCACTTTGTTTACCAAATTACTTTCTTAGACCTAACTCCTAATACTGAAAACATATATAAACAAAACCATGCCATAAGTTTGCAATAGAATGATAGTGCATTTAATCTTCATAAATAGCCACATTTCATCCTCTCGTGAAGAAAGCATTTTAAATAGAAATATATGGCCTGGTATGTTTTTCCTGAAGAGTTTTTACATGCATCAAAGTTACTAAGTAAAAATGCAAACTATTGATTCAAAGACTCAATCTAGTTCAACTAGAAATCAAAGATACATTCTGAAAATATATTCAGGAAATTCAGTTATTTTACTAATGAAAGATATTGATCTTTAAAAGCAAGCAACTCTATAATTTATGAGAAAACTTAAAAACAGTTAGCTTTTCATTGTGTATAGTGTTTTTCACTTTAAGACACTTAGACTTAAAAGTAGGTGCCAAGGTTGATTTTAGAAAATTCTCAATCTCCAGAATCCTTATTATTATCCTTAGGGAAAGTTACTGAATGACAAATATATTTTTTAGAAATCTTTAGCAGGGGCACCTGGGTGACTCAGTTGATTGAGCATCTGCTTTCAGCTTAGGTCATGATCCCGGGGTCCTGGGATCGAACCCTGCATCGGGCTCTTTGCTCAGCAGGCTCCCTTACTCTCCCTCTCTCTCTAGCCCCTACCCCCCCCCCCCGCCTTGCACTTGTGTGCTCTCTTGCTCGCTCCCTCTCTCTCAAATAAATAAATAAAATCTTAAAGTCTTAAGCAAAAAACATGAATCACTGTTTTTTCATAAAAGTGGAAGAAGACTCACATTGGAACACTGTAGTATTCTATGACTATGCTACTGTGATTTATAATACATATATATTTGAGAAAAAAAAGAAACATATATTTGATATTTGTCCTGTTTCTGGCACAGAGTTCCTAAAGCCCTTGGAATTCCCTAAGTAATGAGAGTGATCAAGATGTCTTTTGTTATGTTAATGTGGTCACCTTTGGACTGCACCTAAGGAGGGTGGGTCGTTGCCAAGGGACACCATCTGATTAGTGGAATGGAAATTTCAGTCCCATTCTCCAACTTCCACCCCCTAGGAGGGGAGAAAGGCTGGAAGGTTGAATCAACCACCAATGTTCAATGATTTAATCAACCATACCTATCCAATGAATCCACCATAGAAACTCAAAAGGACAGGGTTCTGAGAGCTTCCAGGCTGGTGAACATGTGGAGATGCAGGAAGAATCACATGCTTGGAGAGGGCTTGAAAATTCTGTACCCTTTCCCCATACTCTGTCCTATGCTTATCTTCTACCTGGCTGTTCCTGAGTTATCTTTTTATGACAAACCAGTGATCTAGTAAGCAAAATATTCCTCTGAGTTTAGTGAGCCACTCTAGCAAATCATTTGAACCCAAGCAGGGGTTTGCAGAAACCTCTGATTTACAGCTGGTGAGTCAGAAATACAGGTAACAGCATCTGAAGTGAAGGCAGTCTTGGGGGACTGAGCCCTATACCTGTGGAATATGATCCTATCTCCAGATAGATAGTATCAGAATTGAGTTTAATTGTAGGACACTCAGCGTCCATGGATTGTTTGGTGATGTGGGGGAATACCCCCACCCACACACTGGAATTGGGCAATAAGAACCCTTCATTGGTGTCAGAAGTGGGATTTCCTAGCTTGGTCCTGGTCATGAAAATGTTTGGAAAGAGAAAAGGTAAAAAAACAGGGCATGAAGAACCTTTGTTTCTCAGGTGACCCTGCCCTGTGGTCACACAAAGTATGGAGTAGTAACTGTACTATACTAAGTGACTAAGGGTAAAATTTACCAATGGAATCCAGAGGTGGATCCCACTCCTGCAGAGTTGATTCACTGGATGCATAAGGCAATGCAAGCTAATAAGAAAAAGGAGAAATAGCCATTAAATAACAGAAGTCCAACTGAGTAAATTTGAAGATCTAATTGGCATTATTCAGTATCTCATGAATTCCATTTCTAGAAAATAGAAAGGAGCTCCAAGGACCTGTACCAGATGGAAGGCTTTTATAAGCAGGAAAAGGATGTGGCAGATTACCTCATTGTTGCTGACCAGAAAATTCCAGACTGACGGTTAAGACTGCATTCCTGGAGAAAGTTGAAACTGCACTTAGGTTAGACATTAAGCCTTGGTTATGCAATGTGGGCTTAGTACAAGTGACTCCTTTTTGGGCCTCTTGTTTCTTTTTAATAGTTTTCCCCTTTCGATAAGACTCAGTTTAACTGAGAGATGTGATCAAAATGTAAGGCATTAGCATCCCTCTTAGCTATTGCTTACAGCTTTTCTTGGTTCTTTGTGTGGTGTCCATAGGTCATGGCATTTTTGCTTAATCCCTGTGAGATGCATAGGTCATGGCTTTAGATTCACAGCCTTTAAATTGGTCATTCTCTTCGTCCCTTTTCTGATGTCCCAGTGTTAGGGAGATCATTTTCTTTGTTAGCAGCTGTAAACATGCATTTAACTCTTTTGAGAGAATATAATGCACAAGGGAGTTATTTTAATTATAATAAGCAGGGTAATAACCAGTGTTTGGAGTGCACTTTGGAACATGGTACCAAAGACCCAAACCAATCGAAAATAAAGACACTGATGGAGGAGTCACCCTAGTGCCTTCTTGCTCAGTGATCTTCTGTAACTGAGTTTCAACTTCCCCGGAAGTGTTAATGCAGGTGCAGCAGGTGATGTTGGCCACAAACAGACACTTCTTTGTTCAACTAAAAGATATTAAGACTATCCTATCTCCATCAAAAACTAATGATGTAATGTATGGTGATTAACATAACAATAAAAAAAGATGAAAAAAAAGACAAAAAAATAAAAACTAGGGGAAAAAAAAAAAGACTATCCTATCTCCAAGAACAACTTTTGGCCAGAGAGTCTAAAGATTTTTGTTGGGCATCTGTTGTCTTGTCAGTGGATTCTACAATATCTTAGAGTTAAAAAGAGGTTTCTAATCATAGGCTCATTTACTCCTAACCATGGAAGTAGGGCCTTGCTAAAGGAAGTGAATTCTGAATCATGAAAGCTCCTGGTAATTCCTTTCTTTTCTTCTTTTGTTTTTTGTTACATTTTTATTTTTTATCATTTTGTTTTATCATAAGTGTACTTTTTAATCTTCATCCCCTGTCTCCCCCATCCTCCCACCCACCTCCCTTTAGTAACCATCAGTTTGTTCTCTATAGTTAAGAGTCTGTGTCTTGATTTGTCTCTTTTTTCCTTTGCTCATTTTGTTTCCTAAATTCCACATATGGGTGACATCATATGATATTTGTTTTTCTCTGACTTATTTCACTTCACATTATACTCTCTAGCTCTATCCATGTTGTTACAGATGGCAAGATTTCATCCTTTTTATGGCTAAATAATATTCCATGGTGTGTGTGTGTGTGTGTGTGTGTGTGTGTGTGTGTGTGTGTGTGTCACATCTTCTTTACCCATTCATCTATTGATGGACACCTGGGCTGCTTCCATAGTTTGGCTATTAAATAATGCAATAAACAGGGGTGCATGTCTCCATTTGAATTAGTGTTTTTGTATTTAGGGGAATAAATACCCAGTAGTGTGATTACTGGGTCATAGGATAGTTCTATTTTTAACTTTTTGAGGAATCTCCATACTGTTTTCCGTAATGGCTGCACCAATTTGCCTTATCACCAACTGTGCAAGAGATTTCCCCTTTCTCCACAAATTTGTCAACACTTATTCTTTCTGTGTTTTTGATTTTAGCCATTTTAACAGGTGTAAGATAATATTTCATTATAGGGTTTTTTTGTTGTTTTTTTGGGTTTTTAATATTTCTCTGATGATGAGTGATGTTGAGCATCTTTTCGTGAGTCTGTTAGCCATCTGAAGAGATATGAAGAGAAATGTCTCTTCATATCTTCTGCCCATTTTTTAGTTGTTTTTTTGCATATTGAGTTGTAGGAGTTCTTTATTTTTTAAGATTTTATTTATTTGAGAGAGCGCACAAGCAAGGGGAGTAACAGGCAGAGGGAGAGAGAGAAGCAGGCTTCCCGCTGAGCAGAGAACCTGACATGGGACTCAAACCCAGGACCCTGGGATCATGACCGGAGCCGAAGGCAGACACTTAACCAACTGAGCCACCCAGGTGCCCCGTTGTATGAGTTCTTTATATATTTTGGATACTAACCCTTTATCAGATATGTCACTTGCAAATGTCTTCTCCCATTCCATAGGTTCCCTTTTAGGTTGATTGTTTACTTTGCTGTGCAGAAGCTTTTTAGTTTGATGTGGTCCCAAGAGTTTACTTTTGCTTTTATTTCCCTTGCCTCAGGAGATATATCTAGAAAAATGTTGCTATGGCCAATGTCAGAGATTGCTGCCTGTGCTTTCTTCAAGGATTTTTCTGGTTTCAGGTCTCACATTTAGGTCTTTAATCCATTTTGAGTTTATTTTTGTGTATGGTGAGAGTGGTCCAGTTTCAGTCTTTTGCATGTGGCTGTCCGGTTTTCCCAACACCATTTGTTAAAGAGACTGAGTTTTTCCCTTTGGATATTCTTTCCTGCTTTGTCAAAGATTAATTAACCATATAATTGTGGGTTAATTTCTGTTCTAGTCTAAGGATCTATGTTTCTATTTTTTATGCCAGTAACATACTGCTTGAATTACTACTGCTTTGTAATATAACTTGAAATCTGGAATTGTGATACCTCCAGTTTTGTTTTTCTTTTTCAAGATTGCTTTAGCTATTTGGGGTCTTTTGTGGTTTCATACAACTTTTAGGATTGTTTGTTTTAGTTCTGTGAAAAATGCTTTGGTATTTTGATAGGAATTGCATTAAATGTGTAGCTTGCTTTGGGTGGTAGACATTTTAACAATGTTCTTCCAGTCCGTGAGCATGGACTCTCTTTCCATTTCTTTGCATCATCTTGAATTTCTTTCATCAGTGTTTTATAGTTTTTAGAGTACAGGTCTTTCACCTCTTTGGTTAAGTTTATTACTAGATATTGTTTTGGTGTAAATGGGATTGTTTTCTTTTTTCGTGGGGGTATTGGTGTCTTAATTTCACCTTCTGCACAAGAGCAGGGGGAGGGAGAAGTGTTAAGAAACACTTAACCAACTGAGCCACCCAGGCGCCCCCAATTTTTTTTAAAGCTTTATTTTTGGGGGGCACCTGCGTGGCTCAGTCGTTAAGCGTCCGCCTTCGGCTCAGGTCCTGATCTCAGGGTCCTGGGATTGAGCTCCGCATCAGGCTCTCTGCTCAACGGGAAGCCTCCTTCTCCCTCTCCCTCTGCTACTCCCCCTGCTTGTGCTCCCTCTCTCACTGTCTCTCTATCAAATAAATTAAAATCTTTAAAAAATATAAAGCTTTATTTTTTTTTCTTTTTATAAAGATCTTACTTATTTACTTGAGAGAGAGAGAGAACAAGAAGAGGGGAGAAAAGAGAGGGAGAAGCGGACTCCCTGCTGAGTAAGGAGCCTGACATGGGGCTCAATCCCAAGATTCTGGGATCATGACCCAAACCTAAGGCAGATGCTTAACTGACTGAGCCACCCAGGCTCCCCCACCCCCGATTTTTTAATTATATTGTTGGATTTGGTTTGCTAATATTTTGTGAAAACTTTTGCATCTATTCATGAGAGATATTGGCCTATAGTTCTCCTCCTTTTTTGTGGTGTCTTCATCAGGTTTTGGTATCAGGGTGATACTGACCTCATACAATGAATTTTGAAGTTCTCCTTCCTTTTGTATTTTTTGGAGTAGATTAAGAAAAATGGGTATAAACTCTTTTTTAAATGTTTGGTAGCATTTGCCTGTGAAGCTTCTGGTCCTGGACTTTTGTCTTTTGGGAGTTTTTTGATTACTGATCTAATTTCATTGCTGGTGATTGGTCTGTTCAAATTTTCTATTTCTTACTGCTTTAGTTTTGGTAGGTTGTATTTTTCTGGGAATTCATCCATTTCTTCTGAGTTGTCCAGTTGGCATGTAGGTTTTCATAATATTCTCTTATAACTATATTTCTATGGTGTTGATTGTTATTTCTCCTCTTTCATTAGTAATTTTGTTTATTTCGGTCCTTTTTCTTTTTCTTTTTATGAGTCTTGCTATAGGTTTATTAATTTTATTGGCCTGTTCAAAGAACAGCTCCTGGTTTCATTGATCAGTGTTCTGTTGTTTTTTGTTTAATTTTTGCTCCAGTCTTTAGTATTTCCTTACTTTTGCTCAGTTTGGGTTTTGTTTGTTGTTCTTGTAGCTTCTTTAGGTGTATGGTTAGGTTGTTTGAGATTTTTTTTTTTTTTTTTTTGCTTCTTGAGGTAGGCCTGTGTTGCTATGGAGTTCCCTTTTAGAACCACTTTCATTGTGTGCCAAAGGTTTTGAACCATTGTTTTCATTTTCATTCATTTCCATGTATTTTTTTCTTTTATTTTCCAATTGACCCATTCATTGTAACATGCTGTTTAACCTCCATTTATTTGTGGTCTTCCAGATTTTTTTCTTGTGGTTGACTTCTAGTTTCATAGTGTTATGGTCAGAAAAGATGCATCGTATGACTTCGACCTTCTTGAATTTTTTGAGGCTGCTTTTGTGGCCTAATATGTAATCTGTTCTGGAGAATGTTTCATGTGCACTTGAAAAGAATGTATATTCTGTTGTAGGATGGAATGTTCTGAATATATCTGTTAAATCCATCTAGTCCAGTGTATCATTCACAGCCATTGTTTCCTTGTTGATTCTCTGCTTAGGTGATTTGTCCATTGATGTAAGTGAGGTGTTAAGTCCCCTACTACTATTGTATTATTATCAATTAGTTCCTTTATGTTTGTTATTAGCTGTTTTTATGTATTTGGGTGCTCCCATGTGGGGTGCATAAATATTTACAATTGTTATATCTTCTTGTTGGATTGTCCCCTTTATTATATAATGTCCTTCTTTGTCTCTTGTTACAGTGTTTGGGTTTTGTTTTGTTTTATTTTATTTTTGTTTTTTTGTTTTTAGAACAGGAGAGGGAGAGAGAATCTCAATCAGGCTCTATGCCTAGCACAGAGCCCAATGCAGGGCTCAATCCCACAACCCTAAGATCATGACCTGAGCTGAAATCAAGAGTCAGACGCTTAACTGACTGAGCCACCCTGGTGCTCCAATTTACGGTCTTTGTTTTAGTCTATTTTGTTTGATATAAGTATTGTTACTCTGGCTTTCTTTTGACATCCATTTGTGTAATAAATGTTTCTTCATCCCTTCACTTTCAGTCTGCAGGTGTCTTTCGGTCTAAAATGAGTCTCTTATAGGCAACATATAGATGGGTCTTGTTTTTTTATCCATTCTATCACCTTATGTCTTTTGAGTGGAGTATTTAGTATATTTACATTTGAACTAAAATTATTGACAGATATGTATTTATTGCTATTTATTTATTGCTTGTTTTGTTGTTTCTGAAGACTTACTCTGATCCTTTATTGTCTTTCACTCTTTCATGGTTTGCTGGTTTTCTTTATTGATATATTTGGATTTCTATTTATTCCTTGCATATTTATTAATGGTTTTTGATTTGTGGTTACTATTAGGTTTGCATATAACATATTCTGCATGCAGCAGTCTATATTAAGTTGATGGTGTTTAAGTTTAAACTCATTCTTTACTCCTCTCCTCCCCATACTTGTTTTAGGTATATGCTGTCATATTTCATATCCCTTTTTTTTTTTTACGAGTTCCTTGACTGATTTTTTTTTTAACAGAAATAGTCATTTTTACTGCTTTTGTTTTTCCTACCTTCATACTATCTTTTTTTTTTTTCTTTTTCTTTTTGGTCTTTCCGTTCCACTTGAAGAGTCCCCTTTAATATTTCTTGCAAGGCTGGTTTAGTGGTCATGAAGTCCTTTAGTTTTTGTTTGTCTGAAAAACTCTATCTCTTCTTCTATTCTGAATGAAAGCCTTGCTGGATAGAGTATTCTTGGCTGCAGGTTTTTCCCTTTCAGCATTTTGAATATATCAAGCCACTCCTTTCTGGCTTGGAAAGTTCCTGCCGATAGCCTTATGATATTTCCTTTGTATGTAACTGTCTTCTTTTGTCTTGCTGCTTTTTGTTTGTTTAAAGTTTTATTTAAATTCTAGTTAGTTAACATGTAGTGTAATATTAGTTTCAAGGGCTGAATTTGCGATTCATCACTAAGTAACACCCAGTGCTCATCACAGCAGGTGCCCTCCTTAATACCCATCACCCATTTAGCCCATTCCCTCTGCCCTCCTTCCCTCCAGCAACCTTCAATTTGTTCTCTATAGTTAAGAGTCTGTCTTGATGCTTTTAATATTTTTTCTTTATCACTATATTTTGCTATTTTAATTACAATATGTTTTGGTGTGGGTCTGCTTCTCTTGATTTTGTTGGGGGTTCTGTGTGCCTCCTGTGTCTGGATATTTGTTTCCTTCCCCCGATTAAGGAAGTTTTCAGCTATTATTTTTTCAGATAAATTCTCTGCCTCCTTTTCTCCCTCTTCTGGGACTCCTATAAAACAAATGTTATTATGTTTGATGGAGTCACTGAGCTCCCTAAGTTTATTCTTGTTGTGCCTAATTCTTTTTCTCTCCTTTGTTCAGCTTGATTATTTTCCATTACTCTTTCTTCTAGGTCATTAATTTATTTCTTCTTCCAGCCTGCTATTCATTTCATCAAGCGTGTTTCTCATTTTGTTTATTGAGCCCTTTATCTCTGCTATGTTATTCCTTATTTCTATGCAATGGTCTCACTAATGTCTTCCACTCTTTTCTCAAGTCCATTGAGTATCCTTAAGGATCATTGCTTTAAATTCTCCATTAGAAGTGGCGCCTGGGTGGCTCAGTCAGCTGAGCGTCCAACTCTTGGTTTTGGCTCAGGTCATGATCTTGGGGTCATGAGATTGAGCCCCATGTCAGGCTCCCCACTTAGTGGGGAGTCTTGAGATTCTCTACTTTTCCTTCTCCTTCTGCCCCTCTCCCACAAGCATGCTTGCACACTCGTGTGCTCTCTCTCTCTCTCTCTCTCAAATCTTTAAAAAAATAAGTAAATAAATTCTCCATCAGGCATGTTACTTACATCTCTTTCACTTAGATCTCTGGCTGTGGCCTTGTCTTGTTCTTTCATTTGGGACAAACTCCTCTGTCTTCTCATTTTGTCTAAGTTTGTGCCTGTTTCTCTGTGTTAGGAAAGCTACATCTCCAGTTCTTGAGGATAAAGGCTTTATGAAGAAGAGGGCCTATAGTGCCCTGCAGTGAAGTGTCCCCTGTTCCCCAGGGACTGGCACTTCCTGGAGTATCTCCAGTGTGTGCTGCACTGGCTGCTTTATCCTTCAGGCCAGTCATCTGCAGAGGCTCTCTGCCTGTTGAGGGCATTTGGTTTCTGGCCTGAATGTGGTACATATTAACTAGATGTGCTCTGGTCTGCTTGTGAAATGAGACCTGTCACTGCCGCCAGAACCAAGGCCTCGAAAAACTCCCAAGTTGGGAGACCCAATATTAGTAGGGGTTTGGATTGGTCTTCTGTGGTAGGGGACCTGCCAAGCTGGGACTGAGGCAAGCATGACTAGGAAGGGCAGCTCCACTACAGCATGGGGGGAGGGGCTTGGTGCAAGCAAATTAGGTGGCAAGTGTCCACGCTCTGCTGGTTTCCACAGGTGGCTCTGTTCTTACGCTGAGGGGTGGGGGGAGGAAATGGCATCTGCCTGTTCCTTTGTTCCAGGAGGGGTCTTTCTGTGAATGCTGCTTCTTTGGGACACACTCTGAGATGAGCAGATAGCCTCCCCACTGTGTGCCCCAGGTGCTCTTCAGATTGCTGTTTCCATGCTGTGTGTCTGCAGGCTCTTTGCCCTGCCTTTTCTCCAAGAGGAACCCCAATGTCCTCCAAGCTCTCCCAGACCTTTAAAGCATGCTGACCTTTAAAACTCCAGGCTTTAAGGCTTGCTGGTTTCAAGAACTCACAAAATTCAGGCCCTCTCATTTTCTAAGCCAGTTGCTATGGGGATTCATTTTCCCCGTGTTCTCCCCTGTGTGTGAGTCTGTCTCTCACCCTTCTCTGTGACTGCGGATCTCTCCCCACTGCAGCAGCCACAATCTGTTTCTTTCCCAGACCACATCCCCACCTTCTGCCTTCTTCGATGTGGCCTCTTTAACTTTAGTTGTGGAGTTTGTTCTGCCAGTCTTCAAATTATTTCTGGGGTATTTAGGATGATTTGATAGTTATCTAGTTGTATTCATGGGATGAGGTGAGCCTGGGGTGGTCCTTGCAGCCACCATCTTCTCTGTCCCCTTTATTAATATATAATGTCCTTCTTTGTGTCTTGTTACAGTCTTTGTTTTAAAGTCTGTTTTGTCCAATATAAGTATTGCTACCTTGACTTTCTTTTGGCATCCATTTGCATGATAAATGTTTCTTCATTCCCTCACTTTCCATCTGCAGGTGTCTTTCAGTCTAAAATGAGCGCCTAGGTTGCTGAGTTGGTTAAGCATCCGACTCTTTTTTTTTTTTTTTAAAGATTTTATTTATTTATTTGAGAGAGAGAGAATGAGAGATAGAGAGCACGAGAGGGAAGAGGGTCAGAGGGAGAAGCAGACTCCCTGCTGAGCAGGGAGCCCGATGCGGGACTCGATCCTGGGACTCCAGGATCATGACCTGAGCCGAAGGCAGTCGCTTAACCAACTGAGCCACCCAGGCGCCCAAGCATCCGACTCTTGATTTCAGCTCAGCTCATAATCTCAGGGTCGTGAGATCAAGCCCTGCGTCAGGCTCCACTCTAGGTATGGAGCCTTCCTAAGATTCTCTCCCTCCCCACCCATCCCTCTGTCTTTTTTTTTTTTTTAAGATTTTATTTATTTGTTTGACAGAGAGAGACACAGCGAGAGAGGGAACACAAGCAGGGGGAGTGGGAGAGGGAGAAGCAGGCTTCCCGCGGAGCAGGGAGCCTGATGTGGGGCTTGATCCCAGGACCCTGGGATCATGACCTGAGCTGAAGGCAGATGTTTAACGACTGAGCCACCCAGGTGCCCCTCCATCTCTCTTTCTAAAAATAAAATAAAATGAGTCTCTTGCAAGCAGCATATAGAGAGTCTTTTTTTTTTAATCCATGTTGTCACCCTATGTCTTTTTACCACTCACAGTATTTATTGATTGATATGTATTTATTGCCATTTTGTTACTTGTTTTGTGGTTGTTTCTAAAGATTTTTTTCCTGATCCTTTCTTGTTCACTTTCATGCTTTGTTGGCTTTCTTTAGTGATATACTTGGATCCCCGTTTCTCTATTCTTTATGTATATATTATTGGCTTTTGATTTATGGTTACCATTAGGCTTGTATATAACATCTACATATAGCAGTCTATATTAACTTAATGGTCACTTAAGTTTGAACCCATTCTTTACTCTTCTCCCTCTCATGTTTTAGATATATGGTGTTGTATTTTACATCCTTTTATTTTATGAGTTCTTTTACTGATTTTTTAACAGAAATATTCATTTTTATTGCTTTTATGTTTTTTCATATTTTCACTTACAGTCTTTCCTTTCCACTGAGAGTCCCCTTTAATATTTCTTGCAGGGCTAGTTTAGTGGTCATGAACTCCTTTAGTTTTTGTTTGTCTGAGAAACTCATCTCTCTTTCTATTCTGAATGAAACTATTCTTGGCTGCAGGTTTTTCCCTTTCAGCACTTTCAATATATCATGCCACTCCCTTCTGGCCTACAGTTTTTGCTGAAAAATCCACTGATGGGGTTTCCCTGGTATGTAACTGTCTTCTTTTTTCTTGGTGCTTTAAAAATTTTTTGTTGCTACTTTTTGCTATTTTAATTACTCTCTGTCTTGGTTTGGAGCTCTTTTGGGGGGATCTCTTTGCCTCCTGGATCTGGATCTGTTCCCTTCCCCAGATTAGGGACGTTTTTGGCTATTATTTTTTCAAATAAATTTCCTGCCCCTTTATCCCTGTCTTCTTCTGTTGAGATCCCTGCAATGCAGATGTTACTATGCCTGATGGAGGCTCTGAGTTCCCTAAGACTAGTCTTATTTTGCATAATTTTCTTTCCTCTCCTTTGCTCTGCTTGGTTGCTTTCCATTACTGTGTCTTCCAGGTCATTAATTCGTTTCTTTGCTTCTTCTGTCTTGCTGTTCATTCCATCAAGTGTATTTTTTAATTTCACTTATTGTGTTCTTGATCTCCAATTGGTTCTTTTTTTCCTCTGTGTTAAGAGTCCCACTGATGTCCTCCATTCTCTTCTACAGTCCAGTGAGCATTTTTATGGTCATTACTTTAAATTCTCTATCAGGCATATTACTTATATCTGTTTCACCTTGGTCTCTTGTTGTGATTTGGTCCTATTCTTTCATTTGGGAGATGTTTCTCCGTCTCATTTTGCCTGGCTTTCTGCATCTGTTTCTCTGTGTTGGGAAAGTCAGCCACTTCTCTTGTTCTTAACAATAATATCTTTATAAAGAAGAGGTCCTGTAGTGCCCTGCAGTGCAATGGCCCTGTTCCCCAGGGCCTGGCACTTCAGTGGGTGTCTCCTATGTGTTGTATGTGCTCTGCTGTTGTCTTGGCCTCTTTTTTTCTTCAGTTGTCTACAGAGGTTTTCTTTGCCTGTTGTGGGCAGCAAGGTGTGTGGTGGTCTGCTTGCAAAATGAGAACTGTCCCCACCATTGCCAGAAGTGAGGTCCCTCAAATCTGTCAGGTCAGGAGATGTGCTGGCAGGGTTTGCCCTGGTCTTCTGGAGGAGGAGCCCACAGTGCTGGGACTCAGGCAAGTGTGACTGGGAAGAATGATTCCAAGGAAGCAGTGGAAGGCAGGGGCTTCGTACAAGCAAGTTAGGTAACCAGTGTTGGCACTGCACTGGTTTCCACAGGTGGATGTTTATGCTGGGTGATAGGGAAGGGAAATGGCACCTGCCAACTTCTTTCTTCCTGGAGGGGGTCTTTGTGATCTCTCTCTCTGGCCATACTCTGAGATGAACAAATCATTCTTCCTCCCATCTGCCCCTGGCATTTTTCAAACTGCTGGTTCTATGCTCTATCTACATGGGCTATTTGTCTTTAAGGGCAGGGACTTGGCTTCCTAATGCCTTCCATGCTCTCCCAGAGCTGAGCCTGCTGATTTTTAAAATTCCAGGCTTTAAGTCCCACTTGTTTTTGAAAACTCATGAAATTCAGCACCTCTCACTTTCAAAGTTATATACTACGGAGAGTCATCTTCCCCCTCCGTGGGCTCCCTGGTGTGGAAGTCTGTTTTCTGCCCTTCTCCATACCACTAGCTCCCTCCCTACTGTAGATGGCCATGATCCATTTTGTTCCCAGACTGCATCTTCACCCTTCCTATCTTCTTCAATATGGCCTCTTCCCTGCCTTTTAGTTGTGGAGTTTGTTCTGCTAATTTTTGCATTGTTTCCTGGGTTATTTATACTGATATGGGTGTCATCTAGTTGTATCTGTGGGAAGAGGTGAGCTTAGGGTCCTATTCTGCCATCTTCCCAGCCAACCTGGTACTTCCTTTCTAATTTGACAGTGTAAATTCAGGGGAGTTGACCAATGAGGTGTAACAGGGGCATAATTGAATAACCTAAGAGGCATTGTCTTGTTATGCAACAGCCATCTAGGTATTCATAGACCCAAGGAGAATGATAACCACTACAAAGAAATTCTGTTGGGCAAACCACTTCCACCAAGGTGGCACTGTTAATGGATTCATTCACAAGGATTGTTGCATTTGCCCATTCAAACCAGGGATCAGTAAGGTTTTCTACTAGAAATAAAAAGTTGTTCTAGGGATGCCTGGGTAGCTCAGTCAGTTAAGCGTGTGCCTTCGGCTCAGGTCGTGATCCTGGGGTCCTGGCATCAAGTTCTGCATCGGGCTCCTTGCTCAGCAGGGAGCCTGTTTCTCCCTCTGCTTGCCACTCCCCTCCTTATGCACGCTCTCTCCCTCCCTATTTCTCTCTCTATGACAAATAAGTCTTTAAAAAAAAAAAAAAAGTTGTTCTAGCATGGTGATTAACATGACATAATAAAATAAAATAAAAAATATTAAAAAAAGTTCTAAATTCCAGAGGTTACCCCCCTTAGCATTGGCCTAGGAGATATAGACGATGATAAGAGATATCTTTTCAGGTCAGTACCAGAGTAAAGGAAGGAACATATGTTTAGTTAAAGTATGAAGTCTTGGGGTGCCTGGGTGGCTCAGTTGCTTAAGCATCCAACTCTTGATTTAAAAAAAAAAAAATGAAGTCTTGATCTGGTGTCTCAGGAGGAAGCAGTCTACCTCCCTGTCAGCTACTTCTCTTCCAAGTTAATTTGATTTGGAGATCTCCAGCTTTTGCACAGGACCAGATATCCAGATGAGATGTGTATCCAGGGTTCAAGTGCCTAAAGTTTTATTGTCATCTGGGTAGTGAGAAGGACCTGGTATGTCCCTTCCGAGAAGATTCCAGGGCAGTCTTTGTTCTTAGCAATTACAAATCAGGAAGGTGAAAGGAAAATTGGAAACATAAGTTTGGTGAGTCTTGGTAGCCAGATATTTGAGGACGCTAGAATTCAGGATCCAGTTCAATTTACAGGTATGTAACAGAAGGTCAAAGACAATTAACAGGCTCATAATCTAATATAGACAAAGATGCAAATAAAATTTTTGTCTCTGCTGTTGCCCCTTTTTTTGTTTTTTTACCAAAGATAATCATCATAAAACTAACTTGTTTGCATTAACCTTGGCCTGATTGTTTATAGAAGTACAGTAGGAATAGTGATTGACCATATAAGCTCTTTCTAACACTGCTTTGCTGGAACCTCTAAGCAAGGTACACAGGTATATTTTCCAGCAGGCTTTATTGGCTCCATAAAGTCAACCTTAGTTCCCAAAATTGGTCATGTCTGAGTCTATACCCATCTCTCTCACATATGACATTCCAGTTAAAGCCTTGGTAACAAAACCAGTGTTTCCAATTGTGTCCTGTTACAAGAGCAGATTCTTATTGAACTTACATAACTGTTTTGCCAGGAAAAGAACACTCAAGGTTTTCCAAATTCCAGAAGGATCAGGGAGGTAGTAAACGTGAATGTTTCATCTTTGTTTACAAAGGTATGTTTTTACCAAATTGTTGCATGTCATTAATAGCTTAACAGAAAAAGTTTTCTTTTTCTGGAAGGAGCACTTTAAAGAACTGGCAGCCTTTCAGACAAAAAGTCATAAAAATTGTAATTACCCTCTTAAGTTATTTCAGGCCCAGGTAATTCTTATTCTTGAATCCACTTTTTCAGTTAGTTCTGGAAATTCTTACCCCATTTAGGTTTATAATCTCGAAGTTATCAGAAACATGTACTTGTCAAAAATCCTGTCCTCCTTCTTGAAGATAAAGTACTTTTACAAGAACGCTTTTACAAAGCATCAGAGAAAAATAACTGTAAATGACAAAAATGATAAAAATGCCCATTGTTAAAGATCTAATGAGAGTTCATTATAATGGAATCAACAAGGAAATTTGGTTATTTCTGTAACAGAAAGCATTTTAAGATAAAAAGTAGAATTATGTCTAATAATCATTATACCAGGACATGTCAGATTTCTAGGAATTTCACATAATTTTAGAACACCTATTAATAATATATCTACACAAATATCATCTAGGAAGGTTTGGCATTACTTATTTGACAATGCTTCCCATGTAACTTAACATCGCAAGCCTAATTAGTTTAACATCTCTTTTTATTGTAAGGAGAGTGAACAAATCTAATGAGATGTTTCAGTACTCTTTGGAAATTCCAAAGTTAGTTTGAGGTCAAAAAAACTACTTAAAATTTGATGCGGGGAAGTTTGTCAAATATATCAAAGGATTTTAGGATACTTGGTCAAATAGCATAGGTCACTGTGAAACAATACTTAGTTATCCATTTAATGGTAGTGACAAAGATTTCACAGGCAAATATAGAAAGTTAAATAGTTGTTAAAAAAAAAACCACAAAAACCCTTAGCTCTTTTAATAGTGTACATACAACTTTGTTAAATAATCAAAGACCTGATAATAAAAATAACATGAAGCATGGGAGATGATTTTGCTAAAACACAAAATTTTTACTTTCTAGGCAGATTACTTAAAAAAATAAAAGCCTTTACAATCTTTTTTTTTTTAAAGATTTTATTTATTTATTTGACAGAGAGAGACACAGTGAGAGAGGGAACACAAGCAGGGGGAGTGGGAGAGGGAGAAGCTGGCTCTCCGCTGAACAGGGAGCTCGATGCAGGACTCGATGCAGGGCTCGATCCCAGGACCCTGGGATCATGACCTGAGCTGAAGGCAGATGCTTAACGACTGAGCCACCCAGGCACCCAACCTTTACAATCTCTTATCAAGAGCAGACCAATAGTCCAAGAAGACTTTGTCTTTTTAAGAGCGAGAAAAACCAAATTTTGTACCAGCTTACTTTTGATATTAAAACTCATTCACTTAATTAAATTCATTTCAGTTGTAGCCAGTCCTGACCACACATATAATTTCTTTTCTTTATTATTTCTAGTAGTTTTAATTACATGAGAATTTTCACCCTAAAAATCCTTAATTTTAGTGAAAATAAAGAAGTAATCACTTGTGAACTTTTAGCATTTTGTGGCTTGGCAAATATATAAATACTCTTTAGTTTTTGAAAACATACTTTTCAGTATTTTATTTGGAAAAGATCTGGACATTTAATGAATTTAAGTTAGCAAAATTTTGTTTTCAGTTTACCCAAAAGATTTGGGAAAACTACTTACAACTACTTACACCTACAACCTTTTGGTCCTACTTACTTTACTTGTTCTTAATAATTATATTTAGGTTATCCACTAAAACTTGATGAGACATTACACGAAGTCAGCCATCTTCCCAAGCTATTTTTCTTTTTTTTCTTTCTTTTTTTTTTTTAATTTAAGTAGGCTCCACACCCAGCATGGAGCTCAACGTGGGGCTTGCATGACTCTCAGATCAAGAACTCAGCTAATATCAAGAGTGGGACACTTGACCAACTGTGCCACCCAGGCACCCCCTAAGCTATTTTTCTTGCTGACAAATTTCATGAGAGATAACAAGAATGTATTTGACCAGTAAACCCAGTTAGAATAGAAGTTGTATGTCTGCATTACATTTAATGCTGGTAACTCTGAAGACATGCCTATTTTAATTAAACCAAACTTAGACCAGCTTTTATTTGCCAAAGATTACCCCAGATCACGTGAACCTGAAAAATTGTTGGGTGACTTCCTGTTATATTTTTGAGAATTTTTATGAGTACTTAATTCATATAAGCACTTGATTTTCTTTAAGCCAATTAATTTTGGCAATATCATCCAGAGGTAGAAAATACCACATCCGTAACGTATATATGGATACATGCAAATATAGTCAGACACAGAGACCTTATAGCTTCTGTACACTTGAGATTTTCTATTAGCCCAAGTTCCAAATGGCCTTTCCTTCTTTTGTTGTTCTTCTGATAAGAATTACCTCCCTAAAGGGGCGCCTGGGTGGCTCAGTCAGCTATGCCTCTGCCTTCAGCTCAGGTCATGATCTCAGGGTCCTGGGATCAAGCTCTGAATCAGGCTCTCTGCTCAGTGGGGAGTCTGCTTCTCCCTCTCCCTCTGTTCCTGCCCCCTGCTTGTGCTTGCTCTCTCTCTCAAATAAATAAAAAATATTTTTAAAAAAATTACCTCCCTAAAAAATAAAAATCAGAATTACCTCCCTGAAGTTTGTACTTGAACATTTGCATCTCAAAGGCACAGGGAAGAATGCAAGTTACAAGCCCTATAGGATAAATAGGGGAGAATTGGGGGTTGGTTAAAAAAAAAAAAAGGAATAGGTGAACTTTGAACTGCCTCTAGAGCTGCATTTCTAGTTTTGCAAGGATTATAGGATAAATATAGTTGCTTATAATTCTTCAAAGAATTGGGTTGAAACTTATAGGTTGATCCACCCGTCTAACTACTTTATCTTCAATTAGCTTAGGAGAAGGCCAAAAAAAACAAAAAAAACAAAAAACATATCAGGCTCTGAGTATCACTTTCCAGTTTACCCAGTTTTTGATTGTAGAGCTACTTAAAAATTTCTTTTAGGTATCTTACCAGTTTTCAGTCAGGACAAACGATATTTCTGGTAGTATTGACAACTCCTTGGACTTAAGAGGCATCCCCAAAGAGGGTGTAGAAGATATTTTCTTTTCCTTTCTCTACCTTATACTATAGCCAGAGAATTGGGAGAGCTGACTCTGGTAAGAATTCTTACCCTTAGCCAGCTTCTGCTAGTTTTCCCAGGATCCCATTTGTAGGTTCTGAGTGGACTTTAAAGTGGATAGCTTCCGTATTTATCAGAATTTGGCAGTTTTCATTAATTTTTAATTTTAGTTTTACTTAGGCTGTTGGAAGGATTTTTCTGATAAACTGCTACATTATTCCCCTAGAGTCCCATCAACTGTGTGGGGGTGAGGGGGGGCGCTCATTCGAAGGTAGATATGGGCCATTAACTAGGTGGTTTTGATGCAGACAGGCTGGGTTGAGGACCGGAAGAGGGTCCTGTAGGATGAGCCAGCAGGGTCCTTGGCTTCATGCAGGATGGGAATCAAACGTGAGCCAGCAGAAGGTAAGACTAGTTTATTGAAGATACAGAGAGAGCATATATAGACAGAGTGTTTGGCAGACTCAGGAAAAAGAGAATGGGTCTTGTCTTTGCTTGGGGTCTGGGGTTTTTATGGAGGACAGTGGTCTAGTGTTATGTGTCCTCGCAGGCATCCAGGAACTGGTTGAACAAGGTGGAGTACTCAGGTGTCCTCCATAAGTCATTTATGCCCTGGAGCCAGGGATCTTGGTGTGAAGGTGTCTAGAGTCAGTGGCCTTGGAAGTACATGATGACCTTCACCAGGTCACTCCTTTGACATTATCTATTGTGCCGAAAGACTCCAAAGAATCAGTAACTTCTTGACCTTTACAAGGAGGAAATACAATAAGGCACATGCAAGGCAGGGGTGTAGGTCCTAGCAGGAAAAGGAGCGAAGGAAAAAACAGCTTTTTTTCCCCTGTCTCAGTTTTTTGTTTACGCTCATGTAGTCTTTACAAAATGTAAGGATAGTTCAGACAGAGGATTACTAGAATGAGTACTCAAGTAAAGGAGGAAGTGGGGGAGCAGTAGAAGTTCATCAATCTTAGAGTCTTTTTGTTTTAGGTACCTCTTTAATTTTTTAAAATAATAACTAATCTTTAATTTTTCATTAGCCTTTTGCAATGATTCTTTCAATGAAGCTCTTTTGGAATTTTGAAACCTTTTGGAGTCTTCTGTGTGCCAATTAAAATAGGTTTTCATTCTGTTTGATTTGGGAACCCTTACTTTCAAGTGCACTTCTAAACGTTCTTGTCTACTTGGAATGTTCCCCATAATGGCCATTGTAATTCTAGGTTGTAATTCCCTTGAGGGTTGGCAGCATTTTGGTAGGACCCCACCTACAAATAGAGTTTAACCTATATTTTCTGTCCAGCCATATCTAGTTGCAAATGGGATATAACCCACATTTCTGTACAGCAATATTTTGGGACCTCAACCTGATGGTTACCAAGCCAAGTTCTTAGAACACACAACAAGCTTTGTAAGATTTTGCCATTTTTGTAGATGTTTACAACTTCCAGGACCAATTCTTAGACATAAAATAATCAGGTTGTCAGAAGGTGGCACACTTGACTCTTTGGATTTTAAGAATCCCATTTTTATTATTTATTTATTTGTTTAGCTAAGTTGAGTCAGTTGGAGTCAAACTAATATCTGAAAGGGATGTGCTGCTGGGTTGGGAATTGTGTGATTTTACCGTGTACTTCATTTCACAGAAATTTTCTTGAAGTCGGCAGTTGACCTAGTGTCAGTCTAACCCATTCCATGAAGTCTTTGGGTTAGGTGGCAGTTACTCTTAACAGTTTTTAAATGCTTGACCTGTGCTCACCAGTTTTGTGAGTTTTGTTTACTTCTGAGATTCTCATTAGCAAAGCCTTTACATAAAATAAAATTATATTCTCTTGAGGCCTCACACTGGATCCAGTCCGGCTTAAATCAGACCCAGTCTAATTCTGAATTCAGTCTGGTTTTTAAGTTGGACCCAGTCCAGCTCTAGCCAGTAACTACCAACAGTTCCCTGTGTGGAATCTTGGGATTAGGGAAAAGATTGAACCAACAGACCTCAACAACTGGGCACTTTGAACTAGGGGCTCTTCATGGATGGGGAACTACACGCCATCATTAACAGTTCCCACATGGATCTCAGGACAGAATTAGGGCTGGAAGTTCTCCCCTTAAAAAACCTGGAAATTGTGGTCTAAAAGGCTAGAGGTTTACCTTCAGGCAGAACCATCTGCCATTTTAAGTTGACTTGCCCAGCACTGGGAAGCCAATTAGATCAGGAGCTGAATGCAGAGAGAGGAGCTCAGAATCTAGAAGAACTTACCCATGGCCCTCAGAAACACCGAGAAAGAGAACTCTAAAAGGAGTTCACAAGTACCACACCTGTGTTTCTTATTTTCCTGAATGCTATCAGCAGTTTGCCTCAGAAATTGTCACTGCCACCATATCTGTAAAATAACAAAAATCCAGCTGAGTAAATTTGAAGATCTAATTGGCTTTATTCAATGATTTATTAATTGGGCAGTATACCATCTAGCAAATCGAAAGGAGCTCCAAGGAGCTGTACTAGGTAGAAGGCTTTTATAGGTGGAAGGGGGAAGGGATAAAGAAAGATCAGATTACCTCCTCTTCTTTTGAGGGTTTATGTGTCAGATTACCTCATTGGTACTGACAAAAAAATTCTATACTGAGTGTTACATTCCTAGAGAAGGCTGAAACTACAATTAGATTAGGTATTAAGCCTTCGTTTGGTGATGTGGGCTTAGCACAAGTGTCTTGTTTTTGGACTTCGTTGTGTTTTGTTTTTAGCCTATATAATCTTTTGGTTATTGTTATCTATGATAGCTAAAATGAAATTAACCAAGTATTGAGTAGAGCATCGGGTGGTCAACCAAGCTCAGATTTGGCTCTGTCTGTGCTTTGCCACTCAACTCAAAGCCACTGAGAGAAGAAAAAACTATTCAGAGGCAACAGAAAGTACCTCTAAGACTGTGGTCACCAAGAAGGTAGTCGGTGTAGGGGGTAGTGTAACCAAACCTAAGTTTGTCTACTTGATGTTCAGCAAAGCCAATCACTGAGACATTGAGTACACAGCAAGGAAAGAGTTTATTCGGGAGGCAGACAAACGTGACAGGAGAGCAAGCCTCAAGTCCAACCCCCTCAAAGGGCTTTTGGAGTATTCAAGGATACGAGGTCAGGATGTGGAATATGCTGATTGGATAGAGGGAAAAATGGAAGGTATCCTCCTTTCTGAGCATGTGCATTCAGGAATCATGTCTCTTGGTGGAACATAGGTTCAAAAATGGCAGCATAAGCATAGCAAACAGGGTGGAGATCTTGGGATGTGTCATCACAGAGATTCCTTTCATTCACCCTTGGTCCCGTCTTTGTAGCTCAAGAATTCTTCATTTGTGGGGCGCCTGGGTGGCTCAGTCGTTAAGCATCTGCCTTCGGCTCAGGTCATGATCCCAGGGTCCTGGGGCCGAGCCCCGCATCGGGCTCCCTGCTCCGCGGGAAGCCTGCTTCTCCCTCTCCCACTCCCCCTGCTTGTGTTCCCTCTCTCACTGTGTCTCTCTCTGTCAAATAAATAAATAAAATCTTTAAAAAAATTTTTTTAAAAATTCATTTGCTCCAGTGTTAGCTAGTCTCATCAGTCAGCATCTGCAAAACAGGTTCATACATCGATCAAGTTAGCCAGAGTTTCCTTACGGTAGAATTGCCAAGCATTTGTTAACTTAATGTGTCAGTTTCAGGAAGGCAAAACCAAGAAGTCTTAAAACCAGGGAGTATAGTGTAAAGGAGTTGTTTCACTTTGTGAATTGTTATCATTGGCTTCCGAAGGGATCTTTATTGAAATGGATTGTGAGAGTAACTAATTTGGGGGCTGCATTTTTGGTTTTGAATGCTGCAGAATGGAAGAGCATGTTTGGGTTGATACAGGACCCACAGCTCACTATGGAACAATCACAGATGGCCATATATGCACCAGATACACAGGGGTTATTCCTGAAAGAATAGCCAGCCTGGTGAACTGGATGAAAGCCACTGTAAGGTCCCTTTACCCTGAGAAGGGGGACTGTCCTTCTCCCCCTAAGATTGCCAAGTGGAACACCCCAGATGAAGCAGCTAATATGCTTCATATGCAAGCCATGTGGGACTGGCTTTATGATGCCTGGGATATTTACCTACTAAATATGCCTGTTACCCAGGTCATGGTTAATGCTGTGGCTCAAAGGGATCCTTTCACTGGGCACCCCATATAACCCTATTGCTACAAAACCAAAAAACAGTTAAGGAAGCCTTATCAAATTTACTGTCCCAGCTTCCCCTCATGGGTTTTACAGATGCTAATAAAAACACTAGGTTAAGGAGCGCCTGGGTGGCTCAGTCGGTTTAGCGTCCAACTCTTGGTTTTGGCTCAGGTCATGATCTCAGGGTTGTGGGATCAAGCCCTGCATCGGACTCTGTGCTTGCTGCAGAGCCTGCTTGAGATTTTCTCCCTCTCCCTCTGCCTCTCACCCCGCTCACTTGCTTTTTTAAAATAAAATAAATAAAATATTTTTTTAAAAAAATTAGTTAATTAACAAGAGAATGGCAAAAAGCCCAAGAGAACATCAAAAGACTCTTCCCAACTAGGTGGAAATTCTTAAATGACTATTAAAAAATAAAGTGAATAAAGCAAGTATCAATAGGGGCAAAACAAAGAGGAGTCAAGGGGAATCTTCAAATGTTTCTTAAAAAATAGAATGAATAAAACAGACATTGATGGGGTTAAAACAAAGCTTTTAATACAGCACTACCCAAGGTTGGGTGGGCCAAAGGGAGCTCCTATTGGTGCCCCCAAATTAAAGGGCCCCAAAGAAGTCTAATCTATTTATCCCTGTTCAGAGAAATTTTAAAAACTGGAAGGTACAGATTACTATGGGAAAACCTGATCAGGAATCGCTTGAGGCAGGGATTAGGGAGGTTAATTAAGTTAAAGATTGACAAAAGGGCCAGGGTTCCTTAGCTTCATACCTCAGTAGAGATCCAGTATCTTTTGTACAAGAGTGAGTAATTTGGTCAGGAGATGAAGAGTTTCTGGGACTCCTCGAACTGTGATACGAAAACCCATTGGTGGAGCCCTGACTCTTGGTTGATAGGATTATGAAAGTTGGAATGTTTAGGCAGGTATTATATACAGATCTTTCTTAACTTACAACTTACAGTGGGGTTGTGTCCTGATTAAGCTGTCCTCAGTTGAAAATGTCATAAGTAAAAATGCATTTAATAGGTCTAACCTACCAAATATCATAGCTCAACCTAGCCTGCCCTAAATATGCTTAGAACACTTATATTAGCCTACAGTTGGGCAAAATCATCTATTATTTTATAATACTGTTGATTATCTCATGCAATTTAATGAATACCGTACTGAAAATGAAAAACAGAATGGTTATATGGGTACAGAATGACTGTAAGCGTATTGGTTATTTACCCTTGTGATCACATGGCTGACTGGAAGCCGCGCTCGCTGCCACTGCCCACCATCACAAGGGAGTATCATTACCATATACCACTAGCCCAGGAAAAGATCCAAATTCAAAATTCAAAGTACAGTTTCTACTTTAAGCATATCGTTTTTGCACCATCATAAAGTTGAAAAACTGTAAGTCAAACTGTTGTTAAGTTGGGGACTACTTGTAAAGAAGTTGTGTCTCCCTTACCTGGATGTTTTATGGGAATGGATATTATGTCCAACTGGGGAGCACTTCTTCCATCTAGTATTGTAAAAACAAAACCTGTCAATGAAATCCTAATGGAGACTATAGTTAGGAATATAGGAGTTGATGGAATTACAGTAAAAGTTTGTAGAATTTGTATGTTTGAACAGGCTTTAGGAGAAGTGGTTGCATCTCTTTTACTTGATTGTATGTGGAGATGGACAGTGTATCTCAATGAGAATGCTCTCCCTACCTAGTACTATAAAACGGAAGACCTGTAAATCCACCCTTCAAGCAGTGCTAAAGTGGGAATCAGTAAGATTGCCTGAGCCCACAGAGTGTGGAATGAAAGCTATAGTGCTGGTAGGGTCAAATTATCTGTGCAATAGCCCTATGTGGAGTGTAGACTGGGGCTTATGGCAAGAGCCCATGAGTGCCTCCTAGAGATGACCACTGGGATTTTGGACAAGAGAATTTCCATTTGAGGAGCATTTACCACCTTGCTATCTGACATTTATTGAAACTGTTCCTATGACTGAAGGACATAACATGATATTAAAATCTGAAATACCCACATGTCTTGGGTGATGTCCAGGAAATTCTCTGATGGGAGATGACAGTGGCCAGAAGGATTCCATAACAAAATGGAAATGGTGTATGCGGGATTAGGCTGTCTGGGGAATGCAAGGAGGAGATACTTACAAGGAAAGAGGCTCTTACCCCATAGGACTGACTCGAACTATGTGAGAAGCTGCTGAATTTTATTGTCACTTGGATAGTGCCCTATAAACACCTTTTGACTGATCAAAAAAGAGCTGCTTGGTCTGTGGATGGCAGTTCCAAGGTGAATGGATGACATTGTTTGGAAGCCACCACTCTGATTAAAGAAAGTAAAAATAGATCAGTCTGGTTGTGCAGTGATAGAAGAATTGAACAGTGGTAAAAAGTCCATATGTTTGGGTTTTTACTGACTTCCTGGCAGTGGCCAATGACCAGTGGGGAAACCTGGCCCATTAAAGAGATGCTCATATGGAGTATAGTCCTGTGGAAATTTGAGGAATGGGGGCACCTGGGTGGCTCAGTTGGTTAAGTGTCTGCCTTCGGCTCAGCTCATGATCTCAGGGTCCTGGGATGGAGTGCCATGTTGAGCTCCCTGGAGCCTGCTTCTCCCTCTCCCTCTGCCTGCAGCTCCCCCTGCTTGTGCTCTCTCTCTCTCTGTCAAATAAATAAATAAAATCTTAAAAAAAAAAAAAAAAACCCAAACAAACATTGGTTGTCTAAAATGGGGATATAAAGGGATGAAGGGCTGGCTTTTATGCCTTTATGAGTGTGTGCTGATGCTCAACATTAACATGAGTGGGGGTAAAGAAGTGTCCCTACTAGATAGATTTGTTATTTTTTGTTGAATCTGGGGAAGAGAGGCTGGGGGAAGGTGTGAATATTCTTTCTTCCCCACATCACTTCCATTTTTTTGTCCCCTCCTACTTGATGCATTGGTCATAGATCCAGGCTATTGAAACTGCAAGGGCTGGAAGCAGGGGTGATTCTTAAGCAAGAAACTGTGACTGTTTTTAACCTTTGTCACAGTTTCTAAGGGCCTGATGAGGCAGGATTTACCTTCACCCTACCTGCCAAATTCCAGGTAACCAAATTCAGCTATATTGCCTGATAGTAAAAATAGTCCATTAACTTTACACCTGTGTAACCTTACTTTATCTGAACAGAAGTGGACTTGAAGGGGAGAGACTTGCTAGACTAGTCCTGGTGCCTGCAATCTAGACAAGCACGGTGGCCAAACCTAATTTCCCTTCCAAAGGTGGAAAAGTTTGGTATAAATGGAGAAAAGGAAAAACAGTAGCTATGGGTAAAAGAATGAATAAATGGGTTATGTAATGAGGGAAATCCAATATTACATTAACACCTAGAAAGAGGCTCAGAGCAAGAGACTGTATTGTCTCTTAGCTTGATGACACCAGCTGCCTGAAATGGTGACGGCATATATTTGACACCACTCCTGCTTTTGGAACCTGACAAGATACAATGTAAGCTTGCAGACCTGAATGGCCTCGCCTGGGAGACATTTTTCATATGATAGGATGATAGACTGTAGAGTTATTAATGACTGAATGGGATTCTGGCTAATATGCTGATATCTTCTGACCTTTTTGTTTTGCTATAAAAGTATCCATGTTTGAAGACCCAAGAGTGGACTGTGGTATTGTGATTTATAGTGAGAAATATGTATTTGGTCTCTGTCCTCCTTTCTGGCAAAGAGCTCCTAAAACCCTTGGAATTTAAATGATGAAAGTGGTAAAGTTGTCTTTTGTTATATTAATGAGGTAACTTCTGGACCACACCTCAACGTGGAAGCTGGTTGCCAGGGGGAATCCCATGTAATGACAGGGTTTGAACTTTCAGTCCCATGCACACCGTGTATGTGTGTGCACACACACGTCGGGAGAGGGGAAAGGTGGTGGGAGGTTGAAATCAATCATCAAGGGCCAATGATTTTTAATCTATGTAATGAAGCTTCCATAAAAACACAAAGGACAGGGTTCAGTGAGCTTCTGGGTTGGTGAACATGTAGAGATGCAGGAAAAATTGTATGCTTAGAGAGGGCATGGAAGCTCCACACCCTTTAATCATGTTTTGTCCTGTGCTTATCTTTGATCTGGTTGTTCCAGAGTTAGATCGTTTTATGATAAACTAGTGATCTAGTAAGCAAAATGTTCCTCTGAATTTGGTGATCCACTCTAGCAAATCATTCAAACCCAAGGGCGGGGTTCACAGGAACCTCTGATTTACAGCTTGTCAGTCAGAAGTATCGGTAACAACCTGGGCTTGCAGTTGATATCTGAAGTGAAGGGCAGTCTTTGTGGCACTGAGCCCTTGACCTGTAGAATCAGATGCTATTTCCAGGTAGATAGTGTCAGAATGAGTTAAATTGTGCTAGTATTGGTGCATTGCTTGATGGTATGGAGGAAATCACAAACACACACCCACCCACCCCGCGAACCCTTAATGACTAACTCAACTTGGTTATAATCATACCTTCCACAAAATAGTATAGCCCAACATTTAGGAATGCAAGCTCCAGAATGCCTAGTATCATATCTCACTTCAAGACTTATTAACTGTGTAAACTTGAGTAAGTTGTTTAACCTATGTCTAGTTTCCTGTCTGTGAGGATGGCAACAGCCCCCATCTCATAGGATAAAAGGAGACACTATATTGTAAAGCACTTGACAAAGTGCCTGGCACATAGTAAGTACTGAATAAAAGTAAGTAAGAGAAACTTCATGTTGCACAGTCATAGCAATGCAGTGATTTTTTTTTAATTTGAAGAGAGGTAACAAGATAATTTGCTTATAAAGTATCTTGAGATGAATAAACAAAGTCACATTTTAAATACATCTCTAATCAAATGATGTTTAGAGAAGAATTAATCTCCGTCCATGCCTTACCTGCTTAGGTTAATGTAAACACTGAAAATATTTTCAACCAGCCTATTGAAGACACTTCCAGTAAGTCCTTTATTAGGAGAAAGAACCTAATCAGGACTAGATGACTGACAAATAATTTTCCATAGGCTTTAGATAGGAAAAGTTTGGCTCTAAGGACAGACAACAGGGGGATTTACATTCATGAAAAAGAATGTTCTTTGGGCACTGTTTCAGAATCACCTGGGATGCTGTTTTAAGAATAAAGATTTCCGTACTCCACTGAAGACTTACTGAATCAGAATGTGATTGAAAGAATGGGCAAAGATTAGGAAATGTGCACTATGTGCTCTACCAGGGAATCTTATGCATAGAGTAGCATAAGAACTACTACCTCATGGGAAGATCTGGTTTGAGTTCATACCTAGAAATCACTGGCTACCGTTAAAACAATCATTTTTAGAAGAGAAATATTCAGGGGCAAGTATTAAATAGTGATATCATTAAAAACCTCAAGTCTGTACTGGATAGTCAAGATACAGATGGTTTAGGTAGGGGGAAAGGGTAAAAGTAGCAAAACTTTGAAAACCCCCCAGTAAAGTTCATTCTTGGTCTTCTCTTCCTAAATTTGTTTTCAATTTTATTAGATTTAATCACTAAACAAGACCAAAAGAGAACTTTATTTTACATGACTTTATTTTCCATTTAGAACCATTTTATGCTTTACTTAAAAAAAAAAAAAAAAAAACTCACTCTGCTTTTAATAGTCCTAAAAGCATTTTAACCAAAATCTTGATTTAGGAAGACTTAAGACATTGTGCATTATTTTAAATATTTTCATTCTTTCAGTAACTATTAAAAATAAGTTCACAATTAGGGTTTCAAATGTCCTAATCATATCTAGTTTGTTTTCATTTAATATTTTATCAATCCCATCATGTGCATACAGAAGTTAAGGTGATATATAAATTTTATCTCTTCCAGACACATTGATGATAATTAGCTCTTAATCTAACTACTATTTCATTTATTCAGAAATAGCATTTAGACATAAAAACCAATATCTCACTTTGTAAAATAACCTTTGGTTAATTTACACAAATCTAATACAGCATGTTGTATAACTTTTAAGTAATACAATGAGTTTCACTACTATCATTTTAGTTTTTAATATTTATTGTGTCAGCAGGGCTGAGAATATCACATGGTTCAGTCTTCTGCAGGAAGTTATATAATAAAAGCATAGCGCCTTTGAATATGAAAAACATCCCAAAGGCCAGGAGTCCTCTTAAAGGAATTGAAAGGTAGAGGAGATTTCAGAGAATTTCTCTCATTTTCAATATGTAAAGTGACTAGTTTAAGTCACTTTTTGAAGACTTAGTGAGAAAACAGTGTTCCTTATGCCATTGAATAAAGCTACTAAAACCACAAGAATTTAGAGATACTGGTCCTAGGCTACATAATTAATGGGTCATCAAAAAACCTGTCACTTAGTTACTAAGTATAAGTGAATTAACTTCCTATGCCAAGTAAGGGTCACACTTCACTTCCCTCATTTGTAAAAAGAAAAGGTGGCCTGGCCAGTGCCATTCAGGAGTCTCTGCTAACTGTAAAATGTGGACTGATTTTCTTCTCTTTCTTATAGTCCATGTGTATATAAACTTTCAGTTCTTTAAATCAAAAATTTTTATGCACATAACCATGTTGGTGTATTACCCTTAGTTTAAAAATGTACAACTACATAAATAAAAACTATTGTTTCTTCAATATTACTTGACATTTCTTCTGTAATTTATTTAAAAAAGTAAATGTAACAAGATACTTAAAAAAGGCTAGATACAAAAGTAGTTAAGCTGCTCACGAACATTTAAAATTTTCCAAAATGTATCTTCAATAATCATGATCTTATAAAACATTTTACAGTTATCAGAAAGTGCCCAGGCTGAGTTTACATAACTGAAATACCTTAGTACAAATGTCTAATTAGAACTGAAGTGCAGTAACCTCCTGACTGACTGCTCATTGAAATAGGGATACAGAGAAAAAAAAGTTGATTGTGATAAAGTACTGTGCATTGGCCCCATCATATGTACAAAAAAGTGCCCTTACTCAAATGAACAAATTACATGCAAAATATTAGTGATATCATTTAATATCCTAGAGCTCAATGCAGCTAAAATAAACCGCAATAAAAGTGGTTTTCATAGGTAAAAGTGATTTCATCTCTAAGATCTGAATGTCCAGAACTTTTTACAAGTTCCATATACATGATACACAATTGCAGCCAACCACAAATTAAACACCATAAAAAAAGTTAAAATGAAAACACAGAACATACTTAATTTTTTATTTTGAAATTCCCTATTCCTTCTATACAAGAACCTTTGCTGAAACACTTTCCACAAAGGCAGCAGTGAATTTTCAGAACATTTTACATTTTTCCCCTCAGCAAAAAGATAAATCACAGTGTAAATTATGTTGTTCTGCTGTCATCTTTGGCTGGGGTTAGACCCAGAAGTTGTCGACTAGCAAACCATTAGTCAAATGTTGCTAGTGCTCCTCAGGCCTTTAAGCTACAAACTCAGCAAGGAATGTTTGTTTGCATTTAATCTCTTGAAGGTACCACCAGGGGGTGTGACAGCATTAACTTCCATAAACTTTTATAGACAAATGGAAAAAAAATCTACAAAATTAGCTAGTAATATTACACAGCAATACACACTTTTTATACTCTACACAAAACCAAAATTCTTGGTCTTAATGGCGAGTAGCAACTTCTGTTTGAGAATCTGTTTAGAGGAATAGAGTGGGACGTAAAGTCGAGAAATACAAGTGTTTGCAGTAGGAAGATGTTGGTCATCTGGTGGTCTTATTGTGATTGAGGGCATAGGCTGGAATCCTTCTTCACTCGCTGGTAAAGATGGGCTTGATGTCCAAAAGTAAACCTAAACAGGAATAAAATAATTACAATTTTGGCTTTTAACAGATTAACATTAATTCTGGCAATATATACAGAGAAGCCCATTCTTATGTTAAAACCTACAGAGGGATATTATTTTGAACTGGGGTTTAAATTTATTTCTTGTACTGAAAAGAAAAAAGTGTCAGGTATGTAGAAAAGTGACGGTTTTAGTGGATATAGGGCACAAGGTCTCCAAAAAAGTTTTTAAAATTCACACAGGCTATCAAAAAAGTTGTTTTGCATTTTATCTAACCAGCAAAATAATTAGTTTCAGTGCTATATTGTGATACAGGAATAATTAAAGTGTTGGGGAGTATCTACGTACAAAAAATCCATGCAATAAGCCATATTAACGCTGAATTTCACTACACATCTATTTTGTGTGACACCGTATAAATAAATGTTAACTTCTGTACTTTGTACAGATCAATGAGGAATGATACACATTACATTCTTACAGTGCCCAGTTCCTATTTCTTAAAGGTAAGGCTTTTTAAATCTAATGCATTCCAAAATGCACAACTAAAAAGACAAATATATCCAATATCCCAGAGTGACTAGAAAACCTAAATGAACTACAGGTGACCCTTGAACAACATGGGTTGGAACTACACTGAGTCCACTTACATGTGGATTTTTTTTTTTTAAAGTCATCTCTACACCCAATATGGAGCTCAAATTCAAAATCCCAAGATCAAGAGTTGCATACTCTACCACATGCAAATTTTTTTATAAATATACCACATACAGTACTATAAATGTATTTTCCTTATGATTTTAACATTTTCTTTAGCTTAAAAATACAGTTATGTAATACATATACAAAATACGTGTAATGGACTGTTATTGGTAGGCTTCTGGTCAATTAGTAAAGTTTTGGGGGGAGTCAAAAGTCATACTCAGATTTTCAACTGCATAGTGGGTTGGTTGGTGCCCTTAACCCCCACACCGTTCAAGGGTCAACTGTAATCTGCTTCCTTAAAGAAGGATTTTATGAGAAATCTCCTCTAACTTCTACAGAAGGGGGCAGAAAAAGAATCCCTGCTAAGTGTCTCTTCAAAGAACTTGATAAAAGATGTCTAGAGATTAAAGCTGGTCCAATCCACTCATTTTACAAGGGAAGAACAAACTTAAAAGTGTTTCTCCAAAGATGGATATGGTTAGCCAGGGTAGATAGCTACCATTGCTGGACATCCCAAAAGTTGGAAGAAGAGAAATATACTACAAGACTTTTCAGAACTTTTACTAGTGAACTGTGACTAAGAGGGGAATAAACTATGTAGTCTTACCCAGTAGCGCAAAATACCCTGTAATTTGCAGGACTAATAATTCAAGGGAGAACAGTTTGCTCTGAATAGTCTGTTATGTTCTTCAGCTCTTCTCAGACACCTCAGGATAAAACCAACAACTGTGAAGCATTCTTCCCAAAAGAGGAGAGTTACCCCTTGACATACTGCTTAAGCCCTACAAATAGAGGAGTGACGCTCACAAGTTAAAGCTGTTTATAGGAAATTCTGAGGCCCTTTATAAAGGGAGGTCTTCTTTCTTTCATTTTAAAAAAACTGAATAGTTAGCAAATTTATCTTCCAGTAGAAGGCAGAAACTGCAGTGAAATTTAACTGGACTGTGAGAACTGAGGATTTATTGGTTTAAAAACAGAACATTAAAACTAGGGGATAAAAAAATAGTCCATTAAAACCTTAGAATTTACACCAGATCGCCAATCATTTCTGTTTCTGGTATGTCTTACAGAACTGATATGGCCCCTTTCTTAAAGAAACAAGGTACCTGAATCAAAAAACTGACTATATAGGTGGTAGAACCCTAACAATGAAACCAAAAAGGACAGATGTGGTATTAGCACTGGCAGAGACTTTAGGATCCACAAGATTGGGAAAGCTGAATTACATGGAACCAAGCAAAATTCCTGGAAATACCTAGGGAACAACCTAAGTAGAAATTCCCAGAGTGGCTAAAACCAAGAATAGAACCAGCTGACAGCTAGGACTACCGAAAAACCTGTCTCACTGTAGCGCAGAAGGAAATATTGGAAGGCTCCTGGAACCGTGTAAAAATTAAGGAGTCCTAAATGCATAACCCCCTCCCAAAAATAAGTTACTGACTCAAGTGAAGGTAAAGGGGAAACTGCATTTTCCCTCTCAAAATTGGAGGATATTTCTAGAAATTGGATCATTTTTATATATTCCACAAGGAGTCTGGTTTTAGTTACTGAGAACCAAGGCTGGCTCGACAGGAGGAATATGAGTAAAAAGGACCTCTAGGATTTTCCCTCAAATTTCTAAAAGTCTGGTGACAATTCCCTTTCAAGATTAATGGACAGCAGGTTGATTTGGTTATATACTCAAGGCTAGACATGGATTCCACTGACTTGGTAGGCTTTTCACTATGACTAAAGTTTTTATTATCTAGTTTATGATTCTAGTAAGTAGGTAAGATAAAAATCATAGACTTGATACCCACATATCACAAGCTATTCTATTCCTAGTATACAGATAGCAATCAAGGTACTATTCAAAAATTTTGCCAGGACTTGCCACTGGTCAAAAGGATTAAGGATATATAAAAGGAGCAGCCAGCATATTTAAGCACTACTATAGGGAGAAAGAAACCTGTCTCAACAATTAACTGGTATTATCTTCTGGGACTAAGGACAGCATATCAATAGCTAAATGCATTTTACTCTTGCTTACAGGCTTTATTAATACTTCCGGTTTTTAGTTCTAGAGTAGAAAAACTAAAACTGCCTTGTATTTCTGACCTTTCTATAATTTCCTTAGCCAAAATTAAAATGACCAACCACTGTTTACAAACTTAAAAGGCTATCATACACAGTGTTTTAAAATTTCGTATCTTCTTCTAGAAATTCCGTGAAATTTTTAACTTACAAGATCTTGTCGTTCTGTCATGCTCATCTTCTCTACTATTGACCAGAACCAACGCTTGAACTGCAAGAGCTTCTCGGCATTTTCTCCTAAGAATGAAGTATATAAATCCAGTATACTATGTTAGTTATTTTAAAATACTGCTTCTTATAAAAACAGATTAAAATCGAAATTTTAGGATCAGAGGTCAGGAAATTAGGACCATTTGCATAGTGTAAAACCTATATAGTTCATTAGTCAATCCTAACTTTAGATGACCAAGTAAAATGAACCACCAGCCTCAAAAATGATAATCACATGACTTTAATGCCATCTAAAATTCATGATTCTTCTCATGAACTTAAACCAGTGCTTCACAAATTTTACTGAGTTTACAAATCACTTGGGGGATCTTTTTAAAATGCAGATTCTCATTTACTAGGTCTGAGGGGAGGGAGGAAAGGAACGGAGATTCTGCATTCCTCAAAAACTTCTAGATGCTGCTGATGCGGCTTATCTGAGGATCATATTTGGAGGAGCTTTTAGGTATTTATTTTCCCCTCTTACGTTTTTGGTTTGGAAATGAGATAAATTCTTACCTCACAAGTTTTGAAAACTATTATACAATGAATCTATATGTTGCCGAGCACAAAGAAGAGAAACAAGAAAATTTATCCAAATACCTGTTTGCAAAATGTAAAAAAGGGGAAGAAACTGGTACCTTCATGTACACGGTAATTTTGAACTACACATGGAATCATTTCTTGGCGCTTCCAGTGTTTTATTATACAGCCACAGCAAAAATCCTATTCTTACGCTGATGGGGCTTTGAAAACAGAGTTGCTGCAAATCAAGCCCTGAGGGTATATGTTATTCTAGGAGGACTGTCACTACCTCTTGTTATTCTTTCTAGATTCTCCATGTGTTTGTGTGTTGCTACACCTCTGTAAGTGAGCTTGGGTCCAGTTCTACAAAGCAAACACCATACAGTCAAATTCTTCAATTAGACAGTCTAAGAGAAACGAACTGGGAAAGGCCAATAGAACTGTTACGTGGATTATTTTTTCTTAGTATATAAAAATCCTTTTATGTAGTTGCTCACCACGAAGAATTTTTACTTGTATTTATACTAAACCATATATTCTTTAAAACCTAGAAAAATTAAAGAATTAAGAATAACCTAATGCTAAGTCATCATAGTTCAATCATCTTAAAAATGTAGACAAAACTTTTTAAACATCTGAGTAACACAGCATTTCTAAGCCCTGTAAATATATCTATCTAGTTTATTCCATAAACATTCAAAAAATTTCATACCTGATTCATCATTGAAAGAGGTGAAACTGATCAACATCTGCACATTAACTTCACCACAGCCATTTACCAAAAGCCTAAAATCTTCTGCTGTTAAATCCTCTAATGAATTTTTTGGAAGCACATCCAGTAGACCTTTCCTCATTGCCTACAGAATATTTTAAAAATTACCTTTTTATTAGTCTCAGTACTTTATTTTCCATGTAGCATTATTGTTAAAGCCCAATATCTAATTTTAGCAGACTAAGAATAGTAGTTCTCATTTTAAACCAGAAAGAAAGCAATTAAGTTCTGTATTTTGAATTGAACAGATTCAAAAGGCGGGGGGGAGGCATCAGGAATAGGCTACAGGTTCTAAAGTGAAATAGTATTGTTATACAGCAGGATTTAACTGAAAATTTAATTATGTTAACAGGCTAGTCATTAAAAATGCTTCAATGTGTCAAACATGCTATCCTGTCACATCCTATGAAAGGTATCATAATGACAAAACCCCACAAATCTGAAATCTAGAAGCTTACTGAGAAATTTCTCCCTTGCTGAGTCCTTTTGCTATAATAAACCATGACTATAATTGCTTTGGAGTCCCTTCTAGTTAGTCACCTAGACGTGGGTGGTGGTAGGACCCCAAAACAGTAGTCATTTCAGTTCCACAAGAATCCTTTCCCAACTTTTACTCACCAAATTGACTTTCTGATGATTACATAGTTTTTCCAAATAGTTTTACTGAAGAGAGAGTGCTTGGACTGGAGTCAGGTATAATTTACACTGTACATAATTTAATTTGGTTTAAAAGTTTTAACCTTTGATAGGCAAGCCGAATATACTCTGAACTAGTTTACCACACATGACACAAAGAGCCTCATCAGATCAGCCTCATCAGATCAAAGAACACTTTCGAGAAAGTACTCACATGTAATGGCTGCTCCGCAACTACCAACATTCTGTGTTCTGCGTATTTCCGCACATACTCATACACATTTTGGGGAGTCACTGGTATATTTACACCATTAGGAATAAGTTCAACCTGTAAAAAAATTTAGCCTTGCAATTTAAAAGCAATTTTGTCAAAGCAGTAGTAAGTCCACAGTTCATAAAACAATTTCCTAAAATCTAAAGACAATTCTGGGGGCCTCTGGGTGGTACAGTTGGTTACGCGTCCACCTTTTGGTTTCAGCTCAGGTCATGATCTCAGGGTAGTGAGATCGAGCTGTGTGTCGGGCTCTGCGCTAAATGCGCAGAGTCTACTTAAGAGTTTCTCCCTCTGCCCACCCCTCACTGTCTCTAAAATGAAAAAAAATAAGTACAAAAAACTCTTCTACCTTTCAGTCTGTCTCATTAACTCTCCATCTCTCTCTGTGCCTGTCCAGATATCTACTGTTTTTTCCGTATGTTTGTCTCTCTTGTTCTTTCCCCATCTAAATTATTTCTATATAAGACAAGCAAAACAGACTAAATTCTCTTGCCAGAATCAGAAAATTACATATTTGCTTTACCTGTCCTCCACCCTCTTCTTTACACAAGTCAATTGCAAATGCCAAATCCATTGCAGAGAAAACAGCATCAGCATCTGAACTCTGAGAAGCGAGGATAAGTTGCCGTAAACTCTCATACATCACAGGGTCAAAAAAAGCAAAATCATGCCAATTGACCTAAGAAAGTAATCATATGAAACATCTTTACTGAATTTTATCTAATTTGAAGATATAAAGAATAATATTCCACTAAATATAATTGGTTTAAAGAGGTAAAATGTTAATCTTTGGCTCTGATAATTATTTAACTTTCAAAATATAGTAAGTCTAATATATATTTTGAAAAAAATTTAAAGCCAGTAAGTGGAGGAGTTTAAGTTACAAAATAATTTATTTGCAAAAACCTACACTAATTATTAAACAGTGATTATGCTGAGCAGCCGGTCCTTAGTATATATCCTATTTAGTCTTGATTATAATCATAAAATATAGATTATTCTAGATGATGAATCTGCTCGAAGAAATTCAGTAACTTAGTGAAGGTCGTATCATTGGGTTAAACTTGAGTCTATTTGATTCCATCTTTCCCATAAGCCTTGTTAAAAAGGCAATGCCTCAACATTTCTGAGCTGTTGCTATGCTTTAAATCCAGTTCTTCTTTGCACAAGAACATTTTAGCTGGAATACTTTAAGAATTCAATAGGGTCAGAGTTTACATCATTATATGTGTACATGCATACATATGTACACACACACATTTATACATTGCTGGAAAAGACTAAAATATTTCATTGTGTCAAGTAATTTCGTTATAATACCTTTAGGAACACTGGCAGTTGTGTTTTAAATCAAAAGCTGCATAGTTAGTATTATACATTAATTTTAAAGGATGTGGTCCCCCCCCATATAAAAAGAATGTGCAGGCAGTCAGACTGTCAAAGTGCATAAAGAAATTAAACTAATTCTATCACCCAGAGAAAAATATCAAGCATGCTATGCTGTATTTTCTCACATTCTTTTGTCCCCTCTCCCTCCTGTACATCTTACATATATTTTTGAAGCCAACAACACTCTTCAATAAAATACTACTTCTACTTCCACTACCACCTGTTTGAACAAATAATAATAGTTAAAATCTATTAAGCACTTACCAGGCACTAGTGTTACCATTTTGCAAATGGGAAAATATGCCATAGGTGTGAGGGGATTTGTCTGCATCAAGATCCAGGTCTGTCAGACACCCCCAAACCCACCAGTGTCACCCACTCTGCCAGGCTATCTCCTCCATGTATTGAGATTTTTTTTTCCCATGTCATTAAATGTCTGAAAATGATTTATAACGGCTATAAAAGGAAATTTTTGCAATTGTAAAAGCAGTTAGGTTCATTAAAATCACTTACTTTCCTACCAAGCAACACTTTAATTACATGTCTATTCAATGTAATAGGACATAGTTCATTCTGTAACAGACATAGTCCAAGAATCCTAAAAATAAAAACAGGGAAATATATTTAAATTTGAAAATAATTCTAAAACACATATAACCCCACACATACATACATAATATACACACAGTCTTTTGAGAAATTTTCTACAGCCTCATTTCTAATCCGTATGAAGAACATACACATTTTAAAAACTAATGTTTTAGAAGTCTCAAACTGAATTTTTTTAAAAATTCAAATATAAGATTAGCGTTATTTTACCTGCCAATGTTTCTGAAACAATTCAACCTTGCTTCTGTGTTTTTGCCAGGCCTTGGAGTATAAAATCCTCTTTTTCCAGGTTGGTAAAACAAAGGGGCATTATCATCACCATCGTCTGTATCATCTAAATCCATATCTACAACACTTCGACTAGAGCCATGACGCTTTCGGTTTTCCTAGTAATAGAATATCAGATTAAGGCCCAAGACTGATTTTATTTTTTTTAAGCTTTTATTTATTTGAGAGAGAGCACGCGTGCATGCCAGGGGAGTAGGGAGGGTCAGGAACAAGCAGACTCTGCACTGAGCGTGGAGCCCGATGCTGGGCTCAATCTCAGGACCCTGAGACCATGACCTAAGCCTAAATCAAGAGTTGGACACTTTCCTGACCAAGCCACCCAGGTGCGCCCCAAGACTGATTTTAAAAACAAAACATATGAACTAGTTGTCTAAAATCACTCAACGTGAAGTCAGGTAGGTAAAGCAACATTTATATTTAAATGTTAAATAAACTCTTTAACTCATCCTTTTAGAACTGTGATACTACAAAGCTCATGCCAGCGTGCCTGGGTGGTTCAGTTGGTTGAGCAACTATCTTCAGCTAAGGTCTTGATCCCAGGGTCCTGGGATCGAGCCCCATTATTGGGCTCCCTGCTCTGTGGGGATCCCTCTCCCTCTGCTGCTCCCCCTGCTTGTGCTCTCTCCCTCTGTATCAAATAAAAAATAAAATCTGAGAAAAAAAATAAAGCTCATGCCTATTAAATCTTTCTCCATTTAAAATCACTAATGAAACTGGTAGCTTCTTTCACCCTAACTCCTTAAAGATGTTTTTACTAGATATAGATACTATCTTCTGGGCTGTACCTTTCTGATGAGAAATCCACTGTCTTTCAAATCACTGTTTCTCTATATGTAAGGCACTATTCTTTGCTGCTTAGTTTTACAGCAATTCAATTATAATATATATAGACATAGTTTTCTTTCCCTTTATCCTATTTAGGGCTCACTGAATCTTAAATCTAGGTCTTGTACCAAATTTGGAAGGCTCTCAGCTGCTATTTCTTCAAGTATTTTCATGTAGTAGTCTCTCCTTTTCTTCCGGATACTTCAATGACATGGATGTTTGATCTTTCATTATGGTCCCACAGATTCCTGATATTGTTCTTTTGTTCAAAATCTTCTGTTCTTCAGAGTAGATAATTTCTATCTTCAAACTGACACTTTCCTATCATCTTCATTCTGCTATTGACCTATCTACTGAATTTTTTTAGATGTACTTTTTTAAGATTTTATTTTATTTGAGAGAGAGGACAAGCAGGGGGGCGGGGAGAGGGAGAAGCAGACTCCCCGCTGAGCAGGGAACCCAATGTGGGACTTGACCCCAGGACTCTGGCATCATGACCTGAGCCAAAGGCCGATGCTTACCCGAATGAGCCACCTAGGCATCCCTAGACGTTGCACTTTTAATTTTAAAGTTTATATTTCTCTGCTGTGAACCTCTTTCAGTTCACTAGTGCCTAACTTTATCTCATATTCTATCAGATAAAGATACCCCCATCTCATAGAAGAGGAGATGAAGTCTTTGATAATTACAACAAGTAGGTCATCTTGAAGTTAGCATCTACTGGTTCTTTTGCCAAGAGAACTGGTGGGTCTTTTCTGGTTTTTTGTATGTTGAGTAATTTTGGAGTATATCCCGGCCTTCTGAATATTAAGTTGTGAAACTCTGGGTCTTGTTAAAATGATAGGGAGAATGTTGATGTTCTGGGGGTTTAGTAGACAACCTGGTTAGATTCAGATTGGAAATATCACCACCTGTGTGCAATGGTTCCGATAACAAATTTTCAAAGCCTTTTATTATATATTTTGGGTCTGCCCTGCATATATGCACCATGGATAGTCTGGGACCTGGGCAATGGTTTAATACTACAGTTTAGTTCTCAAAGCCTTTTCTATCTTCCAGCTAAGATGGGAGTAAAAGAGATCAGCTTTACTCTCCACCTGAAACAATGCCATACCAGCTGTTTTATCGATTTGACCTCCCTGTATAATCTGGGTGCTACTGTCTACCTTTCAGAATCCCCAGGCAGTTCCTCCTTTTCACGTTTTTTTTTTTTTTTTTTCAGTTTTTAGTTGTAATCAGTGCAAGAGATAAGATTATGCTGGGTTTGCTCCACCATGGCTGGCACTGAAGCTCTCGGGGAACTAAAAAAGCCTTCCTCACTGCTCCTCCACATGTCTCATTTTCTCTGCATCTTTGGCACTCACTTCTTCCTTGAGGAACAAGCCCCAAGAAATTCATGACATCTCTAAGTTAAAGCTTAATTCAGGCTGTGCTAAATTGGAGTTCCAAGTGCTTATTAGCATATGTACAAAACATCTCTTACCTGTACCTTTTCTGAGGAGTCTAATAATCCAAGATCCAGGATACTATCAGCTCCATTTTCCCTAAAACAAACCAAAAGCCTTTCACATTCCAGATAATTGAGACTTCTAGAATTTAGTGTAGAGAAACATGCATTTGAATTTATAAAGACTTATAAATACATTTATTAAAGATTTTAAAAAATATCCAGGACTTCTTACTAGTCAGTGCAATTATAGGAAACAGAGAAGTCAATATTATATACACAAAAAAAAACATTAGATGCTACATGTGTGATTCAAGATAATGAGCTAAGGGCTACCGATTTAAGACAAAATAATGCAGTCTTCATAGGGGTACCGAAGTTCAAGCTCACAGGGAGCATTGTAAAAGAACAGAGAATGTTCAGAAGGCAAACACAACAGGAATCAAATTCTTTAGTGTGTTTAATTATTTTAGAATACTAATTCACTATTCACTATTTTTTTAAATATATTTTTTTAAGATTTTATTTATTCATGAGAGATGGGGGTGGGGGGGGGAGAGAGAGAGAGAAGCAGAGGGAGAAACAGGCTCCCGAGGAGCAGGGAGCCCGATGCGGGACTCGATCCCAGGACCCCGGGATCGTGACCTGAGCCGAAGGCAGATGCTTAACCATCTGAGCCACCCAGGTGCCCCACTATTCACTTTATATAGCCAGCTGAAAGGAATCAATATATAATACATTACTTGCATTCAACAGAAAATATTACTAAATTAGCAATCCTTACATATCAAAACCTTTTTATCAAAATGCACATTCCTCATAACCTTTTCTATAATGGACTGAGCTCTTTTGGGGTGCTGATTACCTCGAGAGATAGGAAAAAGGAATGAAGAAACAGTACATAAAAGTCCATAGAAGAAAAATAGTAATAACCAGCAAAGAAAATAAACTTCTAGCAATAGTCTCCTTGCCTCCCCCCCCCCCCCCCCAGCAATAGTCTTTTGGCTTGCATCATTCAAAGGCTATGAAACAGGCAAGTGGTGCTACATTTCAGTGCTTAGCCTACCCACTTATCCATTTCTGGGAGGATATACAATCTAAGTTCCTCGTGCAAAATCAAGACTAGGAAGAAAAGAGAGAAATTTGCATCTAAAAAGCCTCCAACTGGGTATTAGAGTAGCCTCAGGATAGAAGGCACAGGGTAAGTTTGGCTTATCTTCCTGATGTCACTTTTACTTGTCACCTTGGGAAAAGAATAATTTAACTATTAGGTATTTTTTAAGTTTTATATTAAAACAAATATATTACACAACAGAAAGCAAAAACTTGCATGGATTTTTAAGATAAATCAGTGTATCTAAAAGAAGCTTCATGCTTATGGTAGGAACTATACCGTAATTCCTTGAAATAGCTGGCCTCTGCCATTAGGGGTATTCTGGTAGAGAATTTGAGATGTACTTTTTACAAGTAATGTCTAAGTATCGGGTATGTAAAAGATTTTTAGAACTTAAGTCACTGCTAAAATTCTAACTTTCTAATACATGTGAAACAACTGTCTCACTCATGGATTTTATAAGCCATCTCTTATAAAACCATTTGATGTTGTGTACTTTATAGTATAAATTTTAAGATATGGTAGCACCTACATCCTAAAAATAAAGTAGTTGATGTTTAAACTGAAATGCCTTCCCAATTATACACATTACCGTCCATGTGCTATAATGAGTTCCATGGCTTCATCCACTCTTGCTCTCAGAGAATCTTCACTTGCTAGAAGCAGCAGCAGCTGAGCTGGGGATAATTCCAACAGCATGCCAGTGATTTTACTTGCAAACGCCTGTAAACAATGAACAAAGTTAGTTGCCCCTACTCTCTGAAACCTCTTGTCTAAATCAACAATCTTTTATCCAAAAAAAAAAAAAAAAAAAAAAAAGAAGAAAATATAGACACTTGGATAACAAAAAAATTTCTGAACTAGTAAGGTATTTTATTAAACTGGAAGCTTAATTATAGAGAACTTTGGTAGTCTTGTTAAAGCTAGTTTAAAATTTGTATGACAAGCCTTTTAAGATTTTTGCTATCCATGAGTAAACATACAAATACTCAGTTTCCATTTTCCCCCTCAGAGAGCCAAAACATTTCTTTCATGTAGGGTAGAAGAAAGGGAGAGAAGAAGTGAAAGAGGGAGAAGAAAGATGCCTATAATTAAGGCTAAGGATTTACTGAAAGAACTATAATTGGTTTTGTTTTATTTTCTCTTGCTATAACATATATTTAAGTCATATATAAAGGAAAACAAATAACTAGTTTATATGTTTCATATTGTATGAAAGAAACCTTTGACAGAACATTCAATATAAAAATCTTCTGGCAACACTTAACAGATTAAAAAGTCTGCTTCAAAAAGTAACAATTTGTACAAATAAAGGTACAAATTAAATGCACAGATAATTACTTTGCACACAAGGAACTTACTAGGTAGAATGCCAACTTAGCATAGGTAGAAAAAACAAACCTCCCTCTCAAGATATCCTCCAGCAAATTTTGTTGCTTTCCCTCTTAAGCTTCCTTTTTACTACAGTCCTCAACCACATAACTTGCCAGTAGCTAACATTTTTACAATGCCAACTTTAATTCAAAAACAAAAATGGCACAGTCAGTTAAGAGGAAGCTAAGTGCACCATACATACTGGCTGCATTGCTTGTACACGGGGATAAAGTCTCTCTCCAAGAGCCTGACGATGTGCTGGCAGAGGATCAGGATCATCACTAGGATTCCCTTCAGAGGCTGGTCTGAAGGGCCTAGTGTCAATGGAAAGCTGTCTTCTAAAGTCTCTGTAAGAAGAACAAAGCTATTGTAACTTATTTCCCTTGTCTGCAAAAAACATCAGCACAACTGCTAACAAAGATGAAAAACCAGAGCACATAGGTAGCTCCAGTTATGTGAAAGGCAGTGGAATGCCTAATAGATGATGGTTGGGAAATAAAGATTTTCTAGGGGCGCCTGGGTGGCTCAGATGGTTAAGCGTCTGCCTTCGGCCCAGGTCATGATCCCAGGGTCCTGGGATCGAGTCCCGCATCAAGGAGCCTGCTTCTCCCTCTGCTTCTCTCTCTCTCCTCCTCTGTCTCTCATGGATAAATAAAAATAAATAAAATATTAAAAAAAAAAGATTTTCTAGATGTTGTTACTTAATCTATAAATTTGCAATGCATAGTTCAATTTGATGCTAAGGGAGCAGGACCATCAAATATGAGAAATCAAAAATCCACCCACATTTCCTGGAAATTTTAGTCCAAAGTAAAATGCCACCCACCCTAATAGGAGAAAAATTAAAGAGGCTTAAATATAACGCAATTTCCGCAACTAAAATTTTAAGACAAATTTGGGAAAGAATGATATTATGTAATTTCAACTGCCCCAGGATTTTTTAAAGCAGAACATTTTAATAACAGTACAGTTACTATTCATTTACCCAAATATTAAAACTTTTTCTAAAAAATAGTCCATAATTGAGACCCTCCCATTACAGGTCTGCCTTCAGTTTCATTCAAAAAGGTGGTATTCAGTGAAAGATACAAAAGGACCTCACCTATCTCGATCTCTCCGAGAACCTGCTCGCAAGCCACTACTCCTTCTCATTTCCCTTTCTCTCTCCCTTTCCCGATCCCTCTCTCCTCTGTTCCTTAATCTCTGCATTAAACCTGGAAGGAAACATGAAACACACTTTGTTTAGATACACGTAAATGCAACTACTTTAACTTTGAAAGTCGACGTGAGGACTTGAGACAAATAGAAGAACATGACAGGTGAAGGTTCTCTCTCTCAGCATTTGTGTCAGTGCCTTTCTCTGATTCTCCCTCTGGTTTTGAAGGTTGGGGGTAATTGTATAGAATGCACCTGGCATAACAGATGTTCACTCAGTAATGAATTATGTCACAATCGTGAAATAATATGTAGCAACTGGGGCTGCTATTTTCACCATAAATAATGCTAAGATTTCTTATGTGATTAGAGCCCCATCTATTTTCTTTATTCTTAGTTTTGGGCATTAAGCATTATAGGATACCTAAAACGTTAGCTATTATTTTCAAAACCTGCATAATAAGCCAAAGTATGGTTTCCTAAAGAGAGTGCAGAAAAGTTACTTCTGCAATGTTATGACTTCCCAGGTTCCCTCATTCGCATTTACCAATTTCTTTTTATTATTAAGACTACAGAAAGTCAAATGGTAAAACTAATGATGAAAGGTTGGAGTACTCTACACCATCTTTTCATCCTCAATCCTTCCTTCTTGGAGCTCATTCAGCCTCTATGGTGGCAGTTTACAGAACCCCAATACAGTACCACTACGGCCTAGATGAAATACAGGATTTTCCTAGTAATTCCCTCCCCCTGAATTATCCACCTACAATATGACAATTTCTGCCCCCACTTTACATGAATCCCCAATTATAAGCTTACATGAATCCCCAATTATAAGCTACTTAAAGCATTTGTAATTTTCACAGATTTTTTTTTTTTTTAATTTGAAAATTAGGTAAGAATCCTAATCCTTAAGTGCTGGTCCTCAAGGACGTAAAGCTTGAGCCAGGATGTTAAAACACATCTTATTACCAAAAAAACAAAGTCTTGCCTAAATTATACAGTGAGGTTAATAATACGGTCAACCAATCTATATTTGGTTGCAAGCTCCTCATCTCATCGGGGACCGGCAGCAACTCTGCAAACTGTACTCTGAATAGCACTGCTCTAGAGAATAGTATTTTCTTAAGTATCTGTGCTAATTAAATACAAGGGTGGTAGAAATACTGTAATGTGCTCACTGAATTTTTCTATTACTGTAGAGCTTAAAACTTCCCACTCCCCAAACATGTAACAACTGAGATGAGAAACTCACTACCACAGTCACATTTATGAAAATAAATGGGTCGGTAAAAGAGCAAAGTGCTAAACTGTTGATTAGAGTAGTTTAAACAAGATTAAATCCTAGAATTAAATTAGATTAAAGATTAACCTAGAATAAAATTGTATAAAAATGTGAATGTACACTCAAGTTCTCCCACTATAAATACTTGTAACTGTAATTTTAATTGTTTTGATGAAACGAGAATTGAAACAAGAATTTTTCTCCTCTTAATCCCCTTTACCAATTTCATCCATCCAAATGATTTTTGTGATGCTTGTTATCTGTAGAGTACTTACTTGTATGAGTGCCTTTGTTGGCATTTTGGATACAATCTAAATTTGGCAGTTTTTCATTTGACAAAAATGCCTGTGCAATGGCTGTATAAAAACTTCGTGCTACACCACTGCCCTCTCCTGGCTCATCCTTAAACGTAACTTTCACTCTGTGTACAGCCATTGGCGTAGTAGCACATCTTCGACCAAAGTGATTGTTAAGCTGCCTCATGGTCTGCTGAATAAGAAGATCTCGATCCCGATCAACCTATTAAAATGCACCAAAAAGTAATAAAGTTCAGTGTTAGAAACCACTTTGAAATTTTTCTCCATAAAATATGAAACTGTAATATTAGTTTCTCAGGGGTTTAACTACAAAGTAATCTGAGTCCTTGGGAGCTTATATATTCCAAATTAAAAAGTTTCTTTTTTTTTTTGAAAGAGAGAAAGTGAGCATGGGGGTGTGGGCGGCCACAGAGGGAGAGAGAAAAATCTTAAGCAGGCTCTGCACTGGGTTCAATATCACGACCCTAAGATCATAACCCGAGCCAAAATCAAGATTCGGACACTTAAGTCGCCACCCCCGGCCCCAAATAAAACACATTCTGAAGCATATAAAAATGTCTTGCACATCAAATCAGGATAATGGAATTTAACTCAATCTAATATTTTCTTAAGTCTGTTGGAAAACAACAATTTGTTCAATTTTGGAATATACCAGGATAATTCCAAGTAAATCAAAAGTGTGCTTTAAAACCAAACAAACACAAACCAAAAAAACTGCGAGCAAATACTAGAAAACACAGGATATTCCTTTGGTGACAGAAAACCACAAGTGAAGTAAAAGAAAAATGATAAGCTGGGACAATGGTGAGTGCGTTCTGTTACAAAGATATATATTTATGAATAGTATACACAGCACTGTAAGATAATGTGCTTCTAAAAAATTGAGGAAAAAAACAACAGAAAAAAATGGGCAAGATATACCAAACGGTTCACAGAAAAAACTAAAATACTTAAATATATGAAACAATGTTTAACTTGGCTCATAAGAGAAATGCAAATTAAAACTACACAAGATGCCATTTCTTACCTATCACATTGGCAAAAATCTAAACATTTGACAAACTGCTGGCAGGACTATAGAGGCATCTCAGATTAATGTTGCAAGTGCAAAAATACATAATCATCATGCAGAAGTATTTTCCAGTATTTGCCAAAATTACATGTGCATATGCCCTCTGACCTATGTCTAGGTTCTATGTCTAAGAATCTATCTCAAAGACACACACCACTAGCCAAAAAAGAAAAACACACACCACTATTTGTAACAGCAAAAGATTAGAAATAAACCCCAATATGTACCAATAGGAGATTGGTGGGGGTGCCTGGGTGGCTCAGTCAGTCAAGCGTGTGCATTCGGCTCAGGTCATAATCCCAGGGTCCTAGCATCAAGCACCGCGTCGGGTGCCCTGCTCAAGCGGGGAGCCTGCTTCTCCCTCTCCTCCCCACCTGTGCTCTCTGTCACTATCTCTGTCTCTCTCTCTCTCTCTCAAATAAATATAAAAAAAAAAAAAATGTTTAACTAAAAAAAAAAAAAAAACCACACAAAAACAAAACTGTGATACAACCATAAAATGCAGTACTAAGACAAAGCAGCTGTAAAAGGAAGGCAGAACACTGCTCTACGCAGCAATGGCTTTACCCCTGGGATATACTGTTAACTGGGAAAAGCAAGATGGAGTAAAATGCATAGCACACCCAGTGTCAGGAATAGGGGAGAGGAGATGGCTAATGAATACATATACACACAGGCACGATTACATTTTTTTTTTTTAAAGGAAGACAAAAAAAAAAAACTGAAGGGGAAAAGTGGGGGCATGGTAAAAGAGACAGAAATAGAAACTAGATTTCCCTAAATATAACTTCTTCTGTAGAGTTGGCCTTGCACTATTATAGATATTTTACATTAATGACAAAGCCAAGCCAAAAAAAGGAGAGAAAGCAATCCCTAGAAAAGGCCCTGACTGTATGCAGATTAGTAGCAAAACCACACAAAGAAAAATTATTTCAAGTGACTTGAAGCAATTTGACGGTATCTCTAATTGGATAAGTTCTAAGGGCAAAAAACTGCAAATATATCTTAAGCTATTTTCGATCATTGTTTTGGGTGGTCATGTGGACGTTGTGATTCTACAACTGCCATGTATATATGCTGTAAGATAAAAACAAATGAGTAATTTTCTTAGTGGTGTTGGAAAGTTGGATTTTTGGTTTGGAAGAAAGGAGATAAAGACTAAGAGGTGGAAATAAAACAATTACGTGATCCTAAGTCTCGAATTTGAATTGGAAATATCAAGTACGCACTTAAATATCTTTTGTTTTTTAAAGGAAAATTTCCCAGCTCTATCCATTGAAAAGACCTAGAAACCATGACCAACCTAGTAGGCAGGGAGCAACCCTATAGCCCAGATTATAATCTTGAAATACTTTTCTTAAAAGGAACCAACGCTTCTTGAAGAAATGGTTAAGGTCTGTGACAGGAAATATACAAGATGAGACAGACCAAAAAGTAAAGAAGTTATCAAAGATTGTTGAGAGTCCTGTCAAAAGGACTGAAGAGCCGAAGAGGACTCAGGCCTCCCACTAGCCAAAGAGACGATCTGAGCATCAGTGGGATATAATAACCTTAATGGAATAAAGGACATCAAAAACATTAAAAAAAAAAAAAAAACACCTGAAAATATTCACTGATCATGAGAAGATGTTAGGAAACCAGTTGCCAGAGATAACCACTACTCTAAATATGGTGATTACCATTTATTAAAGTTTTAGTTACTCAAAACATCCCTTAACAAGACTGTTATTTTTCGTTTTTAAACTTAATATAAATGGCACACTGTATGTATAGTATAAGAAAATCTAAATACCTTTACCTCTAGTGATAAATCTCTTGACTGCTGGTTCCTCAGTTTTTCCATTTCTCTACGGAATTTTGATTCTTTTACCTCAAAACCACCCAATTCAGTTAGAATCTTTAAAAAAAAAAAAATCCAAAACATAATTATTCTCTGACGTAAGTACTTATCAGGCAGAACAGAATTAAAAGTGCTCAAAATACATACTGATCCAGGTTCTGCTCCAACATCTTCCATGAACACCCTGCCAAATAGTTCCAAAGAAAGGCGCCAACGTCCTAACAGCATATCGTGGGAAATAACCATTCCCATGAAGCTACACTGTGGCCTGCAAGAGATTTAAGGGGAGAGTGGGAAGCAATTTAGCCAACTATAAAAATTCCCTGATTTTTGGTCAATGACAGTAATTTTCTTGGTTCTGAAGTACTTTAAACCACATCCTCTCGTAACAGAATTTTTCTAGAACTACTCATTCCTCATAGAACTTCTCATTTTTATTCCATTATTCCTTCCATCCTTTATATAAGGATACGTCTCCTGGCTGCCTACCTTCATCTTCATTTTTACCTCTTCTCCTTAAAGTCCATCATCCCTCTCCGTTTGGGTGACTCCTAGATCCCTCTCCAGTTCAAATTTTCACAACAGACCAGAATTTCCACTGTGTTAAATATATCCATGTCAGTGACACACAAGTCCAGTTCAACATAGGAAAACTGAATACAGCTTCTTCACTTCAATGACGCTGCCTCTTGCTTTCTTTCAGTAGTACCATCTATTTCCCTATTGCACAAACCTGAAACAAATTTTAATGTCTCTTTTCCCTGTTCCTCCAGAGTGATTAAGTCCTTCATGAGTTTCTCTCTTTCTATAATTTCCTATCCATCTCCACAGGCAATATTTCTACTTCAGCCCCTTTTTACCACTAGCCTGGACTAGTTAACAGCTTTCTAACTTGTCTCTCTACCTCCAATTCTTCTCTCCTTCAACATTTGCTTCTACACATTCTAACCATCTCAGCTCAAGCCATATTGTCTCTGAAAAGCTTGCCCCCCCCCCCCCAGTCCACAATTCTTCCTTGCCTTTTATGGTTGTTGGACTATATATATATAAAATGTATATAGTTTCCTAAGCAAAAATAATTGACATTCTGTAAACCATTTGTACTCAACGAATCAATTGATGATTAGCCATACTGAGCCACCGTGTACACTAGCAAATTCTTACTGGGAAAGCAAAGAACCTACTCTTTCTTATAAGATAATAATAAACTGTGAACCTGGCAAAGGAGCCCAAGCAAGTGTGAGAGTCACAAGTCTAGAAAGCTCTTTCTAGTCATTCACATATTTTCCTTTGCTGAGCTGCTGGTAACACATCTATAATTGGCAACCTGACATGGACATACTTTAACTCAGTACTGAACATTAAAAAACAGAGGCTTAAAATTTCCTCAATGAAGTAAGGAGAAAAATCAGAATGCCAATCAGTGACTATATAGTCACCCCAAAATCCAGAAAACTCAAACATTTAATTCTATTATTTACATACAAATGAAATAAAATTATAAAATTCCTAAATAAAAATTCTTAGAATTATAATACCCATAAAGTAATGGAACAGAAAAACTATCTCCACTTAGCAAATACCTGAAAGATGTAAGAGGTGGCCCTTCACTTTCAGTCAGTCCTATTTCTGCTAGTAAACTGCTTTTCAACTGTGCAGCAAGATCATGAGCAGATGGCCCTGGTTTTGAACTTTCAGCTTCTTCTGGCACCACATTCTGTTCTTCCCCTTCCTTTTTTTGTCGATTTTGCATGTTCATTACATTTTTTAAATTGGCAGCATAAGACATTTTAGTTGGGAGAACCTATGAATTTTTACACATAAAAGTTATACATTAAAAAAAAAACTGACTAGATTTCCTTTTCAACTTACTAATATTCCACAGAAATCACATGGAAGTTAAGTAATTCCTTTCTAGCGCTTCAACTACAAAGATGCAGCCTGTTTCTTTTCTCTGATTTCCCCTTGCTGACTACCAACGAAACTGCACCAATGTGCATTTACCACAGGAGCCTCACAGAACTTTTAAAGGATTCTTTATAATATCTGTGGTTACTATAATGTCCTTTTATTTTCAATATTTCAAAGATTGCATTCTCTTTTATCACTTAGATAATAAAGAAAATTCTGCTCTTAAACATGTTTATTACGTTTTCATTGGAGGAACGGTATGGACTATATAATTTTAGGCTCTCACATCAGACTTTTATCTAAAAACTAGATCTACTACTTAACTAGTTGTATAACAATAGACATTCCCACAAGAAATTTATGTAATCTCTGCAAGCCTCAACTTTTTACCCATAAAATCAGGATAAAAAATGCTTTCTATTCAACGTGGTTATAAAGATTGAGACTGTGCCTAGTAGATAATATTAATAATGACTTGTTGGATAATTCTACCTTATCATTCACATTCTACAGTCAAAAAGAAAAGTTAAGCCAATACTATATATGCTCATATATATGATAGGTATATATGCATTATACATATAAAGATTTAATTTCCAGAAGCATTACAACATTCAACTCTGAAATAGGCAAAATACATAATGAAACTGCCATTTCATAAATGAAGTCACCTGACATAAAACAAGTTATAGTCTCAAAGCAGGTTAGTGACACTGATGGAATTAAGAAATTATATGGAATTATGTCACAAGGCAGGAATTTCTGATACTTCCATCATTTGAGGCAATACAATATTCTGGATTAATGCATTTCTAAAACTCTAGATACTGGTACAAGTTCTCATTCACAAATATTATATTGTGAAGATTTTTACTCTCTTACCTCAAGGCAGTTTCTATCCACTGTAACCTCCATTAAGCATTTCCCACTACTGGCAGATGAAGAATAAAGACCCTGACTTGGTCGGCCAAAAAGATCCTCCTTTCTAGCGTTTGGCTGGAATTTTAACAGAAATATTCTAGTTACACTGAACACTTAAAAAAAAAAAATGAAGTCACTTAAAAAGAAACCTTGTAAAACTAGTTTTATCTAAATCACCTGCAACAGATGTGGCTGATCAGCCAAGGGGATGGCTTCAGCCAGAGGCACTTCAAATGGATTCGGGGGTATACATCCAAGGAACGTCATGGAGTCTGAGCGTCGGAAAAATGGATGGTTTTGACCAGTTTCTGCAGGAAGAGAGTCATCATCCTTATCATTCAAAGTAGCACCTAAACATAAAGAGATAAAGTGTTTGTTTTTTAGAAAATATTAATTACTGGGGAAGGGTAAAAGAATCTTAATCTGCTCAATCCAAAATTCCTGTAACCTCTTTATGCAATTTCAATGTCACCCAAAAACAAGTTTATTGTCCAAAATTTGATACTATTTTAGGTGATGATTCAAAATATTAGCAATTTAAAATGGTTACAATGGTAAATTCTATTATGTGTATTTTAACACAACAATAAAAGCTTGGAAAAAAAAGTATTAGCAGTAACAAATACTGTTCCATTTTTGTATTGGACAAACATTTCCCATATCTTTCTCTTTCTCTCTTTAGGGATTCAGACCTGAATATAGCTAGCTTCCTAAGCATATTCAGGACATGGCTCACTGATGACTCTAAAAGGAGGAGATGGTCAGGAGCTGAGATTTGAGCATTTGCTTACTTTGAAGTTCTGCTTTCTCTACAAGACAAAAATGTCTGGGCATCTCATTCATCTCAATAGTAAGTCAGCATAAGAACACCATGTCCCCTTCATGGGGAATAAAACTTTGGGCAGTGTACAGTATGCTCTGAAAATAGTGAGCTACGGCTGGGTTTTCAAACAACAGCAGTTAGGTCAGTTGTCTTTCCCTGGGCTGAATAAAAGTACCAGCTGTTAAGAAGAAATAGGCAAGAGGACGGGCTATTTGACCCCACTTTAAAAAAATTTTTAAATTCCACTTGAAATAATAGCTAAAAACTACAAGGAGACTGCAGAAGATCCCAAAATTTCTTGAGTTTGGAATATTTTCTTTTTATTGCATTAACTCTTAAGAGTTTTGATATTTGGGAGTTATAATTGGTATTTCTCATTTTCTTGACTAAACCAATTTTGCATCAGCATTAATAAAGGTTCTACTAAGACTTTTAAAAATGTTGTAGTTACACACTTAAAAATAAAGGTAAACAAAACTAAAACCAAAGGATACAAAGATAAAATAGAAAAAATACCAACTGTTAAAAAGTTTATAACATTTTTTGATTCATCCTTATTTATGAAGCAAATAACTCAAGGATATATAAGGAAAAATGGACAGAAAATGCAAGAAATGGGACATAGAGAAGAAAAGAGAAATTCCCACCCAGACAGAAAATAATGAAGTTAAAAAGCTTGAAGGGGAAATACTGAGGCAGCCATTTCTTGAAGTAGATTAGCAGATTTTCTGTACACTAACTTTGATTGGTGTCATCATCATTTTCATGTTCTGAATCTTCATTATCAATACCCAGTTCCAAGAGTTCTCGTGTCCTTCAAAAAGACAAGTGAGTCATTTTACATGAAGTATGGAGCAAAGGTGATGGGAACTATAAGTGAAAAAGTCAGTTAAGTATCTAGGCAATTGCAAACATTGTGATCAAGTTTTAGACTCTGGGAATGGTAGAGTGACCAAGCCAAATGTACTACAATTACAAAATAGGCTCGAAAGAAGCAAAAGGATAATCACATTAAGAAATAGTGAGTACTTACACAAACTCTAATAGAAAACATGACAGACTACATCAAACATAAAACTTAAGTGGATTCTCAGGTTTCCTGTTTTGAGTAGCTATGGAGACTCAAGCCCTCTTTCCCACATGAAATGTTCCTGTACTATTTCTCTTTTGCAACGCTCTTCTCGCTCCAAAAATCGGACGATATACTAATAGAGACCATACTGAGCAATTAAATATTTCCTAAACCAACCTCATGGCAAGTATGGATACCTTTTGCGTTCCAGTTGAGGTGTATCCAATGTTGTCTGCTGATTCATTGCTTTAATCCAATATATAAGGGCTTGAAAAACATACGCCACATGCTTCAGTGAGCAAACATCCAAAACTGGAAGAACATCAGAATGCTCATCGTTATGAGACCGCATTAAAGACAGAGCGTAATTTAGGAAGTCCCCTCGGGCAGACATCATTCCTTGACGGGCGCTAAGCAATGTGGCACGTCTGTAGGAAGAAAAAGAAATGAAAATGCTTTTTTAAAAGGACACAGATGTGAAACTTACCACTATCATAAATATGCAAAATTAGGAACTGAGAGTACCCATAAGTCAAAACTCATTAACCGTGTGGTCCTGTACTTTTTAAGATTTATTTATTTGAGGGGGGCGGCTGGTGAGCAGAGGGAGAGAGAGAAAATCCAAGCAGACTCCCCGCTGAGCTCAGAGCCCAATGCGGGACTCTCACGACCCAGAGATCATGACCTGAGCCAAAATTAAGAGTCACTTAGTGACTGAGCCACTCAGGCACCCCACTGTCCTGTGTTTTCCATTTGGGAAAGGATTTCCAGGGTCCTTTGGAATGGGAAAAGGAACTTCTTCCCTCAAGACAATGGTTCTCAAACTTCAGTGTCTTAGCAAAATCTCCTGGAGGCCTTGTTGAGACAGATTGTGGCCCCATCTCCCTAAGTTTTAGTAGGTCTGGAGTAGGGCCCCCAGTTTTCTATTTCTAACAAGTTCCTAGGTGATGTTGACGCTGCTATTCTGGGGTATTACATGCTGAGAACTACTGCCTAACATGACACCAAAACCCAGGCAACAAGAAAACACACACAGCATTTAGACTTTATCAAAATTAAAAACTTAAGTCCTTCAAAGGACACCATCAAAAAAAAAAAAAAAAGAAAAGAAAACACACACAGGATGGGACAAAATTTCTGCAAGTCATGTATCTGATTAAGGAACTTATATTCAGAAAATATAAGTAACTCATACAACTCAATAACAAAAAGACAATTAAAAAATGGGCGAAGAATCTAAACAGACATTTCCCCAAAGAAGATACACAAATGACCAATAAGTCCATGACACAATGCTCATCATTTAGCCATTAGGGAAACGCAAATCAAAACCACAATGAGATCCCACTTCACGTCCGCTAGGATGGCTACAGTAACAAAGTTAGGAACAAGAGTTAGCAAGGACACAGAGAAATCAGGAAGCCTCATCCACTGCTACTGGGCATGTAAAATAGTGCAACACTCTGGAAAAGTCTGGCAGTTCCTCAAAAGGTTAACAAGAGAGAATCATCATATGATCAAGCAATTCCACAGTTACGTGTTTACCCACGTCTATACAAAAACCTGAACACAAATATTAACAGCTGCATTATTTGCAAGAGCCAAAAAGGTTGAAAAACCCAACTTATGAATGGATAAAAAAAAATGTGGCACATCCATACAAAGAAATATTACTAGGAAGTAATATACTGATTGATAATGCTAAACCTGGATGAACCTTAAAAAAATTATGCTAGGTAAAAGAAGCTAGAATACCACATATTGTATGACTCCATCTGTATCTAATGTCCAGAACAGGCAAAACTACAAAGAAAGAGTGTAGATCAGTGGGTACTTAGGGTGGGAAGGTAGAGGAAAATAGAACGTGACTAACAGATATTCTCGTGGAATAAAAATATTCCACAATTAACTGTGATGGTTGCATAGCTCTGAATATACTCAAAAGTATGGAACTGTACATTTATATGGGTGAACTGTATAGTATGTGAATTATATCTCAATAAGGCTATTCTATTAGAGTGAGAGCTACAGTGAGATAAAGGGAGAACCCTGTAACCAATCTAGATCTATTATCAGAACGCTGTTCTTCAGGGAGTGACTAAGCCTAACAAAGACAATGTGTCTTTTTGTGGAGCAGGCTTCCCACCTAGGACAAGAGAGCAGAGGCCTCCCAAGTCCAGATCTCTCTGACAAACATTTAATTTTGTATTCTAGACATTTCCACCAAATCCTCTCCCAGTTCTCAGTATTTTCAAAAGCACGTATGTCCATTCTATACTCCTCTAGATTATCCTCTCAATTTTCCTACTAGTTTATTCAGAATCAAAGTCTCGGTGTAAATTCTGCCTCCTCCTGCTCCATCCTTCAACAAAGCCCTCAATTCTGTTTATATGATTTCAGTGCTTCTCTCTCTCCACATTCCTGGTCTTCACTTGCCCTACTTAATAACTATTACTTGTCAATGGTAGACTCCAACCATACTCTTGTTAAGGCTCCTAAGCAGTCTCCCAAGCCCCTTGTCTTCCTCCCAAAGTAGCAAGGCTGTTTCACCTAAGCCAAAACTAGAACCAGATCCTAGGACTGTGACTTCAGGTATGGGGCGCTTTCACTGTGTGGCACTGCCTCACTGCTCTAGTGTACAGTTTTGGGCTAATTCCTCATCCTGAAAAAGGTCATTTTATAACTGAACAGAAAGAAAACAAATACAGGGGTGCCTGGGTGGCTCAGTCAGCTAAACGTCTGACTCTTGCCTTTTGGCTCAGGTTATGATCTCTGGGTCATGAGATCGAGCCCTGTGTCAGACTCTGTGCTCAGCAGGGAGTCTGAAGAGCCTCTCCCTCTGCACCCCACTCTCTTGCATGTGCTCACTCTCTCTAAAAATGAGTAAAATCTTAAACACACACACACAGAAATATACTTTAAATACAATTCAACAGACCGGGAGAAGTAGAAAATGAAATTTGATTTGAGGGAACCAGAGAGCAGCTTCGGTAGCTGCACACACTCCACCCTTCCCAAGTGCACCGCGCATTCCTGTTTAACCACGGTCAAAGTCAGTCTTCCCGTGAACACGTGTCTTTCAAGGGGGAGGCGGGGAAGCCTGGGGGATAAGGGCGCAAGGATGGAGATCAACTGCTTCAAAAATGAGAATATTTAGCATCAGATTCCTACAATACGAATGAATTTTTAAAAAACAGCTTGGATTATAACTAACTTTTTTGCTTCAACTATACAATAATTTAAAAAGAAGTAACACAAGGTACCTCCATCCTTCAAAACAGAGTGAGGTCTTATGTAGCAGCAATCTAAAAGCTCGAATGTTCTAGGACCTAAGGGTTCTGTCTGAACATAGAAGCCTACATGAAGAATTTCATACCGTCTGCCTTCCAGGGTTCGTAAGCTAGCCTCTTCTCGTGCAGTCATCCTCTCTCTTCGAGCTGAATTCTGAGAAGCGTGAAGAGGATGATTTGGATGTCCCGGATCACCAGCAGATGCTAATGCAGAACCATAACGTAATTGAGCTTCAGTAGAATCCATAATACTGACCATCCAGTTCCAAGTGGGAATAAGCTTTTCTTCTACATAGTTCTATGAAGACCAAACTAAAATAGTTAAAACTATCCAAATAAAGTTAAATTTGATGTAGAAGTAGTATGTAAACATTTAAATATTTGTAACATTAATTCCCATATACTGGAATTCTCATAAATTTATTTGAATGAGTAACTTTTCAATGTTTCCATACCTGTAAGTTTACTGCATCTTGGTAAGTCAATTTCACAGCTGCTGGAATCTGAGAGTACACTAGGTGATTATACTTAGGAATAAGGCCCATCAAGTCCGAGATTTGTCTGATAACAATGCTGTAAGCCCTGGCTAAACTGCTTGCAGATGTTAAGTAGCTGCTGGCATTGCTAGCTTCCAAAGCAGCTGCCGCAGCTGCAGCACTCGTGCTGATGGTACCACTCCGGCGCAAATTTGAAGGATCAATATAAATCAAACCCGCTGAACTTGCTATAAAGAAAAAAGGACAACCACAACAAGTTGTCAGATGCTAATTGTGTTTCTCTAGCACTGTACATATTTAAACAAGCTAAAAGATCAATTGCACTGGCAAATGCGGCAACTGAACAAAAAACTTTTTCTTAAACCACACTAAATTAAGGAGGGCGATGATGAGGGGAGGGGGACAAGAATTACTGTAACGTTCTCAACTAGAGGCAATTTTGCTATTGCCCCCGCCCCAAATAGGGGACGTTTGACAATGTCTACAGACATTTTTGGTTGTCACAAGGGGGTGTGGGGGGTGGTGCTGCTGCTGGCATCTGGTACATAGAAGTCAAGGATGCTGCTAAACATCCTACAATGCACAATCACAAATAAAGGATTATTCAGCCCAAAGCAACAATCGTACAGAGACTGAGAAACCTCGATATAGGCATATGTAAATATTTTTTGTATGTGAACCGAGCAAAACATTGAAGAACGATTATGAAACTACTTAACTGGTCTAGATGAACATACATAATTTTAAAAACCTATTGAAGTCTTTTAAGAATACAAAGCTTTCAGACTTGCCTGCTGGTGTGGATGTGCTGGACGGGGCTGTGCTGGCTGCCCGCTGATGCTGGGTGTTGCGGACGGCCCACTGCATGGACCGGGGAGCTTGCGCAGCACCATTGGCATGGGAGCTGTTTGTGGTTCTCTCTAATGGCTCATCAAGCATAAAGGTCTCCTGTTCTATGTCGTCACTCTGACTACTGCTGCTATCAGAATCACTTGAGTCATTTGACTGCGAATCATCTTCAGAAAAGAAGGCAGGAACACTGCTCGCACCTAAATTTTTTGTTTTTAAAACCGAAACCACTGTCAGTTGGTTGATATTTAAAACTACGGTGTACTCCCTCATTCAGGAAAATAAACATATATTAAACAGAAAGCCAGGCTATAGTCAATAGTCCACAAAACCCATCATTAAAATAGTTTAATTACAAAACAGCCCTTCTAAATGGACCTTAAAATTTATCCATTATTTAAAAAGCAGAAAAGAAAAAAAGCCATTAAAATATCTTCCTCACTAACATCCACAGGGAAAAAGGATTAAATTATAAAAAAAAAAAAAAAAGACTTAGCCACCCTTGTGCAAATCGTAACGAGTACAGTTTAACCAATTCATGCTGAATATACGCTTAGCCTTAGCATAAGCAAGAACGCCGGATCCAAGTAAGGTAACATACCTGCTTCTGAGCCGGCAGTTGCTGCAGTGACAACACTTCTACGCCCACTGGCATTATCCTGGTTGCTATGGTTACTTTCACTGTCACTTTCTGTTTCAGCTGCTGCTAACAAGTCTAGCTCCATGTCACTCCCTAGGAAATACATTTAAATAAGAAGGGGGGGGGAGTACAAACTCATTGTGGAACAAAGGGTGCAATAAGCCAGAATATCATAAGGTAACGGGAGGGCAGAAAGGGCAGAAAGGAGGGATTACTACTACAATAAGCATAACTGCCTGCTTCGCAGGAGAAAAATGACTAGGCACATTATGGTACTCAGCAGACTATTAGACTCCAATTCAAAATTCGTTCTGCACAGCCTGAGGTAAAAAGGGTTGGGCAGGGGAACCTCCACCAGTGGGCAGAGCTCTGGGCTAGGTCCACTGCCCTATTCTCATGTTTTACATACAGGGATTCCAAAAGGGGACGAAAGCTAAAAAGATTTATCTAGAATTTCATAGTATATACATGTCAAAACATGTAAAACTGTAAATTTTAAATGTGCAGTTTATTGTATGTCAGTTATACCTCAATAAAGGTGACCTCCAGAAAGTCTATCTGATGCTACTAGTAAGAACAGTTACGATGACTAGGTAGCAAAAAGGCCAAAATGATTGTTAGTGAAAAAAGGCACAAAAATTGCACATATAATATCCAAGCCATGGATGGGAATGGGGCAACGCAGGGGAGGACTGAAAGTAAAAATGCAAACTATTAGCGTCTGGGTGGGATTATGGGTCATTTTTTTTTTCCTTTTCTCTAATTTGTAAATGTTTCCTAATGTGGTTATGATTATTTTACCTTCTAAAAAGGCTTTTAGGAAAAGAAAAAGCCAAAAACCTTTATGTCAAAACCAAAAGGTAAAGGAGGAAGAAGATAGATAATTTTATATATATAAATATATATAAGCATATACGTGTATATTTGTATGTGTCTATGTGTACAGCTGCTTCCTAAAATTTTTAAACAGATGCTACAGAATCCCTAGGCTGAAAACATGCTGAACATTATGTTCACTATACATCAAATGGGGCTTTTCTCTGTATTATATTAATATCCTTAAAGATACCTGATTTATTCATACTGAATAATTTCTCAAATAACCTGCATACCGTCTTCATCATGCTCATCATGTTGTCCCTCTGCCTCAGCATTTTCTTCTCCATGTTCTTCCTGTTCATCATGATGATCCTCTTCTCCAGCCACACCCTCCACCACCTCAACCTAAATCCAGAATCTTATTTGTAGACAATCAAAGTACACAATAAACCCGTATCTCTACCAGTATCCCTCCGCAGCAGTTAGTAACTACAATACAAAGATCCCTAACTACAGAGAATTTTAACACTAAGGAGTCTGAATCACTGGCTAGTGACAACTTGCTCTCAAAAATTATATCAACATATCTTAAAGTTTGTAGCTCTTATCCATATACAGAACCTTAAAATTAGAAGTATAACAATTGTGTAGAGACTGTTTTTTAAACTTCCAGTTACAAAAATTTACCTAATGAAGACACAGTATCCTCTCTGCCTTCAAATACACTGCCCAAAACTACTAAAACTTTTTTTTTAAACACTGAGGCTATCTTCTCCATTAACCCTGAGTAAAAACAAGCTTATGTTTGTTTTGTATTATCCACTAAATCGAGGATTATTAAAGTATTTTTAACAGGTACAACCACAAATAAGAAGATGTAACAAAAGTCTAAAACCTGGAAGCAAATATATATAATGGTAGTAAGCTACTACTACTAAAACTCCTTCCCTCCCAGAAGAGCCTCTCGTCTACCACAATGAAGACGATTACAACCACCTCCTCCACGTCCGCTGAAACAATGTCATCCTGTTCTTCATCTCTGCCCCGAACAGGCTGCGACTGGCTGATGCGCCTCTGCTGGGGGTTCCGGATGATGTAGGACGGCTGAGACTGACTGGAGCTGCGGAGAAACAGGAGCTTCCGAGGGCGCTGCTGCCACGCCTCTGCCACATAGCACACTTTTTAGGTTTCTCAGTGTCACTCAGTGTGACCCACTTGCTAGGATGCTATTTTAAATCTGACCTAAAACTTCTTGGAAACCAACAATAATTAATCTATAGTGTATCAGAAAATACAAAGCCCAAAGAAATTAATTTTACCACAGACACTTAACTTAGAAATCTCAGAACTGTTTTTACTTTTCAGTAAGTCCTTAGTGAAAAAATTTGTTAATGCACATCCTTTTATGAGTCCTTCCCATTGAAATGCTCTACGGGAAGTATTTCTCCCTCTCCGCTGCTTTCAATGCCAACGGTCCTCAGCTTGCAAAGCTTCCACCTTCGGCATCCCTCCATCAACAAAGCATGGCAGTGAGTGTGCTTATTACAAGTGATCTACTCTTTTAAGAGACCTGACATGACGTACTTTGTATCAGCTTATTAACCACTGACTTGTGTGTAGAGGAAAAACGTCAGTTCGAAAGTATTAATTTGAAAACAGAATCCTAACAGAAAAGGTGGATGGCCAAATAGTTCCACTTCCCTAAAAATCTGCCTTGCGAACAGCCAAGAAAGGACAGGTGCGTCCCTTATAAAAGGAAGGGGAGAATGAGAGAATGCAGCTTAAAATGCAGGTCAGAGATCAAAAGACGGCTGTTAAAACAACCCTGTGACCTACTATTATCCTTTATTTAGAGATTAAGAAACACAGTCTGAGAGAGGTTAAAGTTAAAGGCCCTTTAAACGTGTTTACACGGTAGTGTTCTTTCCTCACCTCAGCGGCTCTTAGAAATGAGAAACCAGTTACACATGAAGAGTCAACTGAGACACTCTGCCTTCCAACACACAAGCAGCCTCAATATGGTGTTTAGTACTAGAGATTTCAGTAACTCGTTCTTCACAGAGATAGTAAATTACAAAGCATCTGAGAATGCTAAAAGAAAATCTTGAAAAGATGAAAAGGGTATTTCCAACCTAAGATTTCAACATTTCCAATATTAAAAAAGTCAACATTGGTGAAGCCACAAGTACTTAGTATTTCTTTAAAAAAAAAAAAAAAATCCTGGAACATCCATAAGATCTATCATCCCCTCAGAGGAGTCATGCACTAAGTATGTATGATACTAATTCCCAAAATACATTACAACTCCCCAATCAGAAATGGGAGCTTCCGTTTTCTTCATACCATGATTCAACTTTTTTCCCACTAGACTTCATGGTACAACCACAGTCCTGAAACCCAGTCTAACAGGAGGCGTTAAAATACTTCTAAGTTTTGGGAACTTCTAGTTCCAGCAATTTGCCAAACTGCAGAGAAATCCCTCTTGGAGTAGATTACCTAAATATGCTAGATAAAATAGTAAAAAAAAAACAAAGCACAACTATCCTGGTGATAAAGGGAAACAATCCTATCATTAAGCTTAAGAGCAGTGGTGCCACCATTTACACCAAAGGCATCTGTTCATGTCTCTTAGGCTAGAAGGGTTTCAAGGAGCCACAGATTTCACAGAAGACAGTCTACGATGTAAGCAAAATAGGAAGTTATATCATAGAAATTCCCTCTTCTGTCCCCCTCACATACATAAAGCCAAACATAAATCAGACTGATTTCAAGAGACCTGCCTATAACCAGCCATGGCTGGATGGGGACAGGAAAAACGTCTTTTCAAAGAACTTCTAATTACAAACCTGCACTCATGACAGTTTCAGACTACAATTTGTGCTGTGAGGTAGGGTGGGCTTCAGTGATGATTCATCCAGTGCCTCAACACTATCAATAAGCACCAAAAGGGTGCCTAAGTGGCTCAGTCAGTTAAGTGTCTACCTTCAGCTCAGGTCATGATCCCAGGGTCCTAGGACGGAGCCCTGAGGTGGGCTCCCTGCTCAGTGGAGAGCCTGCTTCTCCCTCTCCCACTCCCCCTGCTCATGCTCTCTCTCTCAAATAAATAAAATCTTTAAAAAAGGCACCAAAAAGGAGTATCTCCTCCCTACTCTGCCATCTAATATTCAGGAGTATAGGAAGAAGGAAAAAAAATCTGTCCAGAATTATCTTTAAGTATCTAAACTTTAATAGTTACTAAACTTTGGACAAGTTACCTAACCTCTCTGAGCCTCAGATTTCTCATTTTTTAAAATTAGGATGATTGTGGTTATGAGAGTTATTGGGTAGATTAAGACAGGTAATACATTTACAATGCTTAAAGTTCCTAGTTCGTAATAAAATTTCAGCTAACGGTTTTTGTACAAGGCATGGAGATAGAGGAAAAGGTTTATTAATAAGGACATTAAGAGTTTTAAAGAGGTGAAGGGCAGCAACAGAAAAAGCAAAAATACTAAACTTAAAACTTTATGCTCAGTGGAGTGATATATGCCATCTACCCCATCCAAACACAAGGGAAATCACAGAGACTAGTCAAGTGTATACTTTTTATTTAAGACATGCTTGGAACACTGATCAAAATACACCCTTACAAGAAGGAGTGATTGTACTGTATTATAATGAAAGATTTCTACATTATATCAACAGTTGTAGAAAACATTACACTATTATCTCTCTCTATTATCAAATGAGATCTCCTTCTGGCAAGACTTTCGACTCAACAATCAATCAAGGCGAATGGAGTGAAGAGGAGAGCTGAAGAGTGCACAATAAAAAAAAGAGCCTAAGAAGCAGTTGGCAAGGGGACACAAAGTCTTGATACTTAGTAAGAACAGGCTCATCGGCACTGTTTAAAGATGAGATCACTCCAAAGTCTGTTCAGCAGATAAAAAAAACATTTATGTTCTGGAACAAAACCAAGGAGAGGGTACAAAGAATTCACAAAGTAATACCACTTAAGTAACTAGAGGGCTCCTCACAGGGTTATCAGGATCAGGAGCATCATATGGAGCCCAAGTAGATTTTGCTAACAGAATCACTGGATAATGAAGTATATTTAGCGAGTCTGAAAATACATAGTTTGATGTGTAACCATTTTCAGCAAATCCTGGAAGTAAATCACTGACAAGGCTACTGCAGGAAGGCTTTGGCAGACAAACCTGGATTTAGATTCCAGGGTATCCTAGGAGACCTAACAATAAAGGGAAAGCTGGGACACACACTAGCACATGGGATAAGGGGAGAACACAGTGAGAGAGCAGACACTCAACGCGGTAACCCACATGAAACCCAGAGATGGAAGTCTTGGGAACTGTGTCAAATACTAATGCAGGACTTCCTTACTAACACAGTGATGTTTTCCAGGAAAAGAAGAGGGTCTTTAAATCCCAAAGATCTTTATCAAACATCATTATACTTACACACAGTGACAAAATCAGACTTGAGAAAACCAAAGATACAAATACTTGCTAAAGATCACTATAGCCCTGCAACTCAAGTGTGGCCCCTAAACCAACACCACTGGAACAACCTGAGAGTTTGTAAGGAATCAGAACCTCAAGGCCCACCCACACCTTCAGAATCAGCCTCTGCATTTTAATAAGACCACCAAGTGATTTGCATGCATATTTAATTTTGAGAAGCACTGTGCTAAACGACACCAGAACATTTTAGTTTCTAAACATTCTGACTCAACAAGCTTACAGTCTAGTTACAAATGGAAAAGATGAATGAGATTTAAGAATAATCTTATACCTAGAACCAGTTAGTTACTGAGTTGTTTTAGGCCTATCTTAGATATATGGTTGTTGTAGAGAATATTTTTAAATTCCAGCATTCTGGTTATTTATACTGTACAAGAACAAGCTGCCCCCTAGCCCGAGCCTCTGGACACAGAGAAAGTTATAGGTCTTTTCATTCCTTAAGTTGGCCTTATAGCAGGCTTTATTTAAAGTAAGAAAAGACAGGAAGTAATGATGCCTACAGAAGTCTGAACTTTCTTACCAGATTACTTTATTGGCATAATAAAAGCAGCGTTTTTGGGGCACCTGGGTGGCTCAGTTGGTTAAGCAACTGCCTTCGGCTCAGGTCATGATCCTGGAGTCCCAGGATCGAGTCCCACATCGGGCTCCCTGCTCAGCAGGGAGTCTGCTTCTCCCTCTGACCCTCTTCCCTCTCATGCTCTCTCTCTCTCATTCTCTCTCCCTCAAATAAATAAATAAAATCTTTAAAAAAAAAATTAAAAAAATAAAAGCGTTTTTCCAAACCAAAAATAAAACCCACAACTATGTATCTCTTATCTTAGATGTGTAGACACAATGTATAATTTTTAAAGTGCTCTCACAGGTTCCAAACACAATAAAATCTCTACCACTTATTGCATAAATGATCATGGACACCACCTGAGTGCTTATGCAAAGGTTTAGTAAGCCAAACATGGTATTTCCAGAGAAAGAATTAATCAGAATCTGTTACCAGGTAGAAATTTACCTGCTAGACTGATCAGATGAAGGTCGTGGTGGCAGTGGTTCCACGGAAAACAATTCTTCACTGCCCTGCATGGCATCTATGCTAGTACTAGCCAAAGTAAAAGGTGCAGTAGGGCGAGCGATCCCCATTCTGACAGGAACAATCAGCGACTCTGCTACATTGCATAATTCTTCTACAGCATAAGGTAGTAGTGCTTGGAATACACGCTTGCATTTTCCAATTGGCTGTGGGATAAAGTTGCTAGAGCAAAAGGAAAACCCAGGAATCTTTTATGTATTTTTTCATATATACAATGTTATCATTATCACAAAAAAATGTGTGTAAAAGGATACAAAAGCCCAAATCAAGAAGGAGATCTTACTTTTTCTTTTTGGATGAAGCCATTTCCACACTAAGAATGACAAAAACTCTTGCCACTGAACGCAAAAACCTCATTGTTACAGCAATAGCTTCTTCTCTACGTCCAGGTGTGTATTTGTTTTGGAGTTCTTTCACTAGTGTACCTAGCAGAGTATCTAAAAGCTTTAAAAAAATGGTAATCACTCTATTAATGTTGAGACAGCTCTTAAGATGTTTACATAAATATTTATCAAGTAAAAAGTTCTAACACTTGTTCAATATTAACATTTCATAAGAATCTCAAAATAAATTTAACCAAAATATTTCTAATGTCAGTGACTAATTTATGCCACATGCTTACCATGTCTTTGACCTACACTGGGTCTCAAATGTCTGATTTCCCTTTTTAGTCTTATAGTTCTATGTATATCAATATTTAGAAGAAAAATAAAATCAAAGAAAGAATATATTTAACTCACTATAGGGTACATACTGAAAAAGCAAAGTAGATTCAAATATTCATATTAATAAATTCAAAATCCCATCCCTCTCGTTACTTTCTCGTCTCATTTCTATGCATGGTCTATCATATACATATTAATTACAGAGAACATCCAATTCCACGTTATTTGGGGTTTTTTTTTTTAGTGTTACTTAAAATAACCTTTATTTCTAAATGGCTACATTACATTTCAACAAGTGGCTGGGTTGTAACTTGATTCAATAATCCACTACTAGTGGATCCATCAAGTATTTCATCTTTTAATTTATTATTCTGTGACATGATTTTTTCTTTCTCATATCAAAATTTATTTATGGTAAGTTCTGAGGGCACTGATATTTTTATGGCTCGTGATATTACTGACAAGTTGTTTTCTAAAAGAATACCAAATGCAATGCCACCCCATCAGTGTCTGAAGTTGTTCTTTTTACCATAACCTCACCAGCACTAGGTTTTATGGTTTATATTCCTTTCTCATTTCACAGCAAAAAGGAGTACTTAAAAAAAATTTGCACTGCATTACTATTAATTTTGAACACTGTTCCATACATTTGTATACTACTGTCTTTTTACCACATTTCTGAATTTTTGTTTAGAATGAAAGAAGTTTCTGTTGTTAACGGAGTCATTTAAATCACCCCCAAAATTCCATGCCCCTTAGTGTACTGTTTAATTAAAGCTCATCAGTACTTAGGAGTTTGGGTCAATAAAATTATGGGAAACTAAGTCAGAAAACATTCTTTTCATGTACTTGTATATAAACATCGAAAGAACTTACCAAAATATCTGCTGTACACTTGACTATAAGGCAATGAGTGAAACAGTCCAGCCGAATGGTGCCACTTTGCTGATTGAGGTAAACTTGCTCTTCTGGCAAAAGATGGCCTATCCTACTACTGGCACTGAGACTTGAGGGGGAAGGAAAGACAATGCACTGTAGTCACCTATATTAACACGGGAAATACATAAATTTAAAACATTTTTAATGAATACATACGGGTCTTTATTCTCCTGTGACCCAAACATAATCATAGATTTCAAAGCATTCCAATCCTGTAGGACACGCTCCAATGCAAGCTGGGCAAACCTTGGGGGCTCTAAATCATGATCAGGCATATCTGAATCTAAAAAGAAAGAGAACCAGTGAGTAAGAAATAAATATAATGCTTTTCGTATGCGTCTTAATTGTCAGACTCACCCACCTTCAGGATTGGCTGTTTTTCGGTTACGATCCTCCCTGATCCGAGGAGGTCTGTACTGGCAGTGCTCTACCGTCTGCCTTGCAACTGTCTGCACTAAAAACAGTAAGAGGTGCTCTCCCCTGCAAAATGGAACATTGTCGTGAGCAGGGAGATGTGGAGGGCTACTTAGATGGGCTGTGCTATTTCAATTTATGTCCTAAAAAAATCCCACTTGCCTGCTGTTCGGCAGAGTGACCAGATTAGTAGCAGTGAGCAGGCGATAAAGGAGATCAAGACGAGCAGATTTCTGTCCAGCAATTAGAGTTTTACATTTACATTTTTCCCAACAATCACAATAGGCTGTTGGTGACGTCCGTTTGAGTCTAGAAAGAATTCATACACAAGTATAAAAACTGAAATTTAAAAAAAAAACAAACACAAAGATCTCTATTGAAATTACAGAAGTATAACTTAGTGACACCAGACAGAACCCTTGTTAGTTTTTAAGTGCAAAGTGTAATTCTTAAAGCATACTTAATTAGAAGGATTACCTAGTGGCATGAAGTGGATAAAGCAACTCTCATGAGAAGAGGGATCTTGTAATGACTTGGGTATAGTCACCCCCTTTGGAATGTCTTCCTTAATTCCCCATAGCCCCCATTCAGTGTAGGTGGTCCTTCTATGGGCATCTAATAAACCCTAAAACCCTTAGGGGCAGGTGTTTCTTGCTTGTGTCCTCTCAAAGGACCCTGTTAGGACAAAGACTCTCTTGTCCACCACTACCCGAGCATCTAGTGTGTGAAAGCACCTAGTAAGCAATCAATGAATAAACAGATTATCACTTTTTAGCACAATAAACAGTTTAAAATAAGGAAAACAAACATATTAGCCCAAGTTCTTTTAATAAAAATCATAAATAAGTACCAATGCAATATCTATAAACATTTTCTACTTGTCCTATATAATTTATTTCAAAGCAAAAAAGATGGTTTTTTTACAAACCAATTCTCTGTTAACCATAACATCTACACATCTGTAGCACAGTTATAGCTGGTGTCCCTGCTGAGACTCAGGCGCTGCAGATGTTCATGCTGGAGAATTTCACTGCTTCCTAAGTCTGTGAAAATTAACAAACTAGCCATGGTAACTCTACTGCTGGATGAAAGGTTATTACATTCACTTTAAGGAGTAAATAAACATACACCATGATTCACTTAATACCTGCAGTGATCTCCTGCTAGCAAACCCTACTACAGGGGCCTGAGACTTTGGCTGGAGGATACAGACAAAAGCAAATGAAAAACATTTCAAAGTACATTCTAAATCAACAACCCTATTTTAATACATAAAGTAGCTTAAAGAGAACAACTTGACAAAACCTCATGCTTCCTTAATTAAGAAACAGAACATTATATTGTTAAAGATTATTTTAATACAGCAGTATGAGTCTAAGCAATTTGTAATATTAAAGAAAACTAGAATTGTACTCACTTGCAATCATGACCTTTATGACAAACCCTTGCACATTCTGTACAACAACAGAGTGACTCCAGCAAGCCACAAGTTCGACACTCAAAAATATCCTAAAATTTGAAGGATTTATTTTTTTAAAGAAGAATATATGTACATCTCATCATCATAATCATTTCTGGTATTTTCTGAAACAAGTCAATCACAACGAAAACAGAGCAAAACTAATGTGCTCTGTAAACAAAGAGTAATAAACGGGTACAGTGAATACGCATTTTATAATATTATAAGTGGACATCAAATATTACCGGTAGGGCAAAAATAACTCATCATCCCCCCAAAAAGGTATTATAGTTATAAAGTCTATATCAAGAGCCATGGATCAGGTTATACTAAAGATTTCTAATTTTTGAGGTATCTCCTAATTTAACGATCACTTCCTTTGCCTCACTTATTTAGGAATTAAATAAAAATTAATTTTCTTTAGAGAATTTTATAACTTAGAATAAAAGGAAATACTAGAGTTAGAACTCCAGGGCTAAGAACTATAATGCAGTGATGGTGAAAGGAGAAAAGGAAAAGAACACCTGAAGACAGCATAAACACAGGGCAGTAAAAAACAGCTTACCTGGTTAATGTGCTCTGCTCCAGTCCACGTAAAACTGCAGGTGTCATTACAACATAACACATATAAGGGTGAGTCGTCAGGGTTGGTACCTGATGGGCAAACCATTCCCATAAATACATCTTCCTCTTTTTCACTTGAGGATACTTCAGCTAAAAAGATTAAGAGAACAGTAGTTCAGGTATCACGAAAGGCCTTAATCACAGCCATCTACTACTTTACTCAAATGCAAAAGCTCTGACATTTACACAGTATAAATAAAAAACTACTATATATTAATTTTAAAAATTGATATACAAGTCAATGTGCAAGAAATTCAGTCAATTCCCGTACAAAGAAAAAGCAAAGTGTAATTATATAACCACATGACAATAATACACCACATATCAGCTGAATACATAGCTCTGTTATTAAAGTATTAGCTCTATTTAGCAAATTATAATCACAAAAACTTTATAGCCAATATTTTAAACTAGGTTAGTCTTTCACTGACTGATTGATTGATTGATTTTAACCATGTTTAGTTTTTTAAAGGCTGGACAGCAGGAAATGATATTCCTTACTGCATTCTATTAAGCAGGAATTACAAGTCAGAAGGAAGAACAGTAAGGCACGTGGCCTATTATTTCTATAAAATTTTATCACTACCACCAATTAACCACTGACAGGTTCTATCAGTAATCCATCTTTATTTTCAAAATATTAGTCACTACATTATCCACTATGCAATTTTTTTTTTTAATTTAAAAAATTATACCAGCTTTTTTGGTGGAAAGCTAGAAGACACAATACTTGGAAAAAATGCAAACATGAATTTTACACACACACATGCACAAAAGAATAAATTGATAGTTTCTACTCAATTATATCATTTCAAGACACAGAAATAAGGTTTGAATAATATTATATATGTAGAAGAGAATCTATTCAAATTAAAAAATAAGCAACTCTTTTAGGACCTGAAATAAATTACCTTTTGCAATTTTCTGGGCTGTTTCTAAGATGGTAATTGCAGCAGGATAAGCTCGGCCACTTACAGCTGACATAAATGGGGTCATCCCTCTTGCATCCCTAAAATGAGAAAAATTATGCATAAAAATATTAATCAGGGGCGCCTAGGTGGCTCAATTGGTTAAGCATCTGCCTTCGGCTAAGGTCATGATCCCAGGGTCCTGGGATTGAGCCCCACATCGGGCTCCCTGCTCAGCGGGGAGCCTGCTTCTCCCTCTCCCTCTGCTGCTCCCCCTGCTTGTGTTCTCTCTCTCAATCACTCTCTCTCAAATAAATAAAATCTTGAAAAAAAAATTATTTTCCTCCTTGATAAAAGAAATGGATGTTCATGATGAAACAAAAAAGTAGTTCTGCTGTATTAAATAATAATGTCCTACCAGTCAAAGAAAATCACTGGTGGTATTTTCTAGTTTCCTACTATCTCATTTAAGAAAGAAGGCCACCTAAGAATCCTTGTCTCTCTCAACCATGCTCTCCTTTCTTGGCCTTAGTGACACTAAAGAATAGGTCATCAAGGGCTCTAGAGTCAAACTAATATTTTCTAGATGTGGGGATAGTAATAGCCTCTATCTCATACAACTATGATGAGGATTAAATCACTTATTACTTAAAAGCTTTTAACACAATGCTTAGCAAATAAAATGTATTCAATAAATGTTACTTGTTATTATTATGTATTTTCTCTTAAAAATGTACTTTCAATATTCTTCCCTGAATTTCTATTCCCTCCTGGATCCCACATTTCCCAAAATTTAGTCCTCAACCACCTGTGCTTCCCTCTCTGATCCACCAAAGCAAGTACCCCTTCTATGACGCTAACACAGTTACCAACACCTGCACTTGCTTACTTGGTAAGTCTACGTAGGATTTCCCGGTGATACCTCACAGTCAACATGTCTAACAACTAAAATCCCCTTTCTCCCCAAACCTGCTCTCTACCTGACTTACATCAGCCAACAGCATCACTGTTTCTAGGAACTAAGATAAAAAATTTGGATTCTTCATGAAGTCTTCCCTTCTAAATCAATTTTTTGCTCTTGCACCTAATCCTTCTTTTCCATTTTCCAGCTCGGTTTATTGTAACACACATACTCAAGGCGACAGGTGGACGTGAAAACCAAAGCCTCAACTCGTCTCTACTCTTGCCTATTTAATCGTTTTTTATGCAACCATCACATTATTATTCTTATAAACCCACTTTGATAGTATTAGTCTAACCAAAGCCATTATTGTGAGGGTTCAAGACCAAAGAATAGAGAACAAAGTGGTGGCTTTAACCTAGTTTTTCACATTCACTGGCTACTGCTCTCCTCTTATACCTTCCGCTTTTAATCAGGTGCATCACGGTTTCCTCAAGTATTTATACCTCTCCATTTCTATGTTGTTGCTCACTCTTCTCCCTACCTATTCCCCAAGCTTCATACGGTATACCTCTCTGCTCAGATAAAAATGAGCTGGTTGAGAATGAAATCCTCTGCATCTTTACTAACCAGGATAATTTTACCAAAATTTACTTTCTTTAGCTTACATTATGAAAGCAAAATCCAACCACCCAAACCTGGGACTGGAGGGAGGTGGGGGGGGGATCCTTAAAGTGGAAATAATCAATTAATTTTCCTATATTAGAAATATAAAAAGGAAACAAAGGACCAATGTGAGAATTCCTACACTTACCACCTAAAACGAAAAAGAACTTTGCCTTTCCTCTAATTTGTTTCAAAGCTGTCATCAATAATACAAGCTTATTAATAGAATGGCATATTGACTGTTTTCCCAGATAGTTTATGTATTTTCTCAGATAAAGGGCTGGGGGAGAGCAACTGCTGTTGAGGGCACTAAAAAGGACTGGCGAACTAGAAAGGCACTGTAGAAATGCAAAATGGGTTAAAAAGAGCAAGGGGGGGGGCCTGGGTGGCTCAGTGGGTTAAGCATCTGACTTCGGCTCAGGTCATGATCTCGGAGTTCTGGGATCAAGCCCCGTGTAGGGCTCCGTGCTCAGTGCGGGGGACCCTGCCTGCCCCTTTACCTCTCCCTCTGCGCCCCCCCCCAATTCGTGCACACTCACTCTAATTAAAAAAAACTTTTAAGACAGTGTATTTATTTGTCAGAGAGAGAGAGAGAGAATACACGAAGGGTGGTAGGCAGAGGGAGAGGGAGAAGCAGACTCCCCGCTGAGCAGGGAGCCCGATGCGGGGCTTGATCCCAGGACCCTGGGATCATGACCTGAGCTGAAGGCAGACACTTAACCGACTAAGCCACCTAGCTGTCCCTCTAATAAAAGAAAACAAAACAAAACAAAACAAAGAGAAGAAAAGAGAAAGAAAGAAAAAGAAAGAAAAGGAAAGAATAAAAGGAAGGAAGGAAGGAAAGAAAGAAAAGATACAATAAATTTTTAGATAACACCAAATGACAGGAAATGATACAAAATAATATCCTTAAAAACACCATAAATAGAAACTAAAACTGGTGAGAAAATAAAAAGAGAAAAAACTGTATTTGTATATATATCATTTTTATCTATGCCTCAAACCACTAATAAATTAGTAAGCTGCTTCTGGAGTAATAATTTATTTCCAATTCAGTGACTTATTTTACTAGTGGGGCAGCCTTCATTAAAGTAATCAAAAGTTCATACATTGGGTCATTATGGCCTAAGGCCAATAAGCCTTAAAACAAAAATTCCCTTGCCCTCAATAATAAAAAACTCAAAACACCTTCCTGTTCTTAAATAGGAAGAGGTAGCATAAGAGTGGTGGCTGTGAGTCTCAGTTCTGGAATCAAGAGACAGACTACAGCGGGAATTCCAGCAGTGCCACACACTAGCTTCGTGACCCTGGGCAGGTTAATTAACCTCTGAGACCATTACTTCAAATAGAAAATGGAACTAATATTACCTACTCCACGCTGCTATTGCTAGAAGTAGAAGAGTTAATACAAGTAGAGTTTGACACAGGTAAGAGCTAACTTTTATAAAAATGCTTATTATTATGAGTTTGTAAAGGAACATAAACAATCAGGCTGAAAGCAGAGCTATAATCTGTCAATGGCTAATGAGCATGTGCCACACAACACTTACCAAAAACTCTGCATAATCTCATTATTATTTTGCAAGCCAAAAAAGATGTCCAAAGAAACCATCAGAATCATCCACAGAGTTTTAGAATACAGATTCCAGGCCCCCCCCCCGAGACCTACTCAGTCATACTTCTAGTGCAAAGCTTGGGGATGAATCTGTGTCATTTTTAAAGTTCTCCAGGTGACAGTGATAGAATTTATGAATTCACATTTGAGAATAACTATACTGTGATCTTTTAAACATATATATATATCTCTCCTAATCAAGCTCCATAAAATTGGTTTGTATTCATTTAGTGTACATTGAATTATACTAAGAAAGGCCTTTCATTGAAGAGAGCTTGGTTAATTACAGAGGGAATACAATGCTAGATCCTGATCAATTATTTTAAATTCACATTAGGTAACTGTTGTCCATACATTGCAAGATCAACTTAAAATAGTAAAAGGAGCTAAGCTAAATCTTTGTATCAAAAGTATATTAAACTTCTTACTTGGCAGAGAGGAGTTCTCGTAAATAGGGCTGCAATACAACACTGTCGCATAACAATTTTAATATAAAATGAGCATTGGCCTTTCGATCCTTGGATTCTACTACAGATGGCTCTGTGGAAGGACCTGTAATTAAGCAGATCCATTTGGTGACAAGAGTAAACAAGACAGAGTAAAAGAATATTCTGGAGTAACATACCAAGTATCTATTAAATAAGCACCGAAAAAATATTCTACTATCAGTAATAAATTAATAACTTCATTATAGAGAATTTAAACACATTAACACATTTTACAACTCCCAATTGAGGAAATATATGTTCATACATATCACAATCTCACTGACATAATGGAAGATCTAATTCAGAGAATTAGATGTTTTTCAAGGCAAGGAAGTCTCCTTGAGAGAAGTGTGGATCTGTAGAAACCCAAATGCCTAGGCAGATAAAATAGTACAGATTCTCACCTGGAATGGTGGAGGTGCTTGGTCCTTGACCAGTGCCAGTCGCGGCTGTGGTAAGAGATCCCACAGCAGGGGCCAGGATAAAATCAATGTCACCATCTTTCAGTAAACAGAACAGCAGGATGTACATCATTACAGGCAACATATCCCTAACATGTTCTCTTAACTGGCCTTAAGGCTTTTCTCTGCAAGCCAAACATCAAACTGGACAGAGATTTAAGTGGAAATTTGTTTCCCAAACTATAAGAGAAGGAATCCACTAGACCAATTACTGATTTCTTGTGGTGTATTAATAATTAGCTTCTTGCCAGTATGGAAATATCTATGTCAATGAAAGAGCTTCTAGACTTTTAATTTTTAAGTTATATACCCCCCTAAACCAAATCTCTACAACTAAATTAGTTAGTTTGCTCCTTATGCTACTTTTAAATACTTCAGATTTCTAAATAACCCATTAAAATGTTCAATTTCCTTTCTTTTAGGACCTTGTTTTTTTTGTTAAACACTAAATAAAATAACAGATCTTACCAGGGTCCATCGCAGGAGGGTCAGGAACCCAACTAGGGGGGGCTATGGGGGGTGAAACTGGATCCTGGTGGTCACTGGATGAAGCCCCAGCTTCATGTCTACCCAAACCAGCCGCTCTCAACGAACGTCTCATCATTTCCCGTAATCTCAAACTAGAAGAACATGGACAAAATTAGAGCTCACTACCATGGCTAAATGTGATGAAAAGGTGTACAGAACTTCTCATCAGAGATCAAAGTTTGTTCTATAAGCAAATACTCCAGGCAAGGGAAGTGAAGTACAAATGCCAATTCTGGAATCACAGAGTAAAGTCAGTGAGGGATAGAAATGAAACTGGGGGCACCCAGTTCAGCACTAAAACCACTATATTAAGCTCCCACACAAACTTAAGCACAGGGAACAAAACTTGCAGTAAAGATTAGAAAATAATCTTTCATACAGTTAAGGTAAATGAACAGCTGAACATTAAGACAAAATAAATCTGTCCCCTGTTTATAATCAGTAAGAATTAAGTTTAATAATAGACATCAGCAAACATACTGATTAGCACAAAACCAATATTGTTAACTCACTAAATAAAATCCCTTTGCTGTGATCTCAAAAGCAATTGAAGTAATGTCCACACAATGAGTAATTTTAAAACAAAGACCAATTTAGATTTATTTTTTTAATATCAAAAAAAAAATTTTTTTTTAACAGTACAACTTGCATCCCAAGGAAATTAAAGAAACTGGAGCTTGTAAAATGTGTTGTTAGATTAATGTCTGGGCGTGATTTTTTTTTCTCCTGCTACACAAGAAAAAAAAAAATACTGCACAGGTGTGCACATCACTAAAAAGAAAAGGAAATAATCATAAACACAGGCCTTGTTAGGGGAACTGGTGACCCCCTGTATAAAATCTATACCTCTGAACAAAAGCTTACAAAACCTACAAAATTAACGTTACAAACTAACAGCAATTAAGAGAGAGCACATAAGGCAAATCCCTTCCACCAGCCACAATTTTAGAGTCTCTATATGAATAAAGACTAAAAATTCAATTATAAGGGCCAGGTACCACATAAGGGACTTCATTCTCCCATGCAGATTTAGTCCCAAAGACATGACATTTCTCTGATGTGAAAGACCTACCACCTTACCAGGTGAGCATTATATATCTACAAATAAGTAATTTAGAAAGATTTTTATTAATGTTTGAATCTTCTAATTATAATTGTTGTATAATCCGAGGGTAAATGTGGTTTTCCTTATCGATACGCTTTCCACTTATAAGGAATTCTTTTAAAAGCTTTTACAAAAATTTCTTTTAGAGGCTACTTTCAGGAACACATCTATTTTATAAAGCTTATGTATGATGATGTACCTCTAGGAACAGAAACATTCTTTGGAAGATTCTGCAAAGTAAATTTTAATGTCTCAAATAATATATTAGTTATTACAGTATTCACTATCAAAAATTACCTACAGTTAATTTTTTTTAATGGTATCGATGTCTTCCCTCTCCAAATTTAGAAATCTGAGTTTAAGAGTTTTTAGAGTATGGAGGGGAGCAGGGCACAGGGATTCTTTCAGTCGAGGTCACTTCTCTGTCCGAAGACCTCACCCAGAGAGAAAGGCAGGCTCCTTACCAGGTAACAGCACACACCAGGGTGACTGTTCACACTGTGATGTTCCTAAATAATCTTAATTAAGCTCAACACAGACACTTGGTATCCTAGTGTATCTCACTCAAAACAGAGAGACAGAGAGAGAGAGAGAGAGAGAGAGAGAGAGAGAGAGAGAGAGAGAGAGAGTCAGCAGTTTAGTGGGAGGCACTGCAAATAACCTGAAAATAAATGCATGTTCGGGGCCTATTAAGAAGAATGCTTACATCAGGGTCACAAACTCAATGCCTACTGGGCCCAGAAGGCAGTATCAACTGAGGAAAGGGCAGTCGGGTCTAAGAAGTAGGGAGTAATGGCAAACTAGAGGCATACATGCTTATCTAAAGGCATTCAAATTTTAAAGAAAAAAAATTTTAACAGTGCACAGGCCAAAGAAAACGTATGTGGGCTATTTTCCAACCTCTAGCTTAGAGGAGACTAAGAATAAAATGAAGATAAATTGAGACCATAGTCTCATCTTGAACTTGCAAACTCCCAACTCTGTTGCTGTGATGTAGTCAATTCAATATTAAATGAGGGGGTCATTCCTTTGTCATTTTAAAAAATTGTCCTTAACCACTTTTCTTCATTAGGTGTTGGGAACATTTTTAAGTACAATGCCCAGCTCCTCATATAGATTCTTTAAAAACAAAAAACAAAAACAAAAAAAAAGAAAATTATTCTTCAAGATGTTGTACACAATTCATGAAGATTCACCTGTATCCTCAGTGGCTGAGGACAATACTGAGGAGATACCACCTTGGCTGCTAAGATTCAGAGTTTTGACATTTCTTCGTATAGGCTTGCCTGGAGTCATCGTATTTTCTGACAATATGGAAGAATTCAAGGATGATGTAATTTCCTCTTTGTAAGCACGTTATATCCATGCTACAGAAGCCTTAGAATCCAGTCATGTTCAAACATACCACTGTGACAAAAAAGCGAAGGTCATGTGTCTTCCAGATTAACAATCTCTAGAGTACATACACCTGCAATCAGATGCATCAATCAAGCTTTCCACTAAATCTGCCCTTTGTACTCAGGAACTATGAGTCACATAACAAAACTTCTGAGTCAAATCACCATCTGAAGACATTTAACAGTACTCCATTCAATATTGAAATTGCATCAGTTTTGAGCTTACAGCTCATGAATCCCAGCCTGCATACTCATCAAGGGGCATCGCCTAGAAAATCCATTGTAGGCTAGAGGAGGGTTTCACTTCAATGAAGCAGAGTCTGTGGACTTCCTACTGCCCGGCGTGGATAATAAGACTCCTGTGCTTTCATCTGTTCAACCGGCAGCCCTGAGTTTGAACTGGTTAAGAGCACTGCAGTGAAATCTTCGGCAAATGCCTCAAAGGAGCTTACTCTGCAAATTATTTCTGTGAGCAACACATCACCCACTCTTGAAGCTCCTTTTAGTCTTTGCCTTCAAAATAATCCTTACATGAAAAAAAGATGGCAGCACTGGCATTGGACCAACCATATCAGAGTCCAACTTGATCTGCACCCGTATTTTCCCTGAGGAAATGAAATACCTGAAATAATTCAGAAACTAATTTCTTCATGAAGAATTTAAGTTGTATTCCATTTTAGACCAAACGCTTTGTCTGCCTAGTGTAGTCCTAAACAAATAGCTGGTGGTAATTTCCGTTTTGTATAGTCTACATAAGGTCTTTGTACTGTTTTTTAAATTATAATTTGGTCACCCATAAATAGTTACTGATAAATCTCACTTCAGGACATTTTTGAACCTGGGAAGCTATCAATTTTAGGAGCATCATTTTTTAAAGGGAAAGCTGGATATGGAACAGAAAATAGGCAAAGAGAGTCTTCATTTTAAGCAGACTTTACAAGCTATCACATTAGCAGTGAGCAGTGCGCTTCCGTCAATGCTCTGTCAAGTGTCCAAGAACTCTGGCTCTCGTGTCTAATATTTCCTTCAGGAAAACAAAAAACAAAAAACAAAACAACTATATCCTGAATTCTTTGTATTCTTCATCTACTCAGACACCTAGTAATTTTTTATGTGTTATTAAGGTTTGTCCATCCCACAACCCAGAGAGCCTGAAAATTTAAAATAGCAGCATTTACAATACACACCAGCCTTTCATTTCTTCCCATATCATTAATACATCTGAGAAATTGACCTAAATAAGTAATCTGAAAATAAAAGATTGAAGTTCTTTCGATTATTGTTATTACTTGTTCTCCAATTAAAGAAAATAACTTCCTAGGAAATAAGAATGATAAACTTAAAACACATTCAAAGAACCAAGGTTGAACTACTTATCTAAATTATCTCAAATTTTTGAAGCTCCTAGATCCTTCTGTCTTACACTTAAAATCTAATTAGATATTATCAGATCTTTTGCCCAGGGTGATATTGGAAGGAACAAAAACAAAGCAAAAGGACCCAACAATTCATGCATATGATAGGTAAGAGATACATTTTTCTGTACTTGGATTCTGTTTCCGCCAATTAAACTTTCCTGGTAAAAATCACATTACCTTCGACTACTTGAAGATCCAGCCCGATTACCTGGGCCATTACTTGAAACAACAGATATTGCATTTGCTATGGCCTCAACAGCAGAAAGCCTTTCTGCAAATGTATTTCTTTCAGAGCGCTCTGCTTCTGAAACATAAGAGAAGAAATTAGGATCAATTTAAATACTAACTGCTATGTATTTTAGTACTTTAATTTACATACTAGAGATAATGAATAGCTTAATTTTTTCCTCCTTGGAGAAATAAGACACTTAGATTTAACTATGACCTTTAATATGTGAATTATTTCCTTATTCTGCCTTACTTTTCAACCCCTAAAGTTTAAAAAATAAAATTATTCATAAGCAGACTGAAATCTAGCTTTCACTACCAAGAAAGAAAAAGACCCACAATTCAGTTCCTCAGTCGTGGCTTATATACTACTCATCCTCCTTTAACAACAAGGAAATAAAGGTTAGAAACTTGCGTACCAAAAAAGAAAGAAAGAAAGAAAGAAAGAAAGAAAGAAAGAAAGAAAGAAAAACCTGCAAAACCACTACTACTCAAAAATGTAGCTACCAGAGTATCATCGGCGGAATTTAGAATCAGGAAAAACATTATGAACCACACAACTGCACTTTAGGCTTGCAGATTTCCCCTTCATTTAACCAATTAAAACCTTTAGGGCAAAAAAGCATTTTTTCCAAAAACATCTCATAACTCACTAGGTTGTTTTTCCCTCTACATTCTGAAAATTGGGATAAAAGTTGCTTCAGTATAACTTGCCTTAACTAGCTTAATAATTCTCATGGTAATAAAAGTCATCTGCTATTATAAAATCAGTAAATCTCATTAAGTATTAGACATATGGTTCATATGTATCAGATAATATAACTCAAGACAACACACCGATAAAAAGGTATCTGCTTATGTTACATACTCATCCTAACAAGAGGACAGACATCTTTACCTTCTAAGAATGTTGAAACTCCTAAGTTTTACAAAACAAAGAAAAAGTACACACAAATTCTTCATAGTGATTTCCTTTTCTTTCCTTTAATAGCTGCTATATTTTCAAAACTGCCTAAAATTCCTTTTAAAGACCTTGTTATAGTTCTTATTCTCACCCTCTTCTTCTTTAGTTTCCTTATTGCTGGTTGGAAAACAAACTGATACACAAGCATGCAAAATATTTCGGTTTCCATCACATCTGTGGCTGATGAATGTCTGTAGCATCTGTAGATTCTGCTCTAAAACAACCGCTTGCTCAAGATTCATGAGATATTGTCGACAGGCCTCATAGTCACAGCGTAGAATGTGCTGCATTAAGGTTTGTTTCTGTGCTCAGACAAATTAGGGAAAAAACTTCGATGAATTTGGGAATAGCATATTACATGTGTCAAAAATTCCTCATTTTATAATTTCACACAATAATATAATCAGTTCTGAAAGTAAGTAGAGACAAGGTAGCCTGTCAAAGGAGTTAAAATTAAGGGTACCCTTTAAGCACAGTATACAACTGACAGGAACAGAAAAGGGTGGATAGATTTTCTGTAAAGAACCAGTAAGTATTTTCAGCTTTTGCAACTAACTCAACTCTGGCTGTGGCAGGAAAGCCACCATATACAATACACAAATGAATGACAGTGACTGGATCTGGCCTACAGTTCAGTTTGCCAACTCCTGGTTTATATTAGATCTTATGTAACTATTGAATTAGAATCCTATTAGTATTGTTAATCAATTAAGCAAAGGGTATACATTCTATATAGTTTATATAGGCTTACTCATACCCTCTTATGGTCATGAAAGTTATAACACATGTGGTACATGAAAACCAAAACCTTCAACTCCCCCAGAAATCATGACAGATGCAATCCCTCAGAGGTGACAACTAATGTACTTCACTGTCAAAGACATGGTAATATTAATAATTTACAGAACATTTCATTAACTACCTGAGAAACAGCCTGCAAGAGACTGAAGATCTATGGCCCCCAAAATTCGTATGTTGAAAGCTAATCTCCAGTGTAATGGGATTTGGAGGTGAGACCTTTCAGAAAAGAGATAAGACTTCTCCCGTCCCACCACATGAGAATACATGGCTCTCTATGCAACAGTAGTGGGCCCTCACCAGACACCACATCTGCCCACACCTCGATCTTGGGCTTCCAGCCTCCAGAACTCTAAGAAATTTCTGTTGTTTATAAGCCAGTGTAATCTATAGCAACTTGAACAAATACACAGCATGAATAAATCAAGGAGTTCAAATGTAGTTCTTTCAGAATGTAAAACTGTAGTTAAGGGATTTTTATGGACTAAATATAATGCATTAGTTTTGGAAAACAAGTAAATTTGTTCATTTTAACTAGAATTAAGAACTGGGAAAAGAGTATGTGGAATACAAAGGGAAGAAGAAAGATGTATTTGAACAAATTACCACCTCTCCCCCAAACTACTTAAATAACCTATTCCTTCCCCCCAATCGTATGGAGAGGAGGAAAGGTAAAAGTGAGGGTTGGCAGTGGAGGAAGGACAAAAAAATACAGTTAAAAAACCATCTTCAGTACCTGCCACATGTGAGACAGGCCATTTTGACTGTGGCACTAAGACACTGAGGTGAGCCCTTACATTTTAAGCTCCAGTTCAAGCGTACGAGGTAAAACACGTAAGATTAAACTTTCCAAAGTCCAATGACATTAGTATGTTGAGAGAATATGTCAAAGGCTCTCCAAAGAATAAAAAGCACATTACTATTGAAAGTAAAGTCAAGATATTCTGCTGCATACTCTGTGACATAAAAGGTTTTCAAGCAATCAGCCAGTCAGCTGGCTGGAAGCAGCTACAGGGAACTCTCATCTCCAACCTGCTCTACACGGGCTCTCACTCTTGAGAGTTATCAATACCACACTTATTGTGTTATAAGCAAGAGTTTACTTGGCATCACTATATGTTGTATTCGTTATTTATAGCAAAGGGCAGAGTGAATTCAGTGAAACGTTTCTTGCAGGTCTACTGTGCACCAAGCCCAGCTCACTGAGGTACAAAGATAAATGATGGTACACTTTATCCCTACCCATGGGATGATGACACATTTTATCTTTACCCCTGAGATGCTGACAGAGTGCAGGGGTCACAGAATCAAATACCGGCATAAGTATCCGAAGTAATACAAATGAATGGAGGAGGCTGGGGGTAAAGAGATAACACAAACTGTATCATAAATAAAGGGCAACATTCAGAGCAGTTAAGTATGGGGATCTGCAATAAGTTGGAGAGACCACATACAGCCTCTAACGGGGGCACGCTAATGGCTTTTTGATGGCCCAATGTTTCCAGATCTTCCCATTTTTTAAGAACAACTGAAAATCTGGATTTTAAAGAAAAATCCAGTGATTTTTTAATGTTGGCAGCCAATCAAGAATTTTAAAATGACACGAAGGTTATTTCTAGGGGTCAAGTTCAGGCCACAGCCACCTCCTTAACCACACCCCTACCAGTTTGGAACCTCTAGTCTAACAGGTTACAATCAAAATTAAACCAAGAATATGAATACCACGTCTCTAAACAAGCTTACAGGTAGCTCTCAGGAGTACCTGGATTCAGACTATTTTAGATGCAATTCTAACAAGTTTGCTTTCACCTCCAACCTAATGGAGGGTAAGCCCCATACCAAGTTCTATTTCCATTCTTTATAGAAAATCTCCTCACAAGAGTTGTCTATTTTCTCCTTGGCCTACTCTAATCAGGCTTTCATCCCTGCTGTCAAGAATGACCCAGATGGAGCCAAATCCCATCATGTTCAGTACTCGCCTTGCCTGGCCTACAGCATCACTGGACGTGGTTGATCGCTGCATCCTGCTTGACACACACTCGTCACCTGGCTTCCAACACAACACTCATTCTAGTTTTCCTCCAACCCCTGTGGATGCTGCTCCTTCTCAGTCTCTTATGCGGTTCCTTTTTATCTCCCTGGACATTTAAATGCTGATACTAATCTCATGGCTCGGTCCTTAGGCCTCTTTTCTTCTCCATGACCTCGATAATCTCATTTGGTGTAATTCCTCTCATATCACAGATGTACTGCCAGCTCCTGAGTCTAATTCTCCATCTTGCTCCAGGTCCTCAGACTTAACAGATCTAACTTGCCATTCACCACCTCCTCTTGGATATCTGATAGGCACCTCAAACTCTGCATGTCTAAAACCAAACTCCTGCTGTCTGCCCCCCCTCCCAAACCTGCTCCAGCCCTGGTCTCCATCTCTATAAATGCCAACTTCATTCCTCCAAAACCTTTGGCCCTCTTGCTTCCTCTATTTGACACCTATATTGAGCCATAAGCAAATCCTGTTGGCTCTACCATCAGCCATACCTAGTATACCTAGAATCAAATCCCTTCTCCCTCACAACTCCACCTCCTGGGCCAAGCCACCATCCCCTCCCACCTGGACCATTTGAACAGCCCCCCTTCACAGGCCTCCCGACTTCCGATCCTTTGAAAATTCAAGTCAAATCAGGTCAAACTCTGCTCAAATCGCTCCAATAAGTTCTGGTTTTGATTTGTAAACTGCAGCTCTATTAGCTTTCCTACCCGACCAAGATGCTTTGGATGGCATTTTGGAATTCAGGAAAGAAAGACGACCTGTCCCGACCTATGTCCGTCGGTGAACTCTCTTCAGCTAACAGGGAGTGTTCTGCCGGCCAGCGCCCAGCCCCAACCTCCAGACAGCTGCGGAGGGACACCGCGGAGAGGTGCGGGAGGAGAGGGAGGCATTTTCATCTAACACACACCTCATCTGTAACACGTCCAAAACTAAACTCAGCCTCTTCCGTCATCCCCTTTGTTCCTCCTCCTATTTTTTCCTCTCCCCACCAACCACACCAAAATCAGGAGCTTTGTAATTCCTTCCTGCCATTTACTGCTGATGACCAGCACCAAGCTTTAGAGCTTCTACTTCCTGAAGATCTCTTTGAATCCATCCCCTCTTCCTCATTTCCAAGAGTTCAAGCTTATTTTGTTTCTAACCTGGACAACTTCGTGAGCCTTTTTATCTGGTCCCTACAGCCAGTTTAAAATCCTTCTCCTCCTAGCTATCAGGGGAAGCTCACACCCCTTAGGTTAACACACAAGGCACCCTAGTGCCTTTCTCCAGACTTTGCACTTGTTACTTACTGACCCATATGCGCCCTATCTTCTGGTTGTATCAACAGAATGTACACAGTCTCCCAACACACTGAGATTCATAAAGGCTGTTCTTGGTGCTAGGGATAACACCTCCCCCCTTCAGTCTAGGAGACTCCTGTCTGACAATTCAAAGCTGTATTCAGGCATCACCTCCTCAGAGAAGGCTTCTCTCCAGTCACAGTTTGATTTATATGCACCCGCCCCCCATGCTCCTACAACACTGTGCATGCCTTAAACACTTACACTGTCATCTTTGGTTCACTCATCTCTCTTGTCCTCATAGACTACTACCACCTATATAGAGGGTTAACAAATAATCTATTCAAGACTGTTTTCCCTAGATTCTAGCAGTATCCTGTGATTAAAATGCCACATAGTTTCAAAAGTCAAGTTACCTCTACAGCCATGATGATAATAGCAGCTTTCTTTTTGATTGTTGAATTGGCAGGAAGATTTATTAAAGAATGTACACCCATTCCAAGACTACTAATAGGTGGAAGATCAAGCCAATCAGGATCCCTTATTCCTCCCATGCAATCTTTGGCCATTGGGTAGATAGTACCATTTCCATCTCGAAGAATAATAGGAGACTCCTACAAAAGAAGGAAAATAATAAAATTTGGCTCCCAATCAAAAATGCATCTTTGCCTTTTACAAGAGGTATATTTATTTTCAAATCATATTAGTTTATATTGACCAAATAAGAAACGCAGTATTAACTGTGCTTGATATTCTAAATTCTTCAATAGTTTAATAATAAGCAAATTAGAGCCCAGCCCTAGGCTTTACAAAAAATGTCAATGTTGTCCTACCAAATTTTAAAAGCAAAAATAAGCTCTATACCTGTCCAGCAGTGAAAATGGCTACATTTCTCTCATTTTGACCAAGGAAAGCAATGCTGCTCGTAGGGAAATTATTCTCCTGTTCTGCTTTTCCTGTAGCAAGATCAAAGATACAGTACCGTACCCAATTTCCAGTCTTCAAAACAGCATGCACACCTTCAGAAAACATAAATGTAAGAAAAAATGTTATACTTCTTTAGTAATCTCTAATTAGTGCCTACTACCAAATTTTAACACCTCTGGTCACATTTGAAATGTAGATTCATTTTATTCTATAACATTACATTCAAGGGACAAAAACTGCCAAACACCTCAAACCACTTTATCCTATACCCATTTACTACACAAGTTTTAATAGGATATAAAGTATGCCAGTTGAAAAAGTTACAAAATCTTTACCTTTGGAATCCACATTCACTGCTAATATTTCTGTTTTTTCAGGTATACAAAGCTTTTTAGGAGTCCTTTGGAAACAGTCAGGAACTTTTGGTGTTCCACCAGTTTTGACAACCTACATGACAGAAAAGGAAACTTGCTCTCAAACTCCGTAATACACTCAAGTAGTCAGTCCCCACATTTACCTGCTGAGTGATCCCTCTACACCTACCTGAAGTTCATCAATTCTAAGTAACCTACAATCCTGCAGGAGAGAAGAAGGGTCAGCATCTGAACCAGAGCTGCTCTGACAGTTTGTATTACTGGACGTTCCTGGAAATTTTACAGCAACATAGGCACCATCCACTTTTAGCACCTAGAAGTATAGGCAAATATGCTGGATATTAACACCAACTTGTATGAAATTAATATCCAAATTATATCCATTGAACTAACTTAACATTGAAAGCATTTAATTTCTTTTATTTCTTTAATAATCACCAAGTTATAAAATTAACCTGAACTTGGGAAAAAAAATTAACCTAAACAGACTCACCAAAGCTTTGTTGTTGATGTCTATATTTGAGGCTTACTAGAGAACTGACAGTGCTTACTGTCAGTAGATGTTTAGCAATTGGCTGAAAACATGAAGTATAACCCTTGAAATTCTCCCATCCTTCCTCTATATTAGTTCAGAGTCCTGCTGTGTGAAAGAACTTTCGTGATGACGGTAATGTTCTATATGTGCACAGCCTAATATGGTAGGTATAATAGCCAGAAGTGGCTACTGAGCACCTGAAATGGAGCTAATGTGACTAAAGAGCTTTTTTATGTTATTTAATTTTAATAAATAAACTGGTCACATATACAGTTAGTGGCTACCGTTTTGGACAACACAGGTAGAGTCAGCAATATACAGAAAGATAAGCACCGGACTTGAGACCAGAATACTGAGTCCTACCTCTGCTACTTGCTGCTTCTGACTGTGAGCCAGTGTGATCATCTTAGAGGAAACGCCTGCCCAGAACCTACAGTTCTACTTTGAGAATCAAATGGAATAGCGTGTGGAAAAGGCCTTTGTAAACTACAAGGGATGGCATACCTACTCTTCCCCGTAAGTACAAATGAAAGACCATCAATTTCAGAAACAAATGAGCGGTCAGAAAAACCTTTACTTTGCAGATACTCTGCAGCTAGAGAGCCATTTTGTTTTTCAGTACGTGTGGAGGGAAAGGTGAAATTAATGGCATTCCAGCTGATGGGCTCTACCCACTTGTTTTCTAAGAAAGCGAGACCCTCTCCACAAAGCAGGGAAAAGAAACTAGAAGGGGACTTGAAGACAATAAAGATTTTTAAATGTTATGGAAGATGATCCCTCCTTCAGAACTGTCTAATAGTTCCAAAGAATGGAGTAATATAATCTCAAAAAATACATATATAATCTCTTTGCAACTTTTCAGCAAATCTAAAATTATTCCAAAATTAACACCTTTCTTTAAAGAAAGCAATCTATCACCATAAATGCTGAAGGGGCCCCCAGTCATCTGTTCATCTTCAGGGACAGAGATGATGGAGAAGCTATCTGCAGCAGGCTAAGGGCTCACCGAAAGTGACAGACGGAGCGGCTCTGAGAAAGGGCTGAACGCTCACTCACCAACCATAAATTCTTGGACAACCAATAGTGTTCTAATTCTTGTAGTAAATCATTCTTAGACATCTTAAACAAACCTTGCCAACGGGAACATTCTTAACATCTTCCACAAAAACGACCTCCCGAAGAGACCACTGCTCTTCGTTCACCTTTTCCTCCTCTTTCGGGGCAGGGGTGGACCGTCGTCGTTCTTAGACAACAACAAAATGGTAAGTACCAAAAAGAAAATGTAAAAGAGACTTTATAGATTTCATCTAAATATATGAAAAAAAAATCATCTGTAAAGGGATACATAACTGAGATATCTAAATAACAATTCTGTGAACTACTGCTTTATGATGTTTTATAACCAATTTCCACTTCAAATGACTTCATAGTGAAAAATAACCATATCTGTAAATGCCTACCGAGACTAACACTACTGCAAACACCACAGAGAAGAAATAAAAAACTTATTTTGAACCCTTAAAATTAGAGTTATCTGACCAAGGTTTAAAATAAAAGATGTTAGGCTATTCTTAAAACTATCACATTAACTATTGAAAGTCTAACTTTCGGTTTCCTCAGGTACAAAGTAAATATATTATAAAATAAATTTATTTTGAGGACCTTTCAAAAAACTCTTTAAATCCAAGGTGCAATAGTGAGTCTAGGTTCCTAAATTCTACAAATTCTGAGCAAAAACTGTGACCGAGCCATAACCAATTTACAATAAAAACAGTCTCAAAAAAGGTGGGCAGATAGTCTAATTAGTGGCAGTTATTTCCCACTATTACTGTGAAGCATTTTACAAATTATAAAACACTGTAACTCTCAAAAACAAAAGAAATAACAACACTGTAAATACCATTTTTTTCACTTAAATAAAGCTGCACACACACACACACACACACACACAAATGAAACTGGTAGAAATACAATTTATACGAAAAGATATTAAAAATGGTGTATGAGCTGCCTCAAATCATACACAGACTGAACACAGCTGTCCGCCTGGGGCCTGATTTTGACCAATGCACACACACTACACATAAAACTTACTATACGGCATTGATGCACTGCTGGCAATTGAGGACGCATCACTGCATGTGGAGGCTGGAGAGGGGGGGGGGACCCATTTCCGTTTTCACTGGTTCCTGCTTACTTTCAGGCCTGAGATTAGAAATAAGATTCTCCTCGTTATTAGGAAAATGAAATATTAGGAACTTGTCAGATGATTTTTAAGACTCAAGTTTATTCTTGTAAGGGAATGAAATAATAAAAACTTATACAAAGTGGTCTATTTCTAGGACTCAAGATACTGAAAAAGGTACACAGTGCATACTTCAAATTCTCAGTAATGTTTTAAAAGAAAGGAAAGAAAAATACACCATATAAAGCTATCAACAACATGAAACAATGATTCAGATAAGCCTTACCTAGGAATAACAATAAAAACTATACTCAATTTAGCCTAAGCCTCTTGAGCAAACAAGTTTCACACTTCAGTGAACCCTGACTTGGACATAGCAATTTAACTGAGAAAATGGTAAAGGAAAATAAATAAAATGCCAACTAGATCTTTAGTTCCTTAGAGTTCAAAGAAGGAACTCTACTCACAATGGTTTACAAAAATTTATTCTTGAACCATCTGCTGATGAACCATCATCTGTTATAACCGAAATGAGAAATTACAGAATTAATAAGCTATTCCTCTGCACTGAGTTATTTCATTAACTATACCTAAGACGGTAACTGCAGTCAACAACAACAGATATTCTACAGGTAGTAAAAACAGAAATATTTTTAGGCATTAAAAGGCAGAAGTCAATTTTTAGTCAGAAAAGTCACCTATTACTAAGAAATTTGTTATATACAGATCAACCTGGTATATTTTATAATCAAGGCCATCATCTTAACCCCCTTGTCTCCTATTACCTCTACCAGGAATTTCACCCGAGTTTAGAAAAAGTCCACAGAAAACCAGTATTATTTTCACCAGCACCTTGGCAAAGTGCTCAGCACAAGCACACATGAACACTCACTCATGGCCACTCCGCAAAGCTTGTGATTGTGGAGATGGGCTGATGCCGACTAATCACTAGCATGCCTTTAAAGTGAATGCATTTCAAGGACTTAGCAAAGAAGAGTCTGTTCACGTGAAAACGACTATGTTCTTAACGTTTCGTTTCACTAAGCTCTTCTACTAAGTTTATTAATAAAGATGGCAAATTTCAAGGAAGACATGAAAAACTTCATAAATTACACAATCTCAATAGCATATTCTATTTCAAACTCATTTATACTTGTGCACACCAAAACTATTTTAACCATCCTTTACAAAATTTCATAAATAATGAAAATGTGTTTTGTCACTTTTATTTTTAGGATAAAAATCACTGTAATTAGAGAGGAAGTCTACAAATCTATCTTGTAAAACAAGGCAGGGAAAGAGAGAGAAAGAGAGAGCACTACAACAAAGCAAGAAGTCTTAATTTGGCATAAGTTACAATAGCTTTGGTTTATTAAAGATTATTTTTTAACTTATTTAACAGTAATCCTTGTGTTTTCTGAACTTCAATTTGCATTAAGAGGAAGAGCAGCAATAAAAACAGCAAATTTACATTCATTACGTGCGTTTGAGCAAACGAAAAAATTCCAGCACTTTTAAAATCTGTATGTATAGTACAATCCCCAGCAATTCTTTTCAATGCCTGTATACATTTTTTAAAAAAGGAAATACATAAAAACATTTAAAATTATATTTCTGAAATGTAACATTACTCATCCATGTGTCTATAATGGTCACACATTTTTATAAGATTAAGAAAAAAGGTTTATAAACTTTATTAAAGTTTCTTAAGTTCATATAACAAACAACCAAATTACATCACACATCAGTATTTTTAGAGACAAGTAGATGCTTCTAAAAGTACAAGTGTTAAGTAAGATCTTGTATCCGGCTCCCAAACAATAAGCCAGACTCTGTGTGTGGGCTCCACACAATTCCCTGGTATCTCTGTTTGCAATACCCCCCCCATCCAAAAATCTACAAATCCTTAATAGAATTTCCCAGCACGTTAACTTGTAAAACCCTTCCAAGGATCAAGATGCAGATAAGACATTAGGCAGAAATTAAGATGATAACACAGGGATAGAGAAGGGCAAAGTTTTGGCCTGATACAGGTAAGGCTGAACACATTATTACTGCCACACAACCATGGCAAAGGACACACTCTAAAGACAAAACAAAGACACAAAAAGAGATCTCTACATGGTCACTCCAGCGGCTGAACATCAAGAACTATAACATACAAATATTAACCAAGCTGCTAATAGTTTTAAATTTGACCAATTCCTTTCAAAACTCTTAGGCATCCTCATGAGACCCACCACGGGAGCACCTTTCTATGTCACTGTGCACCTCTAAGTCAGCCTTGACTCATATACAGAGCAAACTAGAAACTGGTATAAAACCATGATCAGTCAGAGTATAGTACTTACTTAGCTTCAGCAGTTTTGCTAGCTTTGTCCATGCTTTTCAAGCTCTCAGGAGATCGAAGTTGAAATCTACAGCTATCGTTCATATTCCAAACTGACTCCATTAAGACACCAACTTTAGGAATCCCAGCACTAATTGAAAATGCAACTGCTCCAGCATGATAAAGAGGATTATTTCTTAAGCATACCTATCATACAGAAGAAAAATCACCATCAAAATGACGTAACTTTAAAACTATAAGAGTTGCTTCAAATGTATGAAAGTACAATATATAAAAGTACTGTTTCCTAGGTTTCCCAAAAACAGTCTTACACCAACAATAATGCTGATGAAGCATTGTCTTAAAGGTCTCCTCCATCAAGAATTTGTTCCCAAAATTATGGAGCACTAATAATTTTAGCACATCTGCTAAAAAATAACTTTAACATATCATGCAACAAATATCCTGACCATTCTGCTCTAAGGAAATAGAACAGAAATAGAGAAGAAACCTTTTTTAAAGGTTGGCATGAAAAAAATTACACTTTTTGTCAGTTTAATTCGAAATTACTTTCCTAATTCATGATGCTATACAGTATACAGGCTCTATAATTTCATCTCTACGGGTATTTCTTTCCCCCAGAAGACTGCAGTTTTCTACAAACCAGAAGCTTCACTGGATAATGTTTTTTCTTACATTAAAAAAGAATATGCTAACATCAGTGTTAGAAGTTAACTGAGTCCAGGACTGAATAACCTAAAACTTCTGTCAGGGAGCACCCTCAGGTCATACTCTGAAACTAATAACCTGCAAGGTGGCACTGTCAAACACAACAACAATAGTTCCAAATGAGAGATAAACATTATTTCTGGAAATCTCTTATTTTTCCAATAGCTCAGTCTTACTGACATTCTGTTCAGTCATCCAGTAACTAATGATTATGTTGTACTTGACAGTGGCATATGTGAAGATCATGTGTTTGGTGGTTTATAATTAACCGTAAGTGACATAGAACAAGGTGACACAGGGCAATGGGTGGCTCAGTCGGTTAAGCGTCTGCCTTCGGCTCAGGTCATGATCCCAGGGTCCTGGGATCGAGTCCCACGTTGGGCTCCCAGCTCAGTGGGGAATCTGCTTCTCCCTCTCCCTTTGCCCCCCTCCCCGCTCGTGCGCGCGCACTCTCTCTCTCATCACTCACTCTCAAAAAAATAAATAAAAATCTTTAATAAGAAAGTCTGTATTTTGGGGGTGCCTGGGTGGCTCAGTCGGTTAAGCATCTGCCTTTGGCTCGGGTTATGATCCCAAGATCCTGGGACTGAACCCCGCATCAGGCTCCCTGCTCAACTGGGAGCCTGCTTCTCCCTCTCCCTCTGCCTGCCACTCCCCCTGCTTGTGCTCGGGCGCTCTCTCTGTCAAATAAATAGATAAAACCTTAAAAAAAAAAAAAGTCTGTATTTTAAAGAAAAATGTGATAAGACAGTGATAAGACGTTATATTAGAAGACAGGTTAGTTATTAATGCCTTCTTATAAAAAAAAATAAATGCACCTTAAAAACAACAAGGTTGTGTATTCAGGATCCAGCATATAACAAGACATGCCAATGAGTAACTGCTAAATACATCCCTCTCAATAATTATGATCCGAGAGTGCAAGTGTAGCTGAAAACTCTAAGCGATCAACAGTTAACATATGAATACTTTCCTTATTCTGTGGCTGTCACTGTCTTTAATCTCTAGTTTTTTACAGCTTTAAAACAAAATCTTAGCTCTACAACCAAAATATTTTAATACACCACTACCTCTCAGCAATTTAGTGTGAAGCTGTTTTGTTTAAAACTTTTTATCACTGCACCTTTGAAGTATTTTTTCTACCCTCCCTGTCTATAGTAACGTCATCCTACAAGCTAATAAGGCAAATGCTAGGATATCCTGCTATTATGTGAGTCCAGTGAACAAAGAACTTTGAGAACATCAGAAATCAGAATTTGGACTAAACAGGAAAAGGAGAGCTCCCTGAAGAGACAGATCTGTCCAAAGCAACTGACATAAATAACAAAGGCTGAACAATAATATTCAAAATAGTGGGTAATCATTAAAAACTTCCTAGCTAGGAGGCCAAGAAAGGAGTCCGAACAAGACAACCATGAATATGACCACCCGCCCCCCGCAAAAAAAAAAAAAAAAAAAAAAGAGCCACGAACAAGAACAAAAATGGGTACATTTAAGCTGGGCTTTGTAGAAAAGTAACAGCAAAAATGATGACTATTTTTTAAGACACAGGGAATATAAGTAATACCACCTTGTGATGAGGAAAAAATAACTGAAGTGCAAGATGACAAAATTAGCACATTGTGTAATAAAAATTGTGTAAAAAAATAATAATAACTGTCTAAGTGACAGGGCTTTTAAAGCCCTTAAACATTTATTGCAGCATTTGCTGTAATAATACATGCATCAAGTTTTGTCCTGAAGATGAACTTCTAGAGAGTCTAATGAATGAGAAGTAGAACAACAGTTCTCAAACTCTTTTGGTCTCAGAACCCTTTTTCCCTATTAAATATTACTGAGGACCCAAAAATCTTTTGTTTATTTGGATCCTATCTAGTTGGTATTTAATGTATTATTAATTAAAACTGAGAAATTTTTAAATATTTAACAGTAATAAACCCCAAGTTAATATAAACACTTTTATGAAGTATGACATTTTCAAAAATAGCAAGAAAAGTGGCATTATTTACATTTTTGCAAATCTCTTAATGTCTGATTTAACAGAAGACATTCCCATGTCTGCTTCTGCATTCCATCTGTTGTGATACATTACTTTGACTTAAGTGTAGAAAACAATCCAGCCTCACACAGATATGTAAACTGCAAGAAGAGACAGGACTCTGCAAACTCCATGAAAGAGTGGAGAAGCCAGCAAAAGTCCTCGGACCACACTTTGATCCACTGAGATATCAGAAAAATTACCTATTTATAAGATAGGAGCATAAAACCATCTCAGAGTCAAAAAAACAGAAACTGGTAGAAACAGGGATCTGATAAAGCCTCCTGCCTTATGCTGACAGCATCCCCAAGAGCAGTATCTTTCAAACTGCCTGGCTGTTTCTCACCTGCAGTGTGTCTTAAACACTGTGATGCTTGGGCCATAACCCCAGACAAACTGAAGGAACGTTTCAGGTAAGGAGCTCCAGGTTCTGCATTTAAGTACCAAGTGATTCTTAAAATTAGGAAAATCTGGAAACCCTGCCCCATAGGGAAACCTACTGACACTGGGGCAGAAATCTCTGTTACTCAACTACTAAATAAAGAGGACATACATGCTACTGGAACCTGATCCTCCGAATGACATTCATTTGTAAAACTGCTTACAGGGGAAGAAAGCGATTTGGAAGAGAAACAATGGCCCTTAGGACAGGTTTCATTCTAATCACTTACCTGGGTACCAACAGTGATGTTCGGCATTGAAGAAATACCAGCACTAGATTTGGGCTTTTTATTTTTTGCTCTAGCTTTCTCTAACATTTTTTTCCTTTGACTAAAAGGGACTACACCCCTGAAAAGAAAAAGTATAAATTGGTCAAGCAAGCAGCAAAGAAGTCTATTAAAGTAATCTGAAATTACACACATTATAATATTTTTGCTTCAGAATAGTATTACTATGTACAACTTCTTAATCATAACTTGATCATAGGTTTAATACATAACTGGATCCGTTTTTATTAAGCCTTTAGGGATTAAAATTTATAGAAAATTGATCACCTAAAATTCTCTTCCAAATAATTATATCTCATTAGTAGATTCCCCTATATTTCTGCCAATGCAAATTTACTAATAACTCCTTAAAACACAATAGAAAATACATTTAAAATCCCTAACAGTAAAAGATTAAGGAAGGCATAGAATATTCATCCAATGAAATACCTTTAAAATTGTATTTTAAGCAATACTGTTGAATGAAAAAAAGTATGAAAAAATACCCTATAGCCTATGCTTCCAATTATGTAAAAGCAAAGTACACATTTACGTATAGGAAAGTAAGATTTAAATACTCCCAAATGCTAACAGCAGTTATCTTTAGGTTGTAGGATGGTAGGTGATGTCTGTTTCTACTTTATACTTTTGTAAAATTCCACAATTGTAGTCACTACTAAGTATGCGTTACTCGTATAAGGCTTTCTTTCTTTTAAGGTTTTTTTTTTTTTAATATTACTTTACTCCAAAGTGAAATTTCCCTCCCTTTAAAGCATTATCCTTTAACCAACCTTCTCATGTTGAAATAACCTATCTATGCACCTAAAAGTATTCACTGATAAGGAATTGCCCCTCCCTGTGATACTCACCACCAATATAAACTGTTCTCTAGCTGGGCACAGGTGTAAAGGGCACAGCAATGTAAAGACACAATCCGTTCACCTTGAAGTTCTGAGTAAGTCTGTGCAGTGTGCTCTAATTTAGAAGCCACAGAACTTAAAGTTTCATCCACCCATGTGGCAACCTAAAGAGTAAAATAGTAAGGGCTTAAATAAATAAAATACAAGTAATCTTTTAAAAGGATTGTGGCCAAAACTAGGAAAAGGCATACATACTCTATGGACTGGAATTCTAAAATGCTTTGAGTTAAATGTCAGAAAAATAAGTAATTTAGGAAAGATTCTTGGGGCGCCTGGGTGGATAAACGTCTGCCTTCGGCTCAGGTCATGATCCCAGGGTCCTGGGATCAAGCCCCACATCGGGCTCCCTGCTCAGCAAGAAGCCTGCTTCTCCCTCTCCCGCTCCCCCTGCTTGTGTTCCCTCTCTCGCTGTTGTCTCTCTCTGCGAAATAAATAAAATCTTAAAAAAAAAAAAAAGATTCTTAAGAGTAGAACCTAAAATATTTTCTTCACACAAAGTAGCAGTTATGGTTGAAATGAATGTCTAAAGCCATCTGTAAGAAATTAATCAAAATTAAACATCTGCTTCAACAATTTTCCAAACAATTTAGTCACTCAAAAGCCAAACTGATAACCCGAGGTATAATACCCCATACTTTCCCAGTCCATCTCTTCCGGCTCTTCAATAGCTCCTCTTTTGTCAGCCCTTATCTTGAATACTGTTTCCTTCCCTTAAAGGAAAAAGCCCCCTCTAAAAGCTGGATTATAATACAGGGATAAACCAGCAACAAAAAGATTATACACTGGATTACTCTCTTAGGTTTGAGATGCTTTGTGTTTGTGGATCTAGTTAGAAAGACAGAAAATGAAAAGATGGAAAAGGGGCAGGGAGAGGAAGAAAACCAAGAATTTAGGCATGAAATGTTTCTCAATCAATGCACAGTATTCTGTACCTTGTTATTTTCTGTAGCTACAGTCGCTCTTATGCTATTTGCAGACAGCAGGACTATCTTTTCATTGGTTAGCCCCAAAAATGTTGCTCGTGGATGATGCAGTGAAGGATTCTTTAAAAGCATAAGAAACACGATTACCATTTTACGTGTCAATATGTACAGCTATTCAGTGCGAGTTTAATAGAACATACCTGTGCATTTCTGTAAGGCTCAGATTCACTCCACTTCCACTGATAAAGTTCCCCTTTACTGCTGACAGCCAAAAGCTCAGAATATAGAGCCCCAATACAGATGAATTTTGTTCCATCCTATAAAGTAAAAAATAACACAAGAGTATAAATATAACAATTGCCAAACCTAATGGTTTTAATCACTTCATCAAACCTGCATTAGTTCTGTGAACATATAAATCACAGCTATATGCAAAGTCTTCAGGACAGCCTGCAAGGCCCTCTGTACAGCAGCCTTGGCTCCTTCCTGAACTCACTCCCTGGCCTCCAAGCACATCAGCCTTCTTTCAGCTCTTGGACCACGCCCGTAGGATCCTGCCATGTCCCTGGTACTCTCTTGCCTTGTTTCTTGGGTGACTTAATCTCTCTCCCTAATCAAGCCTGCTCAAATGAGACATCTGGCCACACTACCTACAAAACCACCACTCTCATATTCCATCTCCTTACTCGACTTTTTAGGTGACTGCATTTCACAACTTGACATACAATATATTACTCATGGATAGTCCATTCACTTGACTATAAGCTTTGTCTTGTCCACCACCATATCCCCACTTCGTAGAACAGTGCACAGAGTAGGCGCTCAATAAATTGCCACATAAATGAAGAAAAAAGAAGCTGAAGCTAGGAAAGTCAAGTGTCAAGACAGATGACTGCTTCCCTCTAAGCTCTTCCAAGCTGCTGAAAAAAAGGTCTACACTGTTTTGTTTTTTTTAAGGCAGAAGTTTATTTAGTTTTAAGGTGATGCAAATGCCAGAAGTTCAATGCAATTAAATTCCAATAATCTTGGGACAATAAATGTAAATGAGTATCAATACTAATTTTTAACATAATATGTTAATATGATCGGAGTCGTGAAGCTACCCAGAAATCACACAGCAAAACTTGCCAGGTAAGAGATTTTTGGTTGTACTTTTGCTATTGGTCTACATACTGCTTTCTTTGGAATTCTGGCTCTGAAGTATGCTAAACTAATGGTGTCATTTTGCTTTTCTGTCAAATTCCAATCTTATTTGGTCAGATGGGTTATAGTGCTCAGCTAAAGCCTATAAAGTCTGCCACAATTTAAAATTTAACAACAGATTATGCTGCAGAGGTATATGAAAGAACATGCATTTTAATCTATTTTACCAGTATCAGCCAGCCCTATTTTCAAGTCATTCCATAGAGGGATGGGAGACCGAATTTGAAATTCTACAAGTTAGCAATTCCTCTCTTCCCTTCTCCATAGGTGTCTGGAAACCCTCATCTACTCTCTCCAAGGCTGCCTGCTGCATCAAATCCTAACATCTCTCTCTCACACTCCCTTCTCCTTCCTTTGGTTAAAGGATGATGGAATCAGACCAAGTGAGCCCCCAAACTAGGATCCAACACTTAACAAGTATGTGACTCTGGGTAAGTTTTATAATTTCCCTGAACCCCCTTTCATCTCTGAGGGGTAGAAGATGAAAAACCAAAGACCATTAACGTTTATAAAGTACACAAGCACAGAGCCCAATGCCAATAAGGGCTCAATCAAATTCAACTATGATTACTCTGCCCCAACTTCACCTCCTACTCACCCAGAAAAGCACAAGCTTGCTGAATATTCCTATTTTTGATTTATTTAACAAAAAAACACCATTCTCCTCTTCTCCTCACCTTCATCTCAGAAAAAGAAGTATGCTTCTCTTATTTAAAGGTAACCTCCACACACGGGCTGTAAGCCTCTCTCATAACCCCAACAACCATCCAAACTAATCTTTCTCTCAATCCTACTCATGGTAAAGTGAATTGCTTGGCATATGCTTCACTTTACCAGCTTTCACTCAGAGCCAGAATTGCACCATATCAGCCCCATGCATTTAATTAATCCATCTTCTCTTTAAACTCTTTGAACCGTCTGACCCTGTTCATCTGCTCTGGAACCTCTCCTGTCTCTTGTTCACAGGTCACTACTCCCTAGTAGTCTTCTTCCTATTTTCACGGCTTTTTCCATCTCCCTCCTACCATCATGCACTCCCTGCCCCAGATTCTGCCCTTGTCCCTTTATTCAAATTATACTCCACCCTCAGCCTAATGGACTGCAGCCACTGGGGCGCCATGCTTTTAAACATGTAAATCTACTGCCACACTAACCTCCAAGAGTTACCTACCTGGATGTCTTAAAGCACCCTAACATCTATAAAGTGAATTTATCATATCCTCCAAAGCCGCACGCCCCTTGCAGTCCCTCTCCATGAATGACATCCATCACCCACCCTGTAACAGGAGAGACGTGAAAACCTGGGCACTCCTGTGGCCTCCTCCTTTTCTCAACAAGGTAGTGACTAGTAAACCAGTGCTGCCTTCGCCTCACATTCCTCAGATTCTTCCCTTCCTCTGTCCCTGCTGCCATTGCTTTGATTGAAATGCTCACAATTCCTTTCCCCAATTCTACCAGTCTCTGAACCTACTCCAGATTTTTCCTATTCCTATCTTTCTCCCACAACACCAACAATGCTCACCTTGTAAAAAAAATAGAACAGGACCCCACAAATCTCATCATGTCACCTCTCTAAGAACTCTGTTTGCTTCCTAGAGACTACAAAACATCTTAACCGTGTGGCAAGTTGCCTGGGGCACTCACAGTCTTGCTCCATCTTGCTCTTCTCCTACTCCCTACTACATGCAGCAAGTCTGAATTTCTCATTGTTCCACAAATACACCGTGCCCTTTCATGACTCGAGGCTCATGCTTGGTATGTTTGGAATGCCTCTGCATCTTGGTCAATGCCTACTTAACCTTCCCTAAAAATGCTGCTCAGATATCATCTCCTCTGTGAAGTCTCTGCCAAATCTCTCAGGTAGTATTAGTCATTCCCCACCGTGAACCCCTACGCACTGCAGTCACACCATCAAGTCTGTCACTGATCACATACTGTGAACACATTATATTGTATGTGAATGTCTGCCTTCCCCACAGAATCCCCGGCGGGGGCGGGGGTCCATATTGTATTCACCTCTATATTCCCACAGGCCAGCTTGGCACTCGGCACACAGCAGGAGCACCCTGATAAATGAATGAACAAATGAATTTTAACTAAAATGCCTTGCCAGAGCAGTACAATCCTGAACAAATCATCCCTATAGCAAACAGCATGGTGCACGAGGCCCCTTAGAAGTGACTTGCCTATATCCTCCCAAGATAGGCCAATGTTCCCCAGGTAAGTCCTGAACGAGCTAACTGAACCCGAAAGGCCCTGAAAATCCATAATGGACAAATGTGGAAAATTTGTGTGTCCAACCATAGGAAGATGATGGAATAATCACCTATTGCTTCTGGCCTTATTTAGATTCGTTATGTAAAGAAATATAAAACAATCAAACACGGTCCACAATAGCCACACTGTGGAAAGAGCCAAGATGTCCATCGACAGATGAATGGATAAAGAAGATGTGGTATATATACACAATGGAATATTATGCAGCCATCAAAAGGAATGAGATCTTGCCATTTGCAACGACATGGATGGACCTGGAGGGTGTTATGCTGAGCGAAATAAGTCAATCAGAGAAAGACATGTATCATATGACCTCACTGATATGAGGAATTCTTAATCTCAGGAAACAAACTGAGGGTTGCTGGAGTGGTGGGCGGTGGGAGGGATGGAGTGGCTGGGTGATAGACATTGGGGAGGGTATGTGCTATGGTGAGCGCTGTGAATTCTGTAAGACTGTTGAATCACAGATCTGTACCTCTGAAACAAATAATGCAATATATGTTAAGAAAAGAAAAAAAAGAAGATGATAGCAGGAGGGGAAGAATGAAGGGGAGTAAATCGGAGGGGGAGACGAATCATGAGAGACGATGGACTCTGAAAAACAAACTGAGGGTTCTAGAGGGGAGGGGGTGGGGGGATGGGTTAGCCTGGTGATGGGTATTAAAGGGCACGTTCTGCGTGGAGCACTGGGTATTATGCAGAAACAATGAATCATGGAACACTACATCAAAAACTAATGATGTAATGTATGGTGATTAACAATAAAAAAATTTAAAGAAAAAAACAAACACAACACAAAAGAACAGTATTTTAGATAACTCATTTCATAATGTCACTGAATTGTTTTTATTGTTTTAATGAAATAATAATGGCTGCCTCTGAGCAAGTTGGGGCCTGCTTCAACCCAACTGGAAAAAGTAGATGTGCATGTTTCCTTAAAGATAGTAGTTTGCAGCCCCCCCCTTTTTTTTTTTTTAACAAAAATCAAGTCATTAGTGGTTGAAATACTCAATAAATTTCCAACTGTCTGAAGGACACTAAATAAATAACTGAACTGAGGTCATCAATCAAACTAGAAATCCCTCCCCAAAAGGAGATGGGAACTGTCAAAAATATGAAAGAAATTACCTACGGGCCAAAACTTGAAAAGCGTGTTAAGTCCAGCAGCATGAATTCCTGCTGACCACATCTACATTTAATGACTTCTATTTTAAAACAGTTGGTCTTTCCATTCCTAAACTTCTCCCATAAAACTTGGATTTTCATCTTTTTTTTTTTTTTTAATTTGCCTACCATCAGCCAACACTAGCTTTCCCAGTAAGTACCAGCACCAAGAGCAACATACTGTGTATTATGCTTGAAGTGGATGGACTAGAACCACAGGTCACTCTGTGGACTTTGGTCAACTCTATTTATCCACACTTCATTTCTCCTTGCCTATCTACTTTTCCCTAGTCTCCTTATACCTGCCTTCTTTTCCTTTTTATGACCATTTCATCTGTGACACATCTAGCTAATTCTTAACAGGTACTACCTGGAAGTTTCCAAGTGTCAATAAAACAACAACAAAGACCTCTCCCCACTCAACTTGCCCTTCTAGAAGCCTGAAGGTAAAGCAGTATGATCAACAAGTTGGATCAACTGGTTCCAAAAGTGAGGCTTAATAGCTTAAGTAAGGAGCCAAATGTCATGGGGCTATTTGCTCTTAATACCATTCAAAGAAACTGAGAATCACATGCAACTCTACAATTCAAAAGACCAGTGTGAATGTAATTTCCTTATTTCCCTTAGACCGTTAAGAAAATGAGTGCACAATGGTAAGGGATGGGGCTGCAAGTTAACAGCACAGACTTGGCCCATCAGCCTTTTCCTTCATCGCCCACCACACAACTCTCACCACCCTCTTCTCTCACAACTTGCTGAAAATAAAGGATATGTGCGTGCTTTTAACTGAAAGCGTCTGTTATGGGGCACAAAGCGAAGTTTTTATTTTTATGTTCAGTTTCAGCAGATTTACTCAGCTCAGATTTCTGTGTAACTTTACTCCTTCCTCTCCCTCCCACGTCCCTTACTTCACTCTTATCCAGGCATTCTCTTGGTAACAGTCTTTCGTGACTGTAGCTGCATAAATATATATATAGTTACATTTTGCATGTAGACATTCAGCAACATAAAACTAAATTTCCAGTCTGAGAAAAGTAAATTTCAGAACTGACTGAGAAGTGAAATGAAGCCATGTGAGATAATCACCTAATGGGAAGATTGCATCTTCTTACCAAAGTAACTGAATTATCACAGCTACTTCCAGAAATATAAAGTATAAAAAACAAAGGGGAGGAGGGACAGAAATGGGGGACAGCTGAGTGTTGGGGAGGGAGGGAGGAATGACAAATGAAGAGACAGGGCAGCCTAATAAGAATGTTGACATTCTCAGGTAAAACTATTCAGAAACTAGTACGAACTTGGCTAGTTCAACTGTGATCAGGATCTTGGACTTAAAGGCCCTCCCTCCATTTCTCCCTTAGGTAGATAGAGACTACCCGTAAATTTCCTATTATGCTATATTATTATTGTAATGAAATGTTTTCATTTCTTGCATTTTATAGGCCAGACTAAGGACATAGTCCGTTATCTCTTTCAGCTTGGGCCCAACTCTGTACCAGCAGAGAATCTGGCACACAAAATACTACTGCCACATGGTCCCACTTGGAATACCCAAACCCACTGGGCTCTTCTTACCCTTCTATGACCTACAGAAACTGCCTGTTCTCTTTGTGGCATAGGATCCTGCTTTTCCTTGCTCTTTACACTTTATGTATACCAAGTTATTTAGTTCTCATGACAATCTCGCAAGGTAAAAACCATTATTCTCCCCATCTTACAGTTGAGAAACAAAGGCCCAGGGAGGTTAAAGGACTTGACCAAGGCCACACAGCTGTTAAGTGGCAGGGCCAGGATATGAACACTCCAGTAGTCTAGCTATAGAGTCCACACTCTTAGCAACTGCTCTGGCCTCCTATGATACCCCAGAGCCTCTTGTACCTAATTCTGTAACGGTACTTACTCCAAAGCATTAACATAATTGTTCTGCCTTCTACAAAACCCTTACCTTAACATCTGAGCAAAAGGCCTAAAAGAAAGTACACATTGAATCAAGATTACTAAATTAACACTGACTGGGGTGTCTGGGTGGCTCAGTCATTAAGCGTCTGCCTTCGGCTCAGGTCATGATCCCAGGGTCCTAGGATGGAGTCCCGCATCAGGCTCCCTGCTCCACAGGAGGCCTGCATCTCCCTCTCCCACTCCCCCTGCTTGTGTTCCCTCTCTCACTGCCTCTCTCACTCTCTCTCTGACAAATAAATACACAAATAAATAAATAAATATTTTAAAAAATAAATTAATTAATTAACACTGACTGAATGACCCTCACTTCTGTCTTCATGGAGCTTTCAACATCCCTATGATAATTTCCAATTTTTGTATTTTTTAAGATGTTGAAAAATTAGTAAGGGAAAAAAACTTTTATGCCTATTTTTTTAAACAATTTTTAAAATTTTTTTCTTTTTCCCTTTTGATGCCCTGCCTCTAGTACCCACCAATCTGTTCTATGTATCTATGAATTTGGTGTTTTGTTTTGTTTCATTTTGATGATTCCAGATATAAGAGTGACCATACAGTATTCGTCTTTCTCTGACCTATTTCACCCAGCATAATGCCTTTGAGGTACCATCCATGTTGTCAAAAATGACAAGACTTCCTTCTTTTTTTATGGCGGAATAATATTCAGGTATATATTTGAGTATATTTATGTATGAACATCTTCTTTATCCATGACCCATTGATGGATATTTAAGGTTATTTCCATATATTGGCTATTGTACATAATGCTGCAATGAACAAGGGGGTGCATGTATCTTTATGGGTGTTTTCATTTTCTTTGTATAAACACCCAGAAGTGGAACTGCTGGATAATATGGTAGTTCTATTTTTAATATTTTAAGGAACCTCCATACCATTTTCCATAGTGGCTGCACCAATTTGCATTCCCACCAACAGTGCCTAAGAGTTCCCAAGTATGCTCTTACATATATACTAGCTTTGACATTTAGCTCAAAGAATAACTCAAGAAAATATTTAAACTTAAGGTCACCTAAAGTATTTTCAGTTCAAGATCATACTGCAAAAGGCTTAAAGAAACGAGAACACTCATTCCACTATTAAAGGAACTAATTTATTAGCCTACAAAATGGCAAAATTTTGAAGAAGTTGCTGTTTCTCTAAATAGGTGGTAGGAAGTCAGTACTAATCCAGATAATTTACCAATGTAATTTCTCATGAACTCTAACAAAACGAAGAGTGAAAATACTATGGTTACTACCCAAACTTACAATTTAAAAATACTGGATTAGGTCATTTCTGAAATTAACGCTGGGAGGCATTCTTTGACCCTCACTCCCCCGAAAAAGAAAGAAAAAACACTACTTTTAAGTAGTGTGTGCTGACAATGCTCCATCTCCCTGCACTCACCACCTGATTCTCGATCACCTATCAAGCTTTCCCCCAAAACCCTTGTACTTCCCAGGGATCACTACCCCCAATTTGGGGGGACCAATATGGTCCTACATATTACCTATTTCTGAGTGTAACATTGATCCTATGTGCCTTCATGATAGTTCTGCGTGTTGTCTGAAAGTTATCTGCAGGCCAGGTCTTTTCCCCTTTAATAGTTAGCTCTCTGCATTCTCTGAGGGTAGCAGTCAGCCTCACATCACTTACTGGTATTTGTTGAAAACTGTGACAGTGCTTAAGAGTTTGATTAGGCTTAAGCTATTTTCTTTCCCTAACTTGAAATTTTTGATGTCTAAATTTCATTCATAAGCTAATAAAAAGTGGATCTTTTCCAGTGACAATATTTTATTTTTTTCTTATTTAAATTCAATTCATTAACATGTGATGTATTATTGGTTTCAGAGGTAGAGTTCAGTGATTCATCAGCTTTATATAATACCCAGTGCTCATCACATCATGTGCCCTCCTTCATGTCCATCACCCAGTTACCCCATCATCCCCACCCTCCACCCCTCCAGCAACCTTCCGTTTGTTTTCTGTAATTAAGAGTCTCTTATGGTTTGTCTCCCTCTCTGATTTCATCTTGTTTTATTTTTCCCTCTCTTCCCCTATGATCCTCTGTTTCAGTGACAATATTTTAAATTAGGTGTTTAATAGGAAAAAAAAGCTATAGGTAGAATATACTTTGTTTCACACACTCCTATTCCTCCTTCATTCAATATCTAAACATCAAAGAAATAACACACTAAGTGTGTTTCATGAGGTACTTATTAAACTGTCTCTGAAAACAAGATGTACTAAAAACATGCCCATCAGTAAAGACCAATAAAGACTGGCTAAATCTATCAGAGCATACACTGGCCAGGGAAGAAGCTTGCTAAATCTGTACTGTTTAAAACACTTTCATTCATCAAAAATAATACATGATAAAGAAGCCCAGACTAGGAGTGCCTGGGTGGCTCAATCGTTACACATCTGCCTTCGGCTCAGGTCATGATCCCAGGGCCCTGGGATCGAGCCCCGTATAGGGCTCCCTGCTTGGCGGGAAGCCTGTTTCTCCTTCTCCCACTCCCCCTGCTTGTGTTCCTGCTCCCACTGTGTCTCTGTCAAATAAATAAATAAAATTAAAAAAAAAAAAAAAGCAGCAGCCCAGACTAATATATATGTGATGGCACTATTAAAACAAGATTCATGAATCCTCTATTACTTCCTGCCAACACAAAGTAGACACAGCCTAATATGATCCAGGCAAGAGAAATAGGAAACACAGAACAATGTACGGAAAAAAGGGGAAAAAGAGGGGGAGGCCTAGGCTTAAATCACCTTCTACCATATGGAATGAAAGCAGAACTTAGGACATGTCTAGTTTTATGGAAATAAGTAAGAGAATGCCAATTCAGGGAAAGTTTGTCAGCTGCCAAAGAAAACAGAATAACCTTTTGCTTACAAAGAGACTGATTAAAATTCATGTTCCTTCTTGCATTCAAGCTTTCCACATGAGCTGAATACTGAGGAAAATAAATGAACTACATCGAGATTCACAATTACTATGAAAAATAAACAAATCCAGAAAGCTAAACAATATTTTCCTTTAATATCCCAAATTCAAATTCAACCTCAAAGAAAGAAAAGAAATCCCTATCAGAATCTCCTTATCTGCTAGAGATTAACCTCAAAGTTCTATGTTCTTTTACTTTACTTCTCCTTAAGAAAATTTCCTACCCACTGGCTCTGGAAATAAGAAAAAGGCACGTCAAAAGAGAGATAGAAAACATGGCTTCCTACAAGAGCCATTACCAAGCACTTAAAAGAGTGAGACCTAGACAGCATCAATAGGATGTAGACACTCTGCTTCATATACAGCAGTAATGTATTCTTTTTTAATTTTTTTTTTTTTAGCAGTAATGTATTTTTAAAGATTCAAATCAACTTAACAAATCCTGGATGCTTTCTAGAAGCCAGTCATTGTACTTCTCCCTCAGGATGCAGAGCAGAACTCCCCTAGTCCATTCCTGTTCAGAATGCTTTGTCTCCCACAGCATTTAGAGCAAAGGATCTGTTGGAATTCATTGCCATAAAACAGGACAACTAACTAATCAAAGAAACACAGATCCCTAATCTTGCCCTGACGTGCATGCTTTTATCAATGACCATGAACTTACCCCACAGTAACTGGGGTCCACGTGACATTACAAAACAAATTTCTACAAAGGGCCATCAGTTATTGGCAAAATTATCACCAGAAAAGAAGTCCTGAAACAGAATGCTGATGGGTTATCTGGAACTACTGTTTCTCTGATTTCTCTGATTTACTTTATCAAGTAGGAAAAACAAAAAATAGCACCAATGAGCATATCTAAGATGACTCATCTAGTGCCAAATAAAGATATTCTATGTATATTTTAGAACAAAACAAAAATATCACTTCAAGTCTGTGCGTGTTGTGTGTTTAATGATAATACAAATATCTGAAGTAAAACAGAAACCTTTCTGAGGGGGTGGGGTTTGCCAGGAATCCATTTAAATGGAAAGGGTGGAAATTTTTCCAAATACCTTATCAGGCCACCACTGCAAATCTTCTCCTAAAGACACTGGACTTTGAACGGGTGTATTCTTCTTATCCAGGTTTGGCTCTCCTTCCTTGCTGGTGGAGCCCCTTTCATTATCAAATGAGGCTCCATCAAGCCACCTTCGTTCACGTAAACGTAAAACAGATTCACGTTCACGCAACAGCTCAGAGTCTCTCTCTAAGGGAAGAAGGAGAACTGGTATGCAATTGGGTCACACCAGTGGGATAAAAGTAAGCCACTCTCTAGTAAAGACCCTTCAGGATGCAACTAACAGCAGTTTATCTACTCACAAAAATTTAATGTAAATGTATATCTAATAAGTCTGACATGCAACATTCAAAACATTAACTCTTTCAAGTGAAGGTATGAAAATTATAAACTAGTATTTTTAAGAACTATGTAGAGGCAGACTTTTTTGAATTCCAACTACATGTTTTTAGAGCAGAATTACTTTATTTTAAATTGGATTTTTAAAATGGATTTTAAAATTTTTGGCTTTCATTTAAAACGCTTACCATAACTTTATTAGAAAATGTGCATAAATTAGATTTCAACATATTAGATACATATGTAAACCAAAAAAGAGTATTTGTTAGAATGTCTTCAGTTATTAAAAAACAAAACAAAAACAAAACCCTACACATACAGGGGAAAAACTTGAAAAAGCTAAAATACAAATCCATTAACCAAAAAAATGTTTGTAATTCAAGCCTTGTTTAGAGTAATTTTACAGTCTGGATCTTCATATCAGCCTCGTTTACACATTTCTGAGAAACCAGACAAGCTTCTTTTTTTCTTTTAATCATCTTTACAGAAAGATTCCCTTACAAAAATTCTTCCCCTGCAATTGGCCTATAAACTCTTTAAAACCAGTTTTGTTGTTTTGGGTTTGTTTTTTGGTTTTGCTTTTTTGTTTGCTCATACATTATTCTTTTTTTAAATAGGTAATCAAAATATACTTTCCAGGACTTGGATAAGGACTAGAAACAATATTAAACTGAAGCATATGAAATTGCCATCCATGCAGGTCAAGAATGGTCAAGCACCAGCAATTTCATATGGTTCAGATAAAAAGTAATGCCTACACAGAATAACCTATGGAAAAGGAAAAGAGAGAAATTTAGGAGGAGTTATTTGTGCTCGATATTGAATATTTGAAAATGCAATACTTGATATATTTAAGGCAATACAGTGTGGACTTAATTTAAAAATGTTTAAAGCTATTACATAATAGGTTCAGTATATTACAAGATCATTATAGATTTGTTATTTTTAAACTTTGCTTTTAAGTACTAGATATTTGTAGCAAGGTTCTAATATAACATGGCATCTTTTCCAGTACTAATGATCAGTAAATAATATATAACCGATTCTTGTACATTATTTGACTCAAGCAGTTTTACATTCTGGAGTAAAAATACTGACTTAGTAAGGTTAAAATGCAAGCTAAATCTATACCAACATACAAAGAGAAAGTCTTACATTTGTATGATTTCAAAATCTTCTAACCTCTATTATGTACTATACCTTTGAAGGATTTCAAACTTTTGAAAATAACATTTTAATAAGATAATCATTTCTATATATTTATTATTGGCCAATCCCATTCTATTAGGTTTTTTCACATTTCACTCTTCCGTCTAACCAAGATTTAAAATGAACAGAATAATCACTTTAATCAAATAAACTAAAGAGACTTGTTTTCTGAATGCTGCATGTCACTGTAAAGTAGAATTCTGCTTTTAGTTCAGAATCCATATTCCTAATTAAAGATACAGGTAGGTAAGTCGTAACCCTTGATAAGTATTCCACAATGTTGATAAGACAATCTCTAAAGTAAAGTACTATTTGTGGCTCGTCAAGATCAAAAATAACTAGTTTAATACCAAAGCATTCAAAAACACTAATAAGTAATAATTTATTATTGTATTGCATTATTGTATTAATTACTGTAATATTAAAAGTTCAAACACAATGAATTGTACCACTCTCTCTCCATACAGCCAGCCAATGATCACAAAGAAATAAATGCAAAATTACCTCGAGATGAGCCTAGCCTGGAAAGTGATGAACGACGAAAAGAAGGGTAACCAAAATAGCTAATGTCCTCAGAAAACATGGCATCCGCATCAATAATGACACTTGGGTGGGCAGAATGAATGTCAGCATCAAGAAGAGACATAAGATCCTCTATAAACAGAAACATATATAAATAAAGCAGACACCGAAAATATCTGTAGACCACTGAAAGGTCTCTGAAAATTAAATCAGATAAAAATGAGACACTAACCACTGATAGACCCTGAGAAAAAAAGTAATAACTACCCAGGAAATAATATTATTAACAAAGATTTTAAGGAACAGGAAAGACATGACTGCCACTTGGGCTACCTACTAAATAATCACAAGAAAAAAAGATCTCTATTTAATATATTTGTAACATCACAGAGATAATGCAGTCAAAATCTAAATAGGGTTTTTACATATTTGGTAATAAGGGCATCAAAAAACAACATTCCAGAGTCATCTTGTCAGTGACAAAGACACGCACATACATCCATGTCTTTACTGGAACCAAACACAAGTCTACTGAGCAAAAACATTTCCCATTTTCCCTTAAAAGTATTTTACAGGGGCGCCTGGGTGGCTCAGCTGTTAAGCATCTGCCTTCGGCTCAGGTCATGATCCCAGGGTCCTGGGATCGAGCCCCGCATCGGGCTCCCTGCTCCATGGGAAGCCTGCTCCTCCCTCTCCCACTCCCCCTGCTTGTGTTCCCTTTCTCACTCTGTCTCTTTCTGTCATATAAATAAATAAAGTCTTTGGGGGGGAAAAAAAGTATTTTACAATCAAATTAAACACTCCAGTGAGAAATATCTACCACTTTGGAAAGAACCATCAGAAAATCCATTGTACTTTAAAATTCTATTCCCTAGTCAAAAAAGTCTCTCCCTCCAGAGATGAGAAAACCATGATGGTGATCCACCAACCTCCAGGCAAATAAGATTCACTGGCTGTATCATCCCCATCATCTCCATCTTCATCATCCCGGCTAAGTAAATTATTTACAGCAAGGTTTACATCAAGATTTGTTCGTTGAAGTTCCCGAATAATGACACTTCTGGATTTGCCTTGTAAAACGACTTGGGCCTGAAATAGAAAATAAAGAAGAGTGCTATGCTAAATCTCTTTTGCTTACACACTTTTATCAAAATCAGCTTTCCAGGACAGCTCCAGAAAAGCAGTATTTCACAATCCATGCTGTGAGTCATGACTACAGCCCAGGACATTCAGTTACAACTTCCTCTTGCTCTGCTGCCTTATGTGAAGTGTTCTCCCAGACCTCTACCTGTGAGATCAGCTCCTCCGGGATGACGGATGCAGGGATAACTGGCTGTGGCTGACTGCCCAAAAGCCCAGATCCTCGGTCCCGGCCTGTCCGAATAACTCGGGTCTGTCGGCGGGAATCTCGAGCTCCGGCTGATGACCTACCAGAGGAGCCTCCTCCACTTCCACCGACTCCGGAACTCCACCGACTTCTAAAGAGTAGACAATTTTGAGAATTAGCATTTTAAACAATAAAAGATCACCTTGTGTCTCACATTCATTCTCTTAACTGAAGACAAAGCTATTTTGTCTAACTGACATATATTTTACAGTATTTTAATAGAACAAGGTAATATAACTGAGCCTTAAAATAAAACGGTTGCCATTTTTTAAATGCTTACATATAAATTCACTCTTTAGAAAGATACATATCACACTTTTGCATCTTTTAAAATCATGTTTTAAAGCTCCACATACCAAGTATTTCTAGCCACAATTCTAGAATGAGTTATAGGATACACCTTGCCTCTACATGAAAGACTCATCGGACATAACTACCAACAATGTGTTACACAAAACGTGTAATTCAGAGTTTAGGACTCAAAAACTGCTTTGCATGAAATGAAATATTCATTTGCAAAGATATTTGTCCATTAATATTTAGTTCTATTAACTACCTAGACCAAAAAGAAGCTACTATTTTAAAATAATCATTAATTTTTTCTTAAGTATGAGAAAACTTAGCATGACATTTCCATCTTCACTTTCTGCCCCCAACATGAGCATTAAGGATTTTCAAATCAACTAAGCTAGATAACCATAAACAATTGCTTTTCTGCATTCAACTGGATCTTAAAGAAAATGTTCCCCCAAATCACATTAGCCTTAGAAATCATGACAGTGCCAGTCTCTTTTCTTTAAAAATTTTTTTAGTATAGTTGATGCCTCTTTAAAATGAATCTAATACTTAGAGATCATTCAATCTAGAGAAAGCTACTTTACTCTCAACTACTCTTCATTGCACTCACCTAAAACTGAAACCTTCAACCTCCCATTGAGAACAGATTTAGTTTAAATTTGATTTTCCAAGCCTTTTTTTCCCCTTAAAAATGTTTGACTATATTAATCATAACAATTCTCAAATGAACATACAACTACTTGATCTTCTCACTTAACTGGAAAGCCCAATCTCTGTCTAAACAACAAAACTTTTAAAATAGTTTCCGCAGTAAAATGGGAAAAAAAAATCTCCAGAAAACCTGGTGTCACCCTTTTTGATGGCTTTCTACCCTTGTTGATGCACTCTATCAATTGTGTCTGTGTTTCTGTATCTATAGCCTAAGAACCGCCCAAGATAATTTTAGAGAAAAACAGTATTTTGCATTCTCAGAGCTACAGTATGAACCATCGCTTCATCTCAGCTGTGCACCAGATTTCATAAATGTAGTGGTAATGAACCATTTACAGACCAAAAGAAAAACAAAGGAGCATTAAAAGTATATTACATTAACAAAAAGGAAAATAAAACAATTCCATTTATAATAAAAAAAAAAAAAACACAAAAAACAATACCTAAGGATATACCTAACCAAGGAGGTGAGACTTATATACTGAAAGCTACCAAACACAGCTTAGAAAATTTAAAAAAGGCACAATTAAAAGGAAACAAATCTCATGTTCATGAACTGGAAGACTTAATATTATCAAGATGCCCATATTACTCAAAGCAACAGATTCATCACAATCCCTATCAAAATCCCAAATGGCATTTTTTACAAAAATAGAAAAGTTCATCCTAAAATTCATGTGGAGTCTTGAGAGACCCTCAAGAGCCAACACAATTTTGAAAAAGAAGAAAAATAAAATTCTAGAGAATACTTTGTGATTTTGAAACATCATTACAGAACCACTATAATTAAGGGGCGCCTGGGTGGCTCAGCTGGTTAAGCGACTGACTGCCTTTGGCTCAAGGTCATGATCCTGGAGTCCTGGGATCAAATCCCATGTCGGGCTCCCTGCTCGGCAGGGAGTTTGCTTCTCCCTCTGACCCTCTTCCCTCTCGTGCTCTCTATCTCTCATTCTCTCTCTCCCAAATAAATAAAATCTTAAAAAAAAAAAAAAAAGAACTACTGTAATTAAAACACTGTGGTCTGGCATAAGGACAAATAATCCAGTGGAACAGAATAGAGAGCCCAGAAATAAAATCTTGCATGTATGGTCAAATGACCTTTGACAAGGGTGCCAAAACCACTCAATGGGGAAAGGAGACTGTCTTCAACAAATGATGCTGGGAAAATTAGATATCTCTATGCAAAAGAATAAAACTGGACCCTTATGTTATACCATAGGCAGCAATTAATTTAAAATAATTAAAGACCTAAACATAAGACCAAAAAATTTAAAATTCCTAGGAAGTAAACATAGCGGAAAAGCTCCATGTAAGACCTGGCAATGATCTTAAGATATGACACCAAAAGCACACGCACTAAAAGCAAAAATAGACAAAATGAACTATATCAAACCTAAAAACTTTGTGCCTCAAAGGACATAATCAACAGAGTGAAAAGGCAACCTAAAATGGGAGAAAATATCTGCAAATCATATATCTGATAATAGGTTAAGATCCAGAATATATAAAGAGCTCCTACACTCAACAACAAAAAGTAGCCCAATTAAAAACTGGGTGAAAGATGTGAATAAACATTTCTCCGAAGATGATACACAAATGGCCAACAAGCATATGAAAAGATGTTCCATATCACTAATCATCAGAACCAAGTAAGATATCCCTTTACACCCATTAGAATGGCTATTACTGAAATAAAAACAAAAAAAACTAGAAAATTACAAGTGTTAGCAGCAAAGATGTGTAGAAACTGTAACACTCATGCACTGTTGGTGGAAATGTAAAGTGATGGAATGCTATGGAAAACAGTATGGAGGTGCATCAAAAATTAAAAATTAAAAATAGAACTATCATATGACCCAGGCAAGCCACTTCTGGATATATGTGCAAAAAAACTGAAAACCGTCTCAAGAGATATCTGTATACATTATTCACAGCAACATTACTCATAGCAACATTATTCATAGAAGCCAAGAGGTGGAAGCAACCAAATGTCTAAAGGATGAATGGATAAACAAAATGTGGCATATACATACAATGGAATATTATTCAGCCTTAAAAAGAAAGAAAGTCCTGTCACAGGTTACAACATGGATGAACCCTGAAGACACTATGCTAGTGAATGAACCCAGTCACAAAAAGAGAAATACCATGTGATTCCAGTTATATGAGGTATCTATAAAGTAGTCAAATTCATAGACACAGAAAGTAGAATGGCAGCTGCCAGGGATTAAGGAGAGGGTTAAATTAACGAAATCATATACAAATTGTAAGCCAGATGATTTTACTCATTTTATACCTTGATCTTGAATACCTAGACCTTACAGGTATCATAAACTCAAATCTCCATGAGGAGTGCATATATTACACAAGTAAGTGAAGTTAAGATAACAGGGAAGACTAGAGAGTATCAGCCTACCCAAAATACCCAAATTCACTGCTGGATTCTTCCATCAAAACACCAATGGCTGCCAATTCACAATCTCTGCTATACAAACCCCCAACAGAGGTTAGTTGAAAGACATATGTCAAAATAGCTCTGGTTTGCCCATTAACCTGTTGCCAAGGAACATACCATGTTTTCCCACTTAGACCCACTGTGCAGTGTGTTTCTTCTATCACAATCCAAACAACTACCAGTCTCCCTGCTTCAAGTGCTCCTCAACATTCCTTCCTCTAAGCAACCTGCTATCTAGAGAGAATAAGATATTGAACCAAGCACACACTAATAGAGATTTAGTAGTGGTCAAAAAATACAGTATGGGAATGGGTGATTCCTTTAATCTATAATTTTAGTGAGCTATGTAATTTTTAATATTAAACTCAAAAGTACTAGGAAAACCAGTTTCTCCTAAATGTACTTTGTTAATCAAAATTAATCCTACAATTTTAATCCCATTACACAGTACACTCAAAGTAACAGAATGATTCAAAATCAACTGAGGAAATCACACCATAGGAATTAGTCCACAGCTTCCAAACGTAAAGCCCATGGACCAAGTCTTGCCCATAAACCCAGCTGGTAGGTTTAAAAAAAAAAAAATCATCATCAAAAATAAGGCAAATCTGAGAAACTATCACAATCAAGAGGAGCCAAAGGAGATGACTGAATGTAATGTGATATCCTGGATGGGATTCTGGAACAGAAAAAAAGACAATAGAAGAAAACTAAGGAAATATGAATAACCTTCAGCCTTCAGTGAATAAAAACCTATCAATATACATTAACTATAAAAAATTTACCATACCAATGTTAGATATTAATAACAGTAGAAAATGGGCACAGGATATAGGAGAACTCTCAGTACTATCTTTGCAATTTTTCTGTCAATCTAAAACTGTTTTAAAATAAAAAGTTTCTTGGGCGCCTGGGTGGCTCAGTCGTTGAGCGTCTGCCTTCGGCTCAGATCATGATCCCAGGGTCCTGGGACCAAGCCCTGCATCGGGCTCCCTGCTCCGCGGGAGGCCTGCTTCTCCCTCTCCTACTCCCCCTGCTTGTGTTCCCTCTCTCGCTGTGTCTCTCTCTGTCAAAAAAAATAAAATCTTTATTTAAAACAAATAAACAATTTCTTCAAAAGAGCATATACACACATAGATGTGCGCGCGCGCACACACACACACTATGTGTGTGTGTGTGTGTGTGTGTGTGTGTGTGTGTAAGAGACTGGTATGCGGCCCGGTGTATCTATTTATTTCCTAGTTCCAACATATAAATCAAGATATTCACATGAAGATCCAAAATTACAGCTTCTTGGGGACAAAAAAGGGGATGGGGTGAGGGACACCTGGCTGGTTCAGTCAGTAGAGCACGTGACTCTCGATCTCAGGGTCGTGAGTTTAAGCCCCACATCAGGCAGAGAGCTCACTTAAAAAAAAAAAAAAAAAAAGTGGAGTTGAGGCATGGAAGTTTGTATTTGGCAACAATAGCCCTGTAGTCTCCTATGGTAATAATCAGCTGATCAGCTGCCTCCTTGAAAAAGGGGCATCCACTTAGTTTGTCACAGCCCTACTACCTACCACCTTACCCACCTTGCCAGCTTCAACTGTTTACAATTACAGTGACCTGCTTGGCTTTTACAAAAGATTCCAAATCCAGGGCTAATTATTAGCTCAGATGAGACTCCAAAGGAAATATGGTAGCTCAAATGAAGGAAAAGCAGCTTGTATCTATCATCTATTACATCCAGTCACAACAAACAGAATAAAGAGACTTTAGATATTATCTCCATTTTAAACTTACTATTGAGCACAATTAACTCTCTTCCCCAAGTAAATTCGGTGGTTTTACCCTTAACCTGGTCTGAAATGAGTTTAACAAAAATACCTAGGAGATTTCTGAAATATCTCCCAGAATAAATATGAGTAATTATGAAAGGGAGGAAACAGGAGCAACCAGAAATCTTTAGCACAACACCTGCTGAACAGTGAGAAGGCCAAAGGGAAAAATATTAAAAGTCCTATAAATTTTGTCTGCTATGCATTCCTAAGAATGATCAGTCAAAATAAATGATCAATTATCTATGCTGACGGGAAAGAAAAACCAATTATTCCAAAATCTTTCAAATGCAGCTCTCAAATACAGAGACCACTTGCTCCCTGATTCACAACCCAAAGGGAGCAAGCCTGGAGTCTGAAGGAAGGGGGTAGGGGACCACAGTCTATGGGGATGGGCTTTTTCATATTTGACCGCATTTGGTAAATTTGTGGCTAAGAATCCCCTCTGGGGTCTCAAGATCTGCTTGTTCTAGATTCTCTATTACATGCTATAAAGCAAACTTCTTTAAAGTTCCTTGTAATCAACACAGAAAGAGGAATAAACACCCACTATGCAACTCATGGGGGGAAAAAATGTATCATGAAGAAAAATATTTTTGACTCTATAAAACTGCTTAATTTACAAAATAACTTGATCACAATTTCACCATCAACAAACAAAATTTTCATTGAGGCCAAGAGAAACAATCAGTCCTCAAGTGCTTATACTTTGTGGACATCTGCAAGACCAAATAAAAGTAAACAAAAGACTAGCAATGACTTAAGTCAGTGAACACTGTGACATTTGTGACATTTCTCAATACTGCAACTCATGAATCAAATGCCAAAGAAAGCTCACGCTGAGTTAATTCCGAGGTGTGTGTGTGGATAAGAGAGTGAGGGACAGAAAGGCAGTGTGGGCAAGGATGCGTAAGGGGACTCAAAAATTGCTTCTCTCTGCATTTTAAAGCCTTAAGATTAGCCCTAATCTTCTTTGGAGTAGATCTACAGAGGTTTTAGTCAAGATCAAATGTACTACAGTTTATTATTGTTATTTGTTACATATTTTATTAGCAAAATCAGAGAATTCCAGCTCTATTTGTCATTCTATTATAACTGGTTATATCCAAGTTTTATGTATAAAGAGAACTTAAATCTAAGACAGTTTGAGCAACATAATAGTGATGAATTATAAACTATAGAATAAAATATCCATGAAACTATAATGATATAAATAACTGAAGAGCAACAGAATGGAATAAACAAGAAAAATTCTTCCTTATGTTTGAATTCCAACTAATAAAAGTATAAAAGGAATGACACAAATTTTAAAAAATAACTATTTGGCCAACACCACAGAAATACTTAAGGCAAAATATCATCAATGGATGCTAAAATCAAGCATAAAAATATATTTACATAAGTCAAAGAATCTCCCCACAGAATACATGTTAATTACAAAGGAGGAAATAGTAACTTTATAGTTGCAAAACCTAGCAACCACCACCTTACCTAACTAATCAGGGGTAATCTCATCGCCAGATGAGACGTATCCACATCATGTGCCTCCTGATATGATGCACTGAGAAGAGAACATCACCACCTCTGCTGTGTTCTTGACAAAAATGCACCACCTGCAATCCCAATCAAAAGTCTAGCAAATTATTTTGTGGGTACCAATAAACTGATTCTAAAGTTTATATGGAGTGGCGCCTGGGTGGCTCAGTCGGTTAAAAGTGCCTGCCTTCGGCTTGGGTCATGATCCCAGGGTCCTGGGATGGAGCCCCACATCGGGCTCCATGCTCAGCAGGAAGCCTGCTTCTCCCTCTCCCTCTGCCTGCAGCTCCCCCTGCTTGTGCATACGCACACTCACCCTGAGGGAGGGAGGGAAGGAAGGAAGGAGAACAGTCAAACAATGGGCCAAAGACCTTAAAAGACACTTCACCAGAGAAGATATACAGATAGCAAGTAGCATATAGAAAGACATTCCACATCGTATATCACTACAGAAATGCAACCTAAAACAATGAGATACCATTACACACCTATTAGAACAGGCAAAATCCAAAACACTGACAACACCAATTTTGCTGGGGAGCATGTGACCAGTAAGAACTCTCACTCACTGCTGGTGGGAAAACAAAATGGTACAGCCACTTTGGAAAACAGTAGCCAGGTTCTTAGAAAACTAAACATACTCCTAACATATGTTCCAGCAATGTGCTCCCTGGTATTGGAGTTGAAAACTTATATCCACAAAAAAACCTGAACACAATGTTTATTAACAGTTTTAATCATAATTGCCAAAATTTGGAAGCAACCAAGATGTCCTCCAGTAGGTGAATGCATAAATAACCTGTAGTACATCCAGACATGATTCCAACTATACAAAATTCTGGAAAAGACAAAACTATGGAGACAGCAACAACATCAGTCATTGCCAGGGATTAGAGGGGAGAGAGGGATAAATAGGCAGAGTGCAGATGATTTTTAAGGAAATTAAACTACTCTGTTTGATACTATAATGGAGGATACATGTCATTATACATTTATATACAGAATGTACAACATCTAGGGTAAACCATAATGAGAACCATGGACTCTGGGTGATAATGATGTATCAATGCAGTTTCATCAATTGGAACAAATGGACTGCTGACAGTATGAGACCATACATGTGTAGAGACGGAGTATACAGGAAATCTCTGTATCTTTCTTCCATTTTTGCTGTGAACCTGAAAACCACTCTAAAAAAGACTTAAAAAAAAAAAAAGGCATCACCTGGGTTTAATCATGAGGAAATAGACAAATTCAAACATTCTACAAAATAATCAGACATTTTTCAAACTCATCAGGGTCCAGAAAGTAAGGAGATTGAGAAACTGCCCCAGGCTAGAGGAACCTACGGAAGCATGACAACTACATGCAATTTGGGATCCTGGATTGACTCCTGGACCAGAGAAAAGGGTGTTAGTGGGACAATTAGTGGAATGTGAGTAAACTCTGTAGATTGCACTGATCACTATTAATTTCCTGGTTTTGATCACTGTTCTATGGTTATGTAAAATGTTAACATTTGGGGGAACCAGGTGAAAGTTTTTACAACTTTTTAAAAGGCAAATTACTTCAGTGATGTACTTGAAGAACAAAAGGAAGTCAGATTATTTCAAAATAAAAATTTTAATTTAAAAATACATACAGAGTACAAATTAGTTAACAAATGCCACCACATAAACGGATAAACTAAAACAAGGATCAGCAAACTTTTCTGTAAAGAGCAGACAAGTAAATAGTTTATTTAGGCCTTGTGAGCTAAAGTCTTTGTCAAGACTACTCATCTCTCCCATCTTAGCACAAAGCAGCCACAGACGTAACTAAGTATCAAGCATGCCTGTGATTCAATAAAAACAAGAAAGAATGGATTTAGCCCATAGGCTGTGGTTTGCTGACCCTGCAATTAAACAAATTTTTTAAAGAAGGTATAGTTTGACATGGTGTAACACATAATAGTTATTCTTTTTTAAGTAAATATAATCAAACTTTTTCCAGGTTTATTAAACGAAATGACAATTTCATTTGTTATTACATCATTTTCAGAATTCTTTATCATATACTGTTGTTATGTTAGTTGTGTGCACAGGACCAGTAAAAGGAGACACTTAATATTTTGACCAGAGCTATGTTTCCCATTAACAGTTCTAGCACAGAATGAGCTAAAGAAGGTACTCCACTAAATGACCTTCCTCTGACCTCAAAATAAACGTAGTTCAGCATAAAAACAAAAAGGCAAAGAAACAATAAGCATTTGGGACTCTCAATTTTCAAATATAATCTTACCTAGAAATTCAGTGTCAAAATATTTTTAAAATGTTTAAAACCTTCCTCCTCCTCTTACCGTATTTTGAAACAATTTAAAAATTGCTTCTAGTTATATTTCTCTGATCAGCCTTTGAACACATTTGCTGACTTGACTGATTTGGCATTATCTAATCATTCATCAGGTAATTTCAGAAAATCTAGGTTTTCAAGATCAAGGTATAAAATGAGTAAAATCATCTGGCTTACAATTTGTATATGATTTCATTAATTTAACAGCTTATCAACTTTAGATAAAATGAAAGTTGATTATCTAGTTTAAGAGGTATACATGTTATAAATAATTTAAAAGTAAAAAGAAGGTACAAACTTCCAGTTATAAAATAAGTCATGAGGATGTAATGTACAACACTGCATATTTGAAAGTTGCTAAAAAAATAGATCTTAAAAGTGCTCATCACAAAAAAAAAAATATATCGTAACTATGTATGGTAATGAAGGGGGCGCCTGGGTGGCTCAGTCAGTTAAGTGTCTGCCTTTGGCTCAGGTCCTGATCCCAGGGTCCTGGGATCAAGCCCTGTCTCAGGCTCCCTGCTCAGCAGGCAGCCTGCTTCTCCCTCTCCCTCTGCCTCTGCCTACCGGTCTGCTACGTGTGCTCTCTGTCAAATAAATAAATAAAATCTTAAAAAAAAAAACAAAAAACTGTATGGTGATGGATGTTAAGTAGACTTACTGTGGTGATCATTTCACAATACATAAATAGCAAATCATGCTGTACATCTGAAACTAATATAATGTTATACGTCAACTGTATCTTGATAAAAAAAAAAACTTAGGGCGCCTGGGTGGTTCAGTCAGTTGAGCTTCGGACTCGCGGTTTTGGCTCAGTCATGATCTCAGAGTCCTAGGATCGGACCCACATGGGGCTCCCTGCTCAGTGAAGGGAGTCTGCTTGTCTCCCCCTTTCTCTGCCCCTCCCGCCCCCCCCTCAACCCACCGCTTGCACTCTCTCTAGAAATAAATACATCTTTAAAAATAAAAATAACTTGGGGCGCCTGGGTGGCTCAGTCGTTAAGCGTCTGCCTTCGGCTCAGATCGTGATCCCAGGGTCCTGGGATCAAGCCCCACACTGGGCTCCCTGCTCAGCAGGAAGCCTGCTTCTCCCTCTCCCACTCCCCCTGCTTGTGTTCCCTCTGTCATTCCTGCTGTCTCTCTTTCAAATAAATAAATAAATAAATAAAATATTAAAAAATAAAATAAAAATAATTAAAGGCTGTCAAGTTTAGTTACATGATTTTCAAACCTCACTAAATTAATTCAGAAAGAACTACCAAATTTGGAACCTAGAAAGAAATAAATGTTATATTTTTTTACCCAAGAATTAGCATAAATAAGACCAAAGTCAACACCACTAAAAAACTGAAGTAACATAAGCGACCTGGTAAGTGATATATTAAACACATCTCAACATTAGATACTTTTAAGAGGTCAAGAGCCTGGGTTAATTGTAATTAGCCTGCATGGGTTATTTTTATCATGGTGCCTCGCCATGAGCAACCAGAGCACCTGCCCAGAGTTCAGTAGTTTCCTCCCTGCTCCGCTGGGTAACACAGAAGGCAATTTCTCAGAGTGAGAGCACACACAGAGCGCGGGCCCGGACCAGTGGAGGCCATCACCTGGCCACAACTTACCCCAGAGTGTTGCCTGCCAGCCTTCCCAGAGTCTCAGAACCGGAGAGAAACCACGGGGAGTCACTTGTCCTCCCGGGCCTCGATGTCCTCCCTGCCCCCGAGCTGCTGTTCAACTTTGACCTGGGAAAAAAAACAGGAGGTGCAACAGTCACAGAACAGTCCCAAACTCGCTAAGCACAAGCCTGGGACTCCCGGCCTCACTATTCTAGGAGTGACTGTGGTGAAACACCAGCCTCGCTCTTCTGTGACTGCCCCTCCTGGAATGTGTCCTTCCTGTCAATGAGCAAGCCTCACAACCTACAGCCTCCCAGCAATCCAGCACTCCCTCCTGGTTCAAAGTGTCTGCATGGTTTAACTGCAAATGAATTATTCTTTAGACTTTTTAAAGTAATCATGCTTTCCTTAGAGGCAGGCAACTGAAATTCAACATACATTATCTAGCAGTGCTTTTTATATGTAATCATTTATAAAGACCACAATTTTAAAGACCCTTGTCAATTTCAAACCAAGTTACTTGATTTGGAAATATTAAAAAGGAAAGAACATGAGGGGCCTAGCTGGCTCAGTCGGTAGAGCATGAGACTCAATCTGGGGGATTCTGAGTTCGAGATCCACACTGGGTATAGATATTACTTAAAAAAGGGCGGGGAAGGGGGCCTGGCTGGCTCAGTTGGTAGAGCATGTGACCCTTGATCTCAGGGTTGGGAGTTCAAGCCCCACACTGGGTATAGAGATTACTTAAAAATAAAATCTTGGGGGGGGGGGAAGATCTAAAAAGTCATTTCAATCAAAGAACAGATCTGACCTGGGACCTACCACATACATAAATCATTCCTCTGATAACCAATTTCTGTGAAGTGACCAACTTCTCTGCTATTTTCAATACTAATATTTTAGCCATAAATCACTACTTGCAGAAAAATGAAAATTAAACTACAAGATAACCACTCCACTATTTTAAGTGCCTCATTTTCTACAATGCTTTTTTTTTTTGTTAAACTTGAAGGCTATCAAAATCAAAACACAGGTTTAATATAATACCTTTGAAGAGCTAAATACTTATTAAGTAGAAACGGCATTAATGTCTTACCCATCGTTGTTATCAGGTTTGCCCAACTCCAATCTGTCTGGTTGTACTGAGAAACCGATCCTGCAAACTCTACCATCCTAAAAGCCAAGAAAATAGAAGAAATCGCCAAAGTAAAAATGTGTATTAAAATATGAATTTATTCAATGAACAGATTATGTCCCCATCACTGTCAATTCAGAAAACAACAAATAAGTTCCTTTTCAGAAGGCACTCACACCTGACGTGGGGAAGTATGTTTTATATTACATTATCAGCATAGCAGTAAAAATAATTTGAAGTATCTTTAACAGAATTCAGAGTAAGGAAATGACTGGGATGGGTATCAGGAACTCCTCCATTACTATGGTTTCAAGCTGTAGTAAATCACTTAACCTTTCTCTGAGCCAGAGACTGTTTCACACAAGGAAATGGAAGTGGGTGATCTCTAGCAAAAACCTTCTATTTTGCCTAGTTAAGGAAGATACATGACAATGCACGATTGTATTTTAATTTAAGTTCCTTTTCATTTCTATATCTTACAGTAAAGAATTTACCTCAAGAAGAAAGGCAGCATGATTTGGTCCTACCACACACTGTTTGATAGTAGCCTGTTCCAATACATTCAAAGGGGGGTGGCTAAGGAATAAAAAAAGTCAAATAAATTATTTTTTAAAATGGCAAATACATTCTAGGGTTGGTATGTTTGTTTTTTATCTGATTAACCAAAGGAAAAAATGGGTGGAAAAACCTGTTTTTAAAAATTAATATTTACATATTATAAAGAGTAATTGAAAACAATAATTATGATATCCTTTATAGTTATTACATGTCCTTGGTATGCCAGATTTTTCAAAAATCAGTATGAACAGAACCTATTATTCAAACGAATCCAAGTCATAAACAGTTGACAGATTAAAATATTCCCGGTTGCTTCTGCCTAAATAGGAGTTATTTTTCCTAATAAAGAAAAAAATGCTTTTCAGAAAATTTAAAATATCTTAAAACTCTTACCTGTTTAAATTGTATTTGTTCAGTTTTTCTGAAACTTCCCGTAACCTTTAAAAACAAAATGAAATATGAATAAACCACGTGTACAAATTCTTTTTAAACAAAATAGTTCTGATAGGTACTTGTATCATTATTTGGTGATTCCTAACAGTAGTATACAAAAAATCTGCTAAGGCAAGAATGTTTTTTGTATTATCTTTGATTTTTGTCCCAAAAGAGATCCCTGGTCAACTCTACAATTCCCTTCCCTCACCACCCCATTAGCGACTTTGATAATAATATTAATCCCATTTTACAGATGAGGAAACTGAGGCTTCTAGTATTTGTAATACACAAAGTGGCAACAGAGCTGGTACTTGAACCAACACCAATGGAAGCCACTTTTTTTTTTAAACACTGTGCTATATATGCCAAAAAAGATTCTTAAATGTACATAATGTACAAGGATATCATAAAATGAAGATATTAGGGTAGCATAAATCTACTAAGAATTTAACAAAAGGCGGCAGAAAAAGCCTGAAAGCTTAACTGACATAACACAGTCTCAGTTCCTGAAGGGCCTTCTGACACAAAACTATACAAATGAAGACCTCTATGTCCGTGTCTACAAAACAAGGATAACACCTCCCTCCCATTTCTAAAAGAGTATCAAATATGCTTCAAAAAATCAAGAGGCTGCATAACTAAAAGATATTAACTCATATTATCTATTATGACTTTGCTGCTTATCTCAAGAAAACAGTCTTGAATTAATACAAAATATTGTAATACTCATTTAAACTAGACCCTTCAGTCAACTTAAGGAACTCATTTTATAATGTAAAGATGTAATCAAATGCAGAGATTGTAAGAGTTTGAGTCTATCAAGTTACCAAAACAACTGCCTAATCTTTCAAAATTTTTTCATAGATGATTCTCTTAAAAATAAACAGACTTTTAGAAAGCAATAGAAAAAAATTAAAACATTCGATCAATAGGAAATTCCATGGGGGTGCCTGGGTGGCTCAGTCAGTTAAGCGTCTGTCTTCAGCTCAGGTCATGGTCCCAGGGTACTGGGATGGAGCCCCAGGGCGGGCTCCCTGCTCAGCGGGGAGCCTGCTTCTCCCTCTCCCTCTGCCTGCAGCTCCCCCTGCTTGTGTGCGTGCATGCTCTGTCAAATAAATAAAATCTTTAAAAAAACATTTTCTTAAACAGGAAATTCCATGAATTTTGCTTTCTAAAAAGTGACAAAAATACATAAAATCAAATTTCAATCATTTGTACTAACAGATGAAAGTGATATACATACTCCAAAAATAAATCACAGCTTAAAGTCAGTTTAGGATTCAAAGACCATAAATCATTTATTATATAAATGGGCAAAGGACCTAATTATTTCAGTAAGAGATTCTAGGAGGACCCAACTGTCTCTCAACTTTATTTTATCCTACAAATTCTATCCTTTGTTTAATGCTGAGGAGCATCTTTCAAACACTAACACATATACAGGGTTTTTTTGCCAATTCTGAATCTTACTCCTAAGCAATAACTTTCAAATGATGCCATACTTAATTTCTCTCCCACCCACTAGTGACTTTATTCTGACTCCCAAAGAAGAGCACCTGACCGACCATGTGTGGGATTCATAAGCTCTGAGAGAAGACCGACTAGAAAATGGGGATAAAATAAACTGGGAGGCTCCAAACAATGGCCTTCAGAATCCTGGAGCAGACGCAGGAGTAGAGCTGGAGGGAAAAGGCTAAGAAAGGTTTACTTCCCCAAAACCACAGTACTACTCCAAGAAGGTACATTTCTTCTGCAGACAACTACACCCCTTCATTCCCATTCCTTTCTCTTAGCCCAAAAAGGTCTTGAGAGCTTTCACAAAGAATAAAGTTACAGGGAGGGGAGGGAGCTGGGGGCAGATAAAATTTGTCAAAGCCTTTTCAAAACCAGGAAATAATGTTGATTAAATATTAAATGCTGCTCTCATGGTTTCAAATACCATTCCACGTACACAATATTTTTAACACCAAAATAAGCTTTGAAAACATAAAAATGCTAAAGGTATGAAGTCAAGAACTCGACAGCAAATTTCAGGCCACGGGGACAGAGGAAATGGTCACTGCCATCAATTCAATTTTCTAATCTCAAAAATCATGGTGGACTCCTAACCACATCTGAAATGTACACCCATTTGTACTGGAAACAATGCCCACTGGGTAACAAATCTGGAGCTTACTCCCAGCTCATCTACTACTAACTGGGCTCATTTGAGCCCATTAAGTCTCAGGTTCTCATCTATGTAAGGGAAAACTAATAGTCATCTCTTGTTCTTTTTAGTCCTGGAATTCTTATGAATGTTTGAAAAGCAAATATTATCAGTGGGGATACATATATAATGTTTATATGGGACTAGCACTTACTGTCATATTCCATTTCATCTAACCCATCTGAAACTTTCACATACAAACTGATTTTACACGGTCATTTAGGATGTTTCCCCAAACACCAAATTTTTTAAATTTCTTAAATCCAGTCCCCAAAATTTACACAAAATATATCATGCTCGCAAATCTCAAAACAGTTATCAGGGCTAAATTGGCACCCTAAGCATGAATCCCAGACCATAATGACAAAAAACCTACAAACAGACAAAAAACTATAAAATAAAAAGAGTATTGAGTTCCTCCTTTTACATTATAGAGTCCTTAGCAGACACGGAAATCACAGAATCGCTGCAGACCAAAGATCACATTCAATTACTAAGTTACTGAATGTCTCTACATAATTATTAGGCACTCATCTACTTTAAAGGATCTTTCTCCAAAAGCTCACAATGCTTAAAGTCATTAACTATATTTCCTCTAGGAGCAACATGAACAAGTCTCCCTTGTTTTTAAAATAAAAGGAAAAGTACCCTAGAACTCACCAAATTCCGTTTCAGAATAAATCTTTACATGTGGCTGTGATGGAAAACAATGTGAAGAGTACAGCATAACATTACAAAATAACCTCATAACTCAGCATTTAATCTCATTCAGGGACAGGTAGGAAAGTCTTTGTGAGGTGGCTGTAACACATAGGTTAACAATAAGCTTCTGACAATCCTTAGTACTCCTACACCAAAGATTTATTCTATATTCCAATTCAATAACCTATTTCATTCCTTTAAATTTATAGGCATTTTACAGATTCAGATGCTGGATTTTCTTTTTCTTAAAGCACCAAGGTAGGGTAACAGCAAACTGATGTTTAAAAAGAGACAAGAAATCAAAGTATAACCTGCTGGAATCTAACATACTTCACTGCTGCTCTGAAAATCCCCTGTAAGTTCAGTCTCCTTTTCCCCAAATTTAACATTATAATTTCAAATATAATTCATCTTCTCACTGATCCTCAACTGGGAATAGCATCAGTGCAGGTCCGTCGGTTTTCGAATTCTCTGTCTACCCGTCACGTACCACAACTGCATGTTCATACATACATACCCCTAAACTGAATGAAACCTGATGGATTTCTAGCTGTATTTCTAAAACGAAAAAAATTTAGGTTATTATTTAGATCCCGAAAAGGTTTCAATTCTCCAGGACAGAAAGATATTCCTGACACCCCACCTTCTACAAGATGACAGTCTTCATGTATCCGGAAGTGTAGGACCAGGTACACCTGCCCATGTTTCATGTTTGTAGCAATCACCCTAATGGTGGAAAAGTGACAATCTGCCACAAGTACATTTCTTGCAGTCTCATTCCTACTTATTTCAGGCCCAGCTCAAGTGTTAAATCCTCCATGAATTTGCCCTGATAGCCCTACTTTTCTTCCTACTGAAGTGGACAGCTTCTCCCTCCTAGAGGACCTTCGTGTCTACTTTGCGTTCATTTGTTTCCGTCTGAACTGGCTTCAGAGACAGTAAGAAAACCAAGTCTTTCCCCACTCTTCCACGTCTTTAGATACAGTTCCAACAGTGACAAATGTAGGATAATACTTGTATACAATCCATTTCAGAGGAAGAAAAGGTTCCTGATCTAATCTCAACAAAATTAACTCCCCAGGTCTTCCACCTCAAACTAAAGTTTAAAACAGGCAAGGAAAGTACGAACATACAGGTTTCTTTTAGGATAGTTGCCCATATTAGCTCTCATAAGCAGAACAGTTACCATAAGGAGAACATTTAGTAACTCACCACTTACCCAATAATATTAGCGGCCTGCCTTTAAAATGACCTCACTCCAACCTCTACCTATCCATCCACGGAATAAAACTTTTACATATCCGTATCACTTTATTTTTTAACAAAGGGCTTAATAATCCATATAAAGAAACGGCAGCCAACAGTAAAGCTTACCTAAAACACTAAATCATACATTAAAAATCTGTGCCCAGATTATTTTCTTTTAGAGAAAGAAATACTGTAAGAATATTTCTGGCATTTCCCCCAAAGAAAATTCTAAATCTTAAAGCCTAAAACTCAAGAAGCAATGAAATTCCTTTTTTTTTTTTTTTTGGAGCAACTATGTTGCTAGATAGATGGCCGAGGTAGGAGTCAAGCTTCCAGTCTTTTCTGCTCTATCACCCTGCACTTTCCTAAGTACAGGCACTCAGTCCTTAACTTTCACGTTGTTCTTTAGTACGAGTGTCGTCACACCATACCATCTACACTGCCACCACTGAACTGTCTCTTTGCATGTCATCTTCAACATTATCACTGACATCAATAAATTCAAGTTATCATGTGGTGGTCCCACCTGCCAGCCACTGTCACTGGGAGAAGAAGAGGCTTTGCTTTTGGGCAAAGCTGCAGAGGGTATGTTTTGAAATGGTCATTTACTTGTGCCAGCATTTAGTAGGCACATTCCCAGCCCCGGCAGATAAATGAAAATCTGGTGCTGCCTTATTCAGTCTAGTCCGGAGAGCATCCAACCCAAAACCCCTTTTCACACAGTCCTGGAGCAAGCCAACAGCAAACCATCTGAGGCGTGTTTACAGGGAATCCTCTTCAGGAGGTCTTGGGTATAAAATGGAAGAGGTCAACTGAGTCTTCTCATGCTACACGGGAGATCTGTTTTTCTATGAAGGGGATAAAACCTTTCTTGCTACCCACCCAACTCTGTGTTATGACTTAAATATTAAGAGCTACCTTGACCCATGGGACTGAGGATGACTGGGAAGAACCTGAAAAGATTAGGACTGTCTTGGCAAGCAAGAAGCACCAACACATTAGGGATAGTTTTCTCCATCTTTGTGTGATTATGAAAGACTCATTGTATGTCTGAAATTTGACTTCGAGACATTCAACTTTCAGATACATTTTTTGAAATCCATTTTGTACTGCCTCTATCTGAATTTAACCCTGATCATGGGTTCCCCAGCTTTGGGATTTCCAGAACAGTAAATGGGAGTGGGGCTGGATGAATAATGAGAAGCAAGGTAGCTATTTGGACAACACACACATTTAAAAAAAAAAAAAAATTCACTACACCTCATTTTCACAGCAAAAATGTAAGGAGGCCATAATTTTAGATTCAATATAAACTAAATAAATTTAGCTATATTAAAAACTATTTTGTCCTTAATTTTTCTCATGTCACAGCTGACCAGAGAAAACTTCAAAGTTTAACACTAAGTAACCAAGGAATAAGATTATGGTAAAGACCAAAGAGAGACTAAAAATTTACCAGAAACAAAAGATTTTAGGCCTCAAGAACACTGAGACCATTAAGTTTATTTCTTTGTATCTCCTATAAAAGGACTTTCTCTAAAAGTAAATCAGAATCTCTAGATGCATATTTTTTACCTCCCCAAATATTCCTTAAGAGTCTTCCCAACAGCCTCTCTTCTCAACCCCTCAAAATATATTTTAAAATTTTAAATTTTATCTTAGAACCACTTCACACTCTTAAAAATTGAGGACCCCAGGGGCGCCTGGATGACTCAGTTAAGCGGCTTCCTTCGGCTCAGGTCATGATCCTAGGGTCCTGGGATCCAGCCCCGCACCAGGCTCTCTGCTCAGTGGGGAGCGTGCTTCTCCGTCTCTCTCTCTGCCCCCCTCACTTGTGTTCTCTCTCTTAAATAAAATCTTAAAAAAAACTGAGGACCCCACAAACACTGATATTTATAATATTAAGTACCAAGAAAACTTTTTAATATTTATTTAAAAAATAATAAACTCATTACATAGACAAAAATTACCTTATGAAAAGTAACTATTTTCCCAAAACTATTTGTGATGGGGGACTGTTTTACATTTTTGCAGACCTCTTTATTATTGGTCTTAATATGAGAGAGCCAAATTCTCAGATCTGCTTCTGCATTCTGTACGTCACAGTACATTGTTTTGGTTGAAGTATGTGAAGAAGAGCTGGCCCTTATATAAATCAGTTGTTGGAAAAGGGAGCGATATTTTAATACCCCTTACAGATCACTGTGGATATTCTGTGATATTACACCAAAACTTGACAAGTGATCGTTCCTTAAAGGTTGGGAGCAATGTGAAACCTGCTGAAACCTATCAAATCTTTTGCCCACCTGCAAGTCTATAACAGCATGCGCTGCTCATATGGAAAATAATGGTTTGCTGACTTACAAAATCATGTCTGTTAAACTCACAGTGATGGGTACAAATTTCCCAAAATTCTAATTTTTGCTTGAAAGTTTAATTTTATCACTAGCAACAAACAGCTTCAGTTGTTTCCCTTGAAGTGACAGGCTCACTATGGTCATTTTTGAGGAAATCTCTGTGAAATACCCAAGTCTTTTAAGCAAAATAAGTGTTCCTGAAGAAAGCAGCTAGTTCAGCTTTCATCTAAAACAACTGCAGAAGTGTTTTTCTTCAAGACAACCAATGTCCTTTTCATTTTGTCACAGTGCATATTAAAGTAATATACACTCAAAGGTTAAGATTTAAGAAAATTTAGTAATTTTTACCACTTCATCAAAGACACCCTTGAATGAAAACTGGCTGTTCCTACAAGTGCAAAAAAGTGAATACAATAATTTTCAATACAGTTTGGTGCCACTACTTTGATTTGTGCTACGAAGCCAGTATTTTACCTGCCATTGCTTTTGAACAATAGCACAAATTTCCAAACGGTGAAAAAGACAAAGTCTCAGTATTATTATGAAGATAGTTTTTTCTTAAAGATTTTATTTATTTATCTGAGAAAGAGAGAGCAAGTGCACAAGGCAGGGGGGAGGGACAAATGGAGAGGGAGAGGCAGGCGCCCCTCTGAGCAGGGAGCCAAAATGGGGCTCAATCCCAGGACTCTGGGATCATGACCTGAGCTGAAGGCAGATGCTTAACCGACTGAGCCACCCAGGCACCCTTATTATGAAGACAGTTTTGACGTCAGAGCCCATGAGAAGGTCTTAGAGATCCAGAGTCTGCAGACCACACTCTGAGAATGGCAGTACTCTCCTCTAAAATATAAACAGTAATAAATATACTATAAAATATGCTATAAAAATATAAAAGTAATAAAAAATGCACAGTGCCATTAAAGTAGCCAATACTAAATCAATGTCAGAAAAAATAACTGTTCATTCCTCTTACTAACACAGCCACTATGTCAACCAAATAATAACCAAATAATTATATACTTTTAAAATAGTTTTAAAATTATAGCTATTCTTTGATACTACACCAAAACTTATCAAGTGATACTTTCTTAAAGGTTGGTTGCAATATGGAATCTGAAACCCTATCAATGAACTTCCCATACTGTTATACTAAAACCCACTGGTTTGTCTTGTACTCTGATTTACCCATGCATGATTCTGTTTAGATACAAAATGGCACTGTAGCCTTTGGCTCGGGTCATGATCCCAGGGTCCTGGGATGGAGTCCCCCATAAGGCTCCTTGCTCAGCAGGAAGCCTGCTTCTCCCTCTGCCTGCCATTCCCCCTGCTTGTGCTCGCATGTGCTCTCTCTCTCTCAAATAAATAAAAGCTTAAAAAATAAAATAAAATAAAATGGCACCATAAAGTAGCATGAAGTAGCATAAAGCATATTAACATTTTTAATAGTGCCTCCCTTATTAAAATCCCATGAAAGACATTAAGTGACTGTAATTGACTTAGCAGCGGTTTTCTATTTACTTATTTGAGAGAGAGAGAAAACAAGCAGGGAGGAAGGGCAGAGGGAGAGGGAGCAGACCCCTGCTGAGCAGGGAATCCAATGCGGGGCTCCATCCCAGTGGTATCATGACTTGGGCCGAAGGCAGATGCTTAACGGACTAAGTCACCCCAGTGCCCCCCTTACCAGTGGTTTTCAACACAGGAAGAGAAGGCAGTGGGGGCAAGTATACAGAAGAATCTCTTTAAGATCTGAATGCAAAAGCTACAGTTAATTACTAGAAGGGGGCAGGAGGAGCCCCAAGATGTCACAAACTGCCAGCCTACAGATGTACACATGATATTGAATCACACAGCATTTTAAATTTTTTAAAGATTTTTAACGAGTCTTGGCCAACATTTAAACTTGGGGAGAATTTTGCACAGAATTTCAGGTTTTTAGCTTCCTTTGAAAGAGGAGATCGAGCAACTGCACTTACTTTCCCCGCACGGTGACTAGAGGTACCCTTACCTAGAGGTACCAAGCACCTGTAGGCATCTGTGTTTGAGGCCAGTGATACGGAAGGATTACTCCTCCCAACCCCTGAAAAAGGTATCTGCTTGGTGAAGAGGAATCTGCTCAGTTTTATAATTCAAATCTCAGCATGTACAGTGATCCCTAATATATCTATAAGTCATAAGCACATTTTATTTCTTTAAATTGACTTTGCAATTTCTAAAATAGTGGTCTGACTTTTCTCACTTTTTGCCTACCCGAAGAGAACTAAGCCTAGCAGCAAACATCTGACTTTACTATTAAAAGACCCCAAATCACACAAATGATGGCTTTTATCGAGGGAAAATCCACCTGTCAGCTTCCTGAATGACAATTATAGGTAGGACTTATATATATATCATGCTTATGGAGACGACAAACGCTAATGTATTCACTTTAAGTAAATGATACAGGACATTCACCTTCAAGATGCACTCAAGACCAAAAAGAAAAGAAGTTTCTAAATAAATACTATAAATTCATGAAATGATACACATTTTTTAAATGGGAAATTCTTTAAACTATTTCCCCTAAAATGGTTTTCAGTTAAAACCGTTAAGAGTTCTATAAAATTAAAATAAGGAAATTCATTTTACAGAAATGCTCTGTAAATTAGCACAGGGAAAAAAAAAAATGGCATCCCACTCACAAATAATTTCTTCCCCTAACCTGGAAAATATCCTGCTTACAAACTCCTATGTAGTGTCATAAATAACATTTTTCCTAATAAAATGAAAAGGAGACCAAAATTCCAAACTCCTGTGCCATTTGAAAAGCCAAACACGTCTGAGAAACTAAATGCCGAACACAACAAAATGAGTCATTTTCCTTTAAGGCCAAAATACCACGTTATTTTCAGCTCCATTCAAAACAGGAAAAGGGAAATACACATGCCAAATGGACAAGAAATTTGGTAGAAAAAGATACAAGATATGGCCTTTATACATTAATTTTTCTTGACAATTTCTTTAGTCCTTCTGTCTAATTCTATCTTGGTAACAGTAAAACTATACACACAGACAAGAATCAAAGTATGCTAACAGGATGAGACTCCTTTTGAGCTACCATCCAAAAAGTGTTGCTAGCATCCAGCCAAAAATTCAAGAGAAAATTCTTGGTTTTCTTCACCCTTAGGCCGTATCTACATTCTGAATATCTGCAACATCACTCATTAAAAGTATCTGCCAGATGCAGGTAATGTATTCAAATCATTATAATCCCAATTTCAAGTCTACATAGAAACTGAACTTGTCATGAGATAACAGATACTCGTCCTAGTAGAACTACTGCCATTTGGCAAGTTACACGATCCTTGAGATAGAATTGTAAACTGAAGTAAAACACCTGTAATGAAATCTAACTTTCCCACAGAAACAAGACAATTAGGTTATATTCCTAACCAAGGGATCTTGATAACATTAACATCAAAGATGAAATTGCAGTTTTACTGCTTTTGAAATGGTCATTTGACATTCCTGAGCCGCCATTCCATCTGCCCTAGGAACCACAGCTGCAGTCTTGTGAGGGGCGCGGGCCCGGGAAAGAGTGAGCGGTGGTGTCAGACAAACCAACCTGGGTTTGATTCCATCCCTGCCATTAACTGGCTCTGGGACCTTGGGCAAGCTTACTCAAACCTCCCAGAACTTGGAAGGTCTCTTGGTCTGTTAAAATGGGGATAAAACCCCTTGTCTGGTAGTGTTGCTGTAAGGATTAAAGGTAATTTTGTGATGTACCTTGGAAAGAGCCAAGCACTTAAATGCTCAATAAATGGCAGCCATGAACATCACTGAACTGTATTTATATTCTTCATCCTTGGAAGGCTTGCTATATTTTGCTGCTCAAATCCACCAAGTTCTGGCTTAACTGGTTGCCAAACTAAATAGGGCCCAATTCAAATCCTGAGACCAAGAGTAGGAACCTGAGGATCCAGGGAATGGGATCCAGGGAATGAGAGCTAAGTCTGGGAATTCCTGGTATTAGAAATCTGTACGTATATGCACAGTACTTCCTTTGTTTCTTGTGCACAGGTTCTTATTTCACAAAGCAGGAGAGATTCCTCTTCTTGCCCCTACCTCTCCAATCTGTCTCTTCACTCTTCCAGAGCATTCTATACTCCAAACATCACTATACTCTGACAATTCCTTAACTAGATTATACTCATAAACTACTCTTTATTTTTTTTGAACATATCTATTCCCTCAGCCTAGAGTAATTATACCCCACTGCCTTCTACACATCTAGCTACTAGGCCCTCAAAGCTAGGCTGAAACAACCTGTGGGAAACCTTAAACACCGTTCACTCCAGGCTAACCTAGGCCTTTCTCTGAATCCCACTTTAGACCTGGGGCACACTTCCTCCAGAGCACTTCATATGATGTGACTATTCGTTTGATGAAATACTTGTCTCTTTCACCGCCTGACAAATTCTAAGAAGGCAAGAAACATGTTTTACTTACTTCTAAATCCCTACGACCTGGCACACAGTAAATCCTTCCTACCCATGTGCCGATGGACGGGTGGCTGACCAAATGAATGGACATTCATGTGTCTTGGCTCTAAGTCCTACACTGCCTCAAAATGATGGATTCATAGCTATTTTTAAAGATTTTTAGATGTTCTCTTATGTGACCAATATTGAGGCTAGGTTTTTTAAAATACACCAAAGGAATGTTGTCCTACAAAATAATCCCCTGGAGGCTCTGCCCTAATTCAAATGCCCCTGCAATACCATAAGAAACTTGTAAAACTCTTTCTTCAGGATTCATTCATTCTACAGAAAGAGTTTACCAGTGAGGAAAACCTTGCAATACTTCACAGCCTGGTATACTCTCAGTACCCTCCACCTAGAGGAGGGTCTCTTTTTTTCCTCCTTCCCTCCTCTGTGGTTTAATCTGGGTTGGTGTTAGGGAAAAGGGCTGAAGGGGCCCAAAGGAAGTTGGAAGCAAAGGGAAGAGAGAAAGAGAGCTCATCAGGAAGCAACATTGCAGATAAAAGTCTGTGTGCAGCCTCCTGTTTAGGTGCCTGAAACTGATAACATGAGTCTAACAGGCTAAGGGCCTTGAAATGCAAACCAGAGAAAGTCTGGTCACTGGACATCTATTGGCAAGTAATCCAATAAAATATCCTAACATGTAATGTGGTATCAAAATAGGAAGAATCAGATATAAATGCCCATATTAATGTTTTGTCTGGTTTTGTTGTTTATTTAGCCAATCACCAGCATCATAGCCATGAAGTTAAACTGAGTGTCAGCCCAGTCCTATCTAGATACCAGCAAACAGCCCTGGGTTTTGAGTCAGCTCCACCATTAAAAGAGCATGACCTTGAGTAGGTCATTTAACATTTGCTCTCGTGTTTCCACCTCTGCTAAAAATGGTCATCACCCTATCAGTTTCAAAGTTTTAAGAATCGGATAATACGCCACATGTAAAAGTAATGTGTACCATCTTAAATAATAGTGTCTAAATCTAGCTAATCATCACAATCTCTAGGAAACATTTTTAAAGACATATTCTCAGTCCCCACCCAAACCTACTAAATCGGAGATCTCCAAATACAAGGCTCAGTGATTGATATTCTGGCTAAGTAAGTTATGGCACACACATGAAACAGTTCAGAAAGGCCTAACATTAGTCACCTATGAGAAAAGGAAGTAGGCAGCTAGGGAACAGAGCAGAGAGGGAACTTTTCACTGTGTGCCAATGTACACTTTTGAATTTTAAACCACATAAACGTATTATCAATTCAAATGTTTTTGGGTTTTTTTTTTAATTTCTAAGTACCCAAAGTGATTCTGGTGATTAACTAACTTTGAAAAACACTACTCTTAAATACATGTAAGGATTGCTTAAAATAGTCATAAGATCAGTAGTCCATTTAGGGAGACATTAATAACCCTACTATTTCAAGTATTAGAAACTTGAAATGTTGCTTAGGATAGCTCCCTCTCAGAAATTCACAATTCACGTAACTCTATTAGAGTTTTCTAAGTCCTACAATAAAGAAACCCATTTAACTATGCTTAATCTTGTGCTTCCCACATTGAAATTGAACATGATCAGGTCATTTTTTCTAGTAAGATCTTGCGGAACCAGAAGACACTGGTTTAAGATCCAAGTTCCCTGAGGCAAAGGCCATGTCTCTACCCCAGAACCCCAGAGAGTACCTAGCACACGAAAAGCCTGTGACAGGCTGTCTTTACTGTCTTCTCTCTTTACCTAAACCAAAACTATGTCCCAATTTTCTTACTGTTTAATCAGCTTCAAGGATTAAAAAAAAAAGTAAATACCATAAACAATCCTACTCTGCCTAAAATTATATTGTTAAAAAACGCAACTACCTACAGCAGATCATTTTTTTTTAAGATTTTATTTATTTATTTTGACAGAGAGAGAGAGAGCAAGAGAAGGAACACAAGCAGGGAGAGCGGGAGACGCAGGCTTCCCGGGGAGCAGGGAGCCCGATGCGGGGCTCGATCCCAGGACCCGGGATCACAACTTGAGCCAAAGGCAGACGCTCAACGACTGACCCACCCAGGCGCCCCCAGCAGATCATTTTTAAATCCAAATAATATGGCAATAGGCACTTTTATTCCTTAAAAGTGGAAAAACAAAAGATCTCTATGATTCAAAATTCTTTACTTTTAAGAGACAGTAATAGATTTCAGTTATCATTTTCCTTTTACAATATAAGCAGACATTGCTGGGGAAGCCAGACTTACCAAGTAAGCTTTACAATCAAACTGCCCAACAACCCCACTTATTAACAAGAGCGTGTTCATCAGTGTACCCAGAGGAGGTCCGAAAGCTGTATCAAACGGGTTCTTTGAAATCTGCACCTACTAAGGGTTCTTAACACTGGACCTCTCATCCAGAAAGCCTTCCTTTAGGTATAAGTCGGAGAGCTAAACCGAAAGAGTCACACAAATGTCAAAACTACAAAACCCCGCAGGATCACATTAAAGAGCTCTACCAGATCCCTTTTGTTTTCTCACTACGGACCACAAATGAATACAAAGTTCTCTCTGGCAACACAGCCACCACCGCGAAGGCCTAGCTCCCAAGTCTGGCCTTCAGAAATCCACCAGTAAATGCTTCCCATTCTTTGTCTTACAATAAACACTCCAACTAATGTAAGTTGACTCAACAGGCAGTCTCCAATTTCCAGACTGACATCACTGACAGAGAGGTCTGCATCCCATCTCAGTCCCGACTCTGTTCACCTCTCAACACACGCACGCACGCACACGCACACACACACACACACACACACGCGCGCGCGCACACTTAGTGCTTTTAGACAGTGTGTGGATAATGATACTTGAAAAGGGCTAACCCCGGGGAAGGTTATGAAGGACATCAGCCTCCTCCTACCAAGCCCTAATTATCATCCACAAATGGTAAATTCATCCCCAAACTGCTAAACTCTTTCCCCGTGCTTTTGTTTAATGCCTGAAAATTGCATACCAGACAGAGAACTAAGTTCTCAATCTCGCAGCACCAGGCCCTAGCAGGCTGACTGGTTTAATCAGCTACCTCCTCTCTGCATACTGAGCGTCCATCCCACAACAGGAGAAGATGGCGGAGTGACGACTGAGTATATCTGGACACAAAAACCCCCTCCAGCCTGGCGCTCTTCAGAGTCACTCCCATCTCGTTGCAGACCTGCCCTAGCAAGCACTGGGCTAGAGCAGGGAAGCCTGCAAAACTCAGTGGCCATCATCACAGCTACAACATGTAGTACAACCTTCCTGTTTCCCACAAATGTAAGGGGCATCTTTATACTACTTGAATGCTGACAGAGCAAAACAGCTAACAAGCTTAACAAAATGGAGCCAGCCTACAACGAGAATACAGTTCGGAAAGATGAACACTTCACACTCGGACCCTACACAGTTGCTCTGTCCTGGACTAAGTTCTCTAGACCTCCCTCCTCCTAACACTGAGCGCTCCACCCAGCCTGAGGTGGACAGTCAGTGAGAAGGCCTTCCACTGATTTGGGTGGTCCTGTTCCTTCTCTCCTTTCCATCTGAAGCTGAAAAAAGGAAAGTGGCTAAAACCAAAACAAACAAAGTATAACACAATGTGTAACAAGTATCTGGTGACTATGATGTACAGGTACGCAGACCAGAGGGGAGGAAAATGAGTAGGGCAGAGCTGGTACATACAGTGAGTTCACTCCGGGAAAAACCTCCCCTCCTCTAAATATACAGCCATGAAAGACAACTGCAGAAAAGAGGAAACCGAAAGACTCAGCGGAGACCACACACAAGATCAACATCTTCTCGGGAGGGAAAGAAAGCTAAAAGTACTCCCCAGTGAGAGAACGGATACCACAGCCAGATTCCTCGTGGAAGCTGGAACTGGGCTGTCTGTTTCGTTCGAAAATGTTGCACTTGAAAATTTTAATGGTAACCACTAAAAGAACAGAAATACAATCTATGGCTTCCAAACCAAGAGGGAGGAAAGAGGGAAGCGAATGCAGAAAACTAGGACTCTAACAGAAGGGGAAAAAAGCAGCAGAAAAAAGGTTCAGAAGATATGAAATTCAAGCAGGAGAAATAAATCTACTTTATCAAATTGTTCATCTCACAATTAAAAGTCAAAAATTATCAGAGTAAAGGAAAGAAAGTATTAAACAGGAATGAAGAGACATACTATATAACAATCAAAGGAATAATCCACCAAGAACATTTAACATTCATAAATTCGAATGCTCCTAATACCATAACCTCAAAAATATACCCAGTAAAAACTGACCGTTTGAGAAATGGTCAACTGCCATGAGAAATTTAACATACCTCTATCAGAAGCTGATAGTTCAAGCAGATAAAATACTAGTAAAGCCAGAAACTTTGAAAAGATACATTAACAAGCTTGAGCTAACAAATAAATATATAGAAAATTGTCCCCAAAGGGGTGTCACAGATTTTCTTTTTAAGGTATAAAGCATATGTTATCTCTGACTTCTGGATTTAACAGATAAATAAAATTTTCTTCAAGTTATAAAGTCAGGGACGCCTGGGTGGCTCAGTCGGTTAAGCGGCTGCCTTCGGCCTCAGGTCATAATCCCAGAGTCCTGGGATCGAGTCCCGCATTGGGCTCCCTGCTCAGCGGGAAGCCTGCTTCTCCCTCTCCCTCTCCCTCTGCCTCTGCCTGCTGCTCCCCCTGCTTGTGCTCTCTCTCTCTCTCTGGACAAATACATAAATAAAATCTTAAAAAAAAAATTATAAAGACAAAGATAAGGTTGCCAACTTTTCACTCTGCCAAGTAAGATTCAGGGGAAAAGCCACTATTACCAATACTTCATAAAAAGGTTAATTTAAAATTTAAGAAGTAGTAAAAACAATCTACATATTTCTTTCTAACCATGGACTGGTTAAATTGTCATGGACTCTGAAAATTTTCTTAGAAACTGCACCAGCACATAATTGTACTTAATTTGTACTTAATTTGATTTCAGGAAAACAAACACATACAGATTTTTGTATTTAATATCAAGTCCTTGATGTGATAGTGTCCGTATTTTCCATTTGAGAAAACAGCAGACTGTAGAGATCAATTTACCTGTAATTGTCAATTTACAGATGGGAGGGAGAGTGTGAGACAAAACCTGTCCAGGCCTCTATTCCTGCCATCATAACACTTCTGCCAAGGGTCCCGTTCAATCAACAATGCTTCCTGAACACCCAGAGTCTAAGGCCTGGTGTGAAGTAGTACAGGAAATAAACTGCACTAGAGAATACCCTAGGGAGGGACAGGAGCCAAACCAATCCCCCTGAGGGAGCTTTCTCCATGCTTGGGGGTACTGCCCCTAACCAGGAACCACAGCCACAGAAAACAGATCTACCACTTGGGAACCCTGAGGAAAAAAGGAACACTGAAAACCCACTGATTCAATCCACACATCTTAAGTAGTTTACGATCTACTTGTAAAAACAAGCTATACACACAGAAAGACAAATAAAAAATAACCAGGTGCTGAGAGGAGTGCTCTAAGCATGAATCACTAAGAGAAGAATTTACTAGGATTCATCTGGGGTTAGATTTCGTGAGGGGAACTCCAGGCTGGCTTAGTAGAGCATGTGACTCTTGATCTTGGGGTCGAGTTCAAGCCCCATGTTGGGTGTAGAGATTAGTTTTAAAAGGGGGGAAGGGGAGAAGATTTCATGAAGCAGCGCCCAGGGCTTTCAGGGGCATCAGGATTTTGAAATAGGCCATAAAGGGTGCTGGGATTCATCACAAAAGGGGCATATTCAAGTGAAAACATTTATGATGATTTATCTATTAAACAACAACAAAAACTGTTTGGCTCTTACACAACTAAAAAAAAATTAAAGTTCTCCAAAACACTTCAGGAAGCCAAGAAGAGAATTTTAAGATCTGACTTAACTTCATTTTTCTTACAAGTCATCTAAATAGTGGATAGTGCTAGAGCAATCTGCTACTCAACATACCACTACAAGAATCAAAGGCAAACTATATACAACCTTCCTGTGTTCAAATAATTACTCTTTTAGGAATCAAAATCTCCCTCTGAATAAAACTGAATAAATATCAAAACAGAATACTTGAAGGCAGCTGACAGGACGGAAACACAAATAAGAAAGATGAATGTACCGCACAGATGCGGGCACCGTTCACACAGCCCATACAAAGGGCACAAATACAAGACTCCTTGCACTCGGCTACCTGGTGTGGATGTGAAATCACACAAAATGAAGGCTATATAGAACAACGTTGAGTGGTCTGAAGAGAACCTTAATAAAAGAAGACATAGTAAAAGAAAATCATTCTTCCTGCTCCTCACCGGATGAAGAATAAGAAAACATTTCAAAAGAAGGTAGTAAAAGAGAAAACAAGCCCTGATTACAATATATTTTGAAGGACCTTTTTCACATCTGCAAAGACCAACAGAGGCCTCCCAAAATTAAATAGAGTCAGGCTTGAGTACATTTTGAAAAATTATTAAGCCCGCACACCCTGGGATATTCATTTCCAGGAGGCGAACAAAGGGTTGCAGGGAAGCCAACAGCACACCTCAAGCCACTCCTGAGAGCGAAGAGGGCCACGGCCAAGAACCACAGACGTGTAAGCAGAGGTTACAGGAATGTGTACAAGCTGAAGAGAGAGTGCCCTAAAACAATCACACCGGCTGCTATGGAGGGAATATTAGTGCCCTCCCCCACCCCCAGATTCATATGGTAAAACTCTAATGCCCAAGTAAGGGCAGGTGGAGATGGAGCCATTGGGTAGTAATTAGGTCATGAGGGTGGGTCCTCATGATAGGATTAGTGCTCTTATAAGAAGACAGGAGAGAGGGGCTTCTCACTCTGTGCTCTCTGGCGATGTGGGGATACAATGCAAAGGCAGTCGTCCACAAGCCAAGAAGCAGGCCTTGACCAAAACTGGACCAACACCACACCTTCATCTCAGACTTCCAGCCTCCAGAGCCGTGAGTAATCAATGTTGTTGTTTAAGGCCCCCAGTCTAGGGTATTGCCTTACAGCAGCACCAGCAGACTAAGACACTGGGTATGGAGAGTTAGTGTACTTAAGAGTAAAGAGGAATCATTTTCTTGTATAGGACTTCTAATTAAACTTGTTTCTTTCCACTACCTCCTGCAATCCTCTAAAAGGACAACAAATGAATTTTAAAGTTACAAGGACAAAGAGAAAGAAAAGGCTAGTGCATTCCAGCAAGAGACGCCAACAAAATTCTGGAAGCTGGAAAGCAGACAGGGAAGTGGCAAAGGACCCAGCAGATAAGAGAAAACTGACACGGGACACCTGGGTGGCTCAGTCGGTGAAGCGTCTGCCTTCGGCTCAGGTCATGATCCCAGGGTCCTGGGATGGAGTCCTGCATGGGGTTCCCTGCTCAGCGGGGAGCCTGCTTCTCCCTCTGCCTCCCTCTGTCTCTTATGAATAAATAAATAAAATCTTAAAAAAAAAAAAAAAAAAAACAGAAACCTAAAGCCTGCGGGGTGGGGAGAGGGCGAGGGGGGGATTCAAAACGAACAGACCAACTCTGCAATTTTAATTGGAGGCACCAAGAACTTATGAAGTCTGGGAGTACCCAAACAGGAAGGCTGTTGTGAGTTTGCATAAGGAGCAATAAAAATCCTCACCCTATGAGGAGACTGTCCCTTCCAGACTCTGCCAGAACTGTTCCCACTACAGAAATTCAACCAGAACAATGGCCTGGGGATATCTAGCTGGGCAGGTATGGGCATACTGGAAGAAGTGAAAACTATTTATGGAAATGAGGAGTAAGCCAGCCCCCATCCCAGATGCTTGCAGCCACACACTTACCTTCCAGGATTCCTCTGTGCAGAAACTGGCCCAAGAGAAGAAAAAAAGCTTCAACATAATGTAAAGCAAAAAAAATCAAAGCAATGGAAATTAGGGGAGAAAAGATAAGTAAATCAGAGTAGCAAAGGAGGTGTCAAACATCTAAATACTAGGAGTTCTCTCCCCCCGCCCCCGAAAAAAAGAAAAATGAGAAAATGGGGAAAAAAGGTATTAAAGAAATAATATAACAAAATTTCCAGGAACTGAAGCTCAGATACAAGCTTCCAGAATAAAGAGACCTACCAATTGTTTGGGGCCCAAAATACAGTGAATGGAGAAAAGACCTACATCAAGCATGAAACTTCTCAGCAACAGAGATCGAGGGAAGACCCTAAAAGCTTTGGGGGTGTGTAGAAAGGATTGTCAAAATGGCACTGAACTCCTCAAAAGAAATACTGTAAGCTATGTGACAATGATGGAATGCCTTCAAATTTTCAGGAAAAATTATTCCCAACCAGAAATTATATACTTAGTCAAGAACAGTATACAGACAAAAATTGATTTGTTTTCACCTAAATAAAGTAACAAAATGGCACAATAACAGAATACGTACGAGCTTTAAAACAAAACCTCTTTAAAACTATCAAAACTAGATCCAAAATTCCTTAAAATGTCACCCAAACAGCTAAGTGAGAAACAAAAAAACTTCCATCCTCCTCCCTTTTTAGACACAGAAATTAAATAGATTCACTTGTTCAACCAACCTCACAGCAGTGATTGTGGTCTCATCTATAAAAGTGATAGAAAAGTAAAGGTACTATTTGTGTTTAAATGTGTATGTGCAACTTTTCGACAGCCTTAAAATACTCTCAAAAATACTCTCAAGACGACTGAATATCACCAAAGCCAAGAGCCTGGGGTAAGGGACAAGAGCAAGGAACAGAGCCAAACAAACCAAACAAACCCTAGGGACAAAGGTCTCTTTAAAAAAGAGAACCTTGCAAATGTTCCCTGAAATTAGCAAGTCTAGAGAGCACCTTGACCCCTACACTTCTTTATTTTTAAACTCTCTTACTAGTGAGTTATTGGCTTGACCAGTCTATAAAGCAGACAAGCCAGAAAAACTCTAACCACAACAATCAGGACTTAAAAGCCTGACCTTTAAACTTAATCAAGCTTTGGATCTGAAATACCCACAAAGGGCTGTTGAGTTCCTCGACACACCCAACAAATAATTTAGACCACAAATTTACTCCTATCATGGCAAATTTTACTTACACATTTGAACCAACAGGGTATTGTAGCACACAATATGCTTAGTACACAGTCGGGTACAAAATGTTAGCTGCTCCTGCTTATTACAGTCATTACCACTTCTGACCAAATTAAAAAAAAAAAAACTGCTAAATGGGAACTGGTAAAAAAGGAAATTGGGGAGAACTCTATTAACTGATGGGCAGCTACTTTGGATGAAGCCAGCAAAGAGCAACTCCAAATATCTACTGTCATACCCTTTTTAAAAAAGCACTGAAAGACATCCGAAGATCTCCTGACAGATAACAATACCAACTAGACGTAACTGAAGCTCATGGAGAAAACTGGACTTCTCAGTTCATATGTATGTACACATGTGATGCTATGGCATCTGTTAAAATCCTGGTTATCTCAACTTCTCCAAATTACATTTGAAATTACTTCTATCTTACCCAAGTTACATATGAAATATCTACAAAAAGTATAATTAAAGGCGCCTGGGTGGCTCAGTTGGTTAAGCGTCTGCCTTTGGCTCAGGTCATGATCCCAGGGTCCTGCAGGGAGTCTGCTTCTCCCTCTGCCCCCCCTCCACCCATTTTCTCTCTCTCTCTTTCTGACAAATAAATAAAATCTTTAAAAAAAAAAAAAAGTATAATTAAGATACTATGGTCCAGTGGGCACTTCCTCTTTTGACCTCCTCCAGAATTTCTCATCAATTTATTCAATTTTGCAATTAGTCATTTACTGCTTTGAACTGTTCTCTCCGATACTGCCATCCTACTTTTTACAGATCTATTTTATTTTCCCAACTATAAAGGTAAACTCCTTAAGGATATGACCTATGATTACTTTTGCACATCTGTGTATTTAGTACAGTGTAGGTACTGCAGAGATTAAAAATACTAAACTGTTATACAAAACCAGAGACCAACTGTTCACAACCTTTCTCACCTAAACACCACAAAAGGGATAGGAACAATTCGGTGTCACTACTTCAATGACGCTACTGCACGCCCCAAGCCCACCCTCCCACACACTAGCATGTCAGGACAGACGCAGCAAGAGCTTAATGAATAGGTACTGGCATACTGGCTTCAGGAATGAAACATGGTGCTAGTTTCAACATTCAACTGAACACCGAGACTATGCATCGCTTCATACGGTGGTCCCCTCTCCTCCAACAAGCCCCAGGCAAGAAGGAAGAAAAGACACAATGATGACCCTGTCCTGTCCTCCGCAAACAGATCAACATTTTAAAGCAATAAAAAAATGTATTCCTGTAGGCACAAGATAATTGCTAATGTACTCCTTTTTAAAGGCTACAGCACAGGCCTTTACCATGACATTTTGTTTTTATCTGCGAACGTTTAAAACTTCAGCTCACATAAAAACTACCCATGAGCCTGAGCCACAGAGCCTGTTGATCCAACTTAGTAACTAATAACTAAGGTCCTGGGCTTGGAGACCCACCTAACACTCCCCTGCTGTGCAGCCTGGGAAGCATGCTTAACCTCCGGCAACTCAACTTTCTTCACAGTGCTGCCGGAGTGCTAAACGAGATGTCTGGAAACCATAGTGCTTTGTACATAGTAAGAAATAACAACGCTAAAAATAATGTTTAAAATGAGCAAACCTCAGGGGCACCTGGGTGGCTCAGTCAGTGAAGCATGTGCCTTTGGCTCAGGTCTTGATCTCAGAGTCCCCAGCCGCTGGCATCAGGGGCGGGCTCCTGCTCAGTGGGGAGTCGGCTTCTCCCTCTCCCTCTGCCTCTGCCCCTCCTCCCTGCTCCTGCTCTCTCCCTTTCAAATAAATAAAATCCTAAAATAAAATACGCAAACCTCATGATGTACAGGATCAGCTTCTAAACATTTGAATTCTAACCCAGAAAGTTACACTCTTCAATCCTTAAAGAAGGGCCTCAACAAAACAAGGACTTATTATAACTTCAGTTTTTACCGGTGCCTAATATAATCACATAAAGAAAACTTGCATGGCAAATATAAACCCCGTTGTCCACTGGGCTAAATGTCTCTAAATGTAAAAAAGATTCACTGGGGGGCACCTGGGTGGCTCAGTCATTAAGCGTCTGCCTTCGGCTCAGGTCATGATCTCAGGGTCTTGGGATCGAGCCCCGCGTGGGGCTCCCTGCTCGATGGGGAGCCTGCTTCTCCCTCTCCCACTCCCACTGCTTGTGTTCCCTCTCTCGCTGTGTCTCTGTCAAATAAATAAAATCTTAAAAAAAAAAAAAGATTCACTGGGAATTTCTCAGAGCATGATTAAGAAAAAGTTTCACTCTGCTATAACATAATAAGCAATGTTATTTTTCAGCCATTGCTTTTTTGTCTCTGCTTCTAGGAAGTCTAAAATATGAATCAACCTCAACAGACACTTTGCTGACACCTCCCACCCTCTTTACCAACCAGAACTTCTACTCTCTTCCCCAGCTTTGAATGTTAGACCTGGGAAGGCCCTTAGTAACTGTCCGGTCCCGCATCCTCATTTTCTAATGACAACAGTAAGGCCTCTTTTAATTAGAAAGAGACAAAATGACAGAAGGTACTGAATGTACAAAATAAATACAGAGTTCTTTTTCACACTGACACAAAAGATGCTGCAATTTCATCACATACTCTAACAAAAACTGCAAAAACACCAAGAAAAACGACACATGACTTAACGTCCCTTTAAAATTGACCACAAATAATATCAAAATACCACCTCAGGCAAAGCTATGAAATAATATGAAGGCCCACTTCTAACAAACTTTCCGTGCGAAAAGACATCATCTTCCTATTAATCATACTGTTAAGCAATGCCTTTATTTCAATCATAACGACCCTGCCCCAAAAATGTTTGCAACTCTCCTTCTGGAACTGGTTTTAAGGTTTATTTTGAATGCCACTGCATAACCACAGCTAGTACAATGGATGGCACATAGTAGGCATACAAGTGAGTATTAAAATAAACAGACTCATCATCAAAACCTAGTCATTTCAGGGCAGATGGGTCTCTGCAAATAGGAAACATTCATTCCTAAAGCTGACTAATCAAATGGATGATGAAGCTGAGAAGCTCCTGTCCAAAGAAAATTCTGGTTCACAGGAAATACATCCTGCACCTGAGTACAGTTATAGTAAAGAACTAATAACCACTAGCCCACGTGGCAAACTTTTAAGTCTCAGAACACATCAAATGTTTCATTATTTCCTAAATAAGGCACCCAATCAACCACCTGACTGTATGAGTAATACCAGTGATGTCAAAAGAACACATTATACTGATTTCCTTGTGATTCGGACCTGGATGCTTTGGGGGGGGGGGGGTGGGGCCTTTGCAATGTTAAACTGTTGAACTGTCAAGTTCAGTACTTCTGTCTGGAAATATTATATTAATTGTTACCACTACCACAAAATGCATTATGTCCAGTGCCATAAATTTCAAGTCTGCATTTTTTCTATTTTCAAATACATGGTATCAATCTTTTCTAAAACTTTCATGGCATCCAAATCTCCTTCTGATAAGTATTAGTTTATCATCTTTTTTTATGATTTTATTTATTTGAGAGAGAGTGAACGCACACACAAGCGGGGGGGGGGGAGGAACAGAGGGAGAGGGAGAAGCAGACTCCAAGCTGAGCAGGGAGCCCAACATGGGGCTCAATCCCAGGACCCAAGCCTAAGGCAGATGCTTAACCGACTGAGCCACCCAGGTGCCCCTGTTTATCATCTTTTTTAATGGTCAAGGTGGATTTAAAAAAAAAAAAAATCTATAAATCCTTTGACACTCCTCCCACCAAAATGTGGACTCTAATTACCCTCCCCTTTAATACAGGCCTTACGACTTACTTCTTGAGAAGGGCATGAGGCAAAAGTGACTCTGCAGGACTTTCTAAAGCCATGGCATAAAAAGGCAGTCCAGCTTGGCACTCTCTCTTAGGACAGGGACACATGCTTTTGAAACTCTGAGATGCCACCTAAGGAGTCTAACAATGTGGAAGCCTCCATGCTGCAGAGACCACACAGAGAGACTACCCAAGCTGGAGATGCTGGAGGACCTGCCCAATTCCAGGTCCCAGCCATTTGAGTCTTCCCAGCTACCACCTGACTGCCACTGCATAAGAAACCCACAGTAAGAACCCCCCAGCCCAGTACTGTCAATCTCCAGAAATAATAAATGACTGTTGCTTTACACCATTCAACTTGGAGTGGTTTCTGACACAGCAATAAAAAAACAGAAGATCAAAGACAACCTCACCATTTTCTTTGGTACTAGTTCCAATGGTCTATGAATAAAGCCTCATTTATACTTCATCTCTGATACCTTTCTTACCAGTTTCCTTTAACTGTGCTAAGTTTAAAAACAAAACTTTGTGTTATCTACACCCTAGAACTTCCTTAACAAGTCGCTTATTTAACAAATCTATTTAACCATAGACTTATCTGAACAGCAAATCTTTGCTCAAAATAAAAACCAATTTTTATGTAACATCAACAAAACCCCTCACTTCTATATTCCCTAGTAACTAACAGAACACTGACAAGCCAGCTCTCCTGTCAATCACACCATGAAATATATACCGATAGATTGTTCTCGTTTCCTCAGCCCTGCAGTCAGGAGACTGCATAAGGAAACAAAAACCGACAAGACCAAAACGTTCACCAACCACTTATCTCTTATTAAAATGGTCTCAAACATCCCTGCACAACCTGGCTATCATTTCCACATCTTTTGGAGTCAAGCTGTTGCTGATTATGGGATATTATCTGACAATACAATGTAATCCAATGCAAATCCAACCCAAAGTGAAATTGCAAATCTTGCAAGAGATGCAAGATTTCATGAGGTCTAGGAAAAGAAACACTAGAAAATTCATCAAAATACCCATACACGACTGACAAATGAAAACTGTATATACAGACCAATGAAACGTTCATGAAATTAAAAACAATTGCACTTTCAAATAGAAGGATTTCCATATTTCAATCACTAAGGGTGACCCTTGTAAAAATTGCAAACATTTTTGTAAAAATGACTCCAAGACAAAATTCAAATGAAACCAAATGCAATGTGTGAAACTTGGCTGAATTCTGATTTGATAAACCCAATTATTATAGTTTTTTTTAAGATTTTATTTATTTATCAGAGAGAGAGAGAGATTGAGAGCACAAGCAGGGGGAGCAGCAGGCTTCCCACTGAGCAAGGAGCCTGATGTGGGACTCAATCCCAGGACTCTGGGATCATGACCTGAGCCGAAGGCAGACGCTCAACCGACTGCGCCACCCAGGCGCCCCATATATAGATATTTTAAAGACAAATTGGGGGCACCTGGGTGGCTCAGCCGTTAAGCGTCTGCCTTCGGCTCAGGTCATGATCCCAGGGTCCTGGCATCGAGCCCCACATAGAACTCCCTGCTCAGTGGGAAGCCTGCTTCTCCCTCTCCCACTCCCCCCATTTGTGTTCCCTCTCTCGCTGTGTCTCTCTCTGTCAAAAATCTTTTGTAAGATTTCTTAAAAAAAAAAAAAAGACAAGTTGGGAAAACTTGAATATATACCAGCTATTGGATGGTATTAAGGAATTCCTGTTCATTTTCTAAGGTGTGATAATGGTATGGTGGTTGTACAGAAGAAAGTCCAGGTTTTTAGGAGATACATGTATTTAAAAGATAAAGCATCATGAGGACTGCAACTTCCAAACAGTCCAAAGTTTTTATATTTATCTTGTGTGTGTGTGTGTGTGTGTGTATATATATATATACACACACACACACACACACAAACACACTTTGCAAATTTGGCAAAATGGTAACAATTACTGAATCTAGAAGAAGTATAACCAAGTAATTTATTGTTCTTTTTTTAAAGATTTATTTTATTTATTTGACAGAGAGAGACACAGCGCGAGAGGGAACACAAAGCAGGGGAGAGGGAGAAGCAGGCTTCCCGCTGAGCAGGGGGCTCCATCCCAGGACCCTGTGATCATGACCTGAGCCGAAGGCAGACACTTAATGACTGAGCCACCCAGGCGCCCCCCAAGTAATTTATTGTTTATTCTTTCAATTTTTCTGCAGTTTGAAAATGTTTATAATAGAATGTTGAGAGGGAAATCAACCTAACCAAAAACACACACATGCACACACAGTCAAGGATGTAAGGATTTAAGGAAGGCGGGCACCTGGGTGACTCAGTCGTTAAGCGTCTGCCTTCAGCTCAGGTCATGATCCCAGGGACCTAGGATTGAGTCCCACATCGGGCTCCCTGCTCAGCGGGAAGCCTGCTTCTCCCTCTCCCACTCCCCCCACTTGTGTTCCTCTCGCTGTGTCTCTCTCTGTAAAATAAATAAATAAAATCTTTTAAAAAAATAAAAAAAGAAATATGGGAGGGGGCAGTGAAGTTAAACCATGGTATCTTTCAATATTATTGGAATAGTACATGCAAAAAAAAAATCCATACACTTAATTCATTCCTTATTCTAAAGATCAAAATACAGTTTTAAGATTCAATTTTTATTAAAATATTTTGTTTTTTGAAGTTCAAATTAATCTAATAAAAATATGTACTAACTATGATACCTCAGGTACTATGAATGCAAAGACCACGCAAAATAAGCCTGTCTTCAAAGAGGCCACATCTCAGCATTCCCAGATGGCATTCACAGGCTCAAAGTAAAATAAAATCAAGTCTAAAGAATGGCCCTGCATAGTGATGAAAATGTTTAATAAACCACTTAGGGATATTACAAAGAACAGTTAAATTCAGTGGGCTTTCTCATCATTTCTAACTGAATATTATTTTTTTTTTTTTAAGATTCTATTTATTTATTTGACAGAGAGAGACACAGAGAGAGAGGGAACACAAGTAGGGGGAGTGAGAGAGGGAGAGGAAGGCTTCCCACGGAGAAGGGAGCCCAATGCGGGGCTCCATCCCAGGACCCTGTGATCCTGACCTGAGCCAAAGGCAGACACACTTAACGACTGAGCCACCCAGGTGCCCCTGAATACAATTTTTTTTTTAAAGATTTTATTTATTTATTTGACAGAGAGAGACACAGCGAGAGCAGGAACACAAGCAGGGGGAGTGGGAGAGGGAGAAGCAGGTCTCCCGCTGAGCAGGGAGCATGATGCGGGACTCTGGGATCATGACCTGAGCCAAAGGCAGACGCTCAATGACTGAGCCACCCAGGTGCCCCTGAATACAATTTTTAATAAGAATACATTTCAAATAGATGTAACATGGAAATTAAACACCTCACATTTAAAAGAAGTGTTTCCTAATAATTAACACACAAAAAGCATGTCACTACAATGTAAGCTCCACAAGGGAAGGAATTTGTGCCTCCTATATTCATTGTTGTAGCTCAAGAGTCTGGCCCAAAACAAGCCCTCAATAAATATTTGTTGACTAACAATGAATGAATGAATCAGACAAACTTTAGGTCGCATTTTTTAAAAATGCTTTCTCATAGTGTTCATTTATATTTGTTATGATAAAAATTCTGTCAGTTTACTAGAAAAAAATAAGTGCTTAAATTTTACCGCAATGTTTTTTACAAGCTATCTTCTCCCTGGGTGAACTATGAATGTAAAATGGAAATGGTAAGTTCTTGTCCAAAATCCAACAGGCTTTCATTACACACCATTCCTTTGGGGGCAGTCTGTGAACAAATTTCCATAAGCTCAAATAAAAAATTATGCTCAAATATCTAATCCTAATTTAGGACTCTGTTCAATATCAAAGCTCAAAATAAAAATTTTTAAATAATAAATTTATTTATAGAATCACCCCTCAGTTTTACACAAAGAATTATATTTCATATAAGAGGTTTCTAGAGAAAAAAAATTTTTTAATGAAATTAAGTGTTCTCTATTCAATGCTTTTCATGTTTCATGGGAATGCTGAGAGGTTGCCTCTTTGAAGACAAGCTTATTGTGTGTGGTCTTTGCATTCCTAGTACCTGAGGTATCATAGTTAGTACATCTGTGAATAGTACATGTGAATAGCTAACTAAACTAAAACACTTTGTTAGGGATTTATTGTTTCTATTATTTAAAAAACACATACTCACACAGAAGCATATAAAATGCTAAAACACAGAGACATCAAAAGTAATTCATCCATAACCCAGACAAGTGCACTGTCATTTTCCTCAAGCACTTCTTATGAAACTTTTGTCCTTAACATGGTTAAGATCACAGACTATTTTCTCTCTTAGAAAAATGCATTATTCTTCATCTCAGTGACATTACTAGCTCATCCGTAGCATCTGCAGTGTTTTCCCAACAGCAATGAAGCATCCGAACTGAACCACCCATCCAAGCTGGTTCATCTTCATTAACAGTAGCAAATTCCAACAACTAGGCTGGATGGAGGTAAAGGATGCTATTTGTAGCCATGAAATCAAGCAACTGTCCTAAACTGGGATGGAATTCACACTCTTTACTGCGCTGGTTCAGTTGCTAAGTCTAACCCACTAAATTAATCAGCTACAGCCAATACATAACCTAGCATGTCAAATTTATTTTTCATGATAATACCAAGCTCATTTTTGAAGACAGTTAACACTGTATTCCTTTCTACAAGAGCTATTCAACTGATTGGAAACCCTATGTACTCATTGCTCTAAGCACTCTGGGCTTCTTACAGTTCCTCAAATGTACTGCCCTCTCTCACCGCAGGGTCTTCATACATGCAGTTCCTTCTGCCTACAAAGCTCTTCCAGTCCCCAACGCCCTGCCCTGCACCACACCTCTGGCGACCAGGGTCCTCTCAGCCTACCTCCTACTCAGAATCCCGATCCTCCGTTTGACTCTTCTGGAAAGCTTCCCTTCTTCACAAGACCAGGCTATGTGCCTCTGGGAAGAATCCAAAATTTCTTTCACCGTACCACCAACTAAGCTCCACCACCGTGCACCCAAGACTAGAACTGATAATGTAGCAGAAGCCCCCCAAATTTGCTCCTTTAATGGCATGTGTGTACACAAAGTGTATATATCAATATTTAATTGCATTTATATATAGTAATAAATATGCATTAGAAAAACAAGTAATTTCCCACGCCCATTCCAGAAAGAAAAGGAAAAGAAATAAAGCTGAGTTAGTGCAGGGGCACCTGGGTGGCTCAATTCGTTAAGCGTCTGCGTTCAGCTCAGGTCATGATCCCGGGGTCCCTGGCTTGAACCCTGCGACAGGCTCCCTGCTCAGTGGGAAGGTATGCTTCTCCCTCTCCCTCTGCCGCTCCCTCCTGCTTGTGTGCGCTCTCTCTCTCTCACGCTCTCAAATAAATAAAATCTTTAAAAAGAAAAAAAAGGGACGCCTGGGTGGCTCAGTCGTTAAGCGTCTGCCTTCGGCTCAGGTCATGATCCCAGGGTCCTGGGATCAAGCCCTGCATCGGGTTCTCTGCTCAGCGGGAAGCCTGCTTCTCCCTCTCCCACTCCCCCTGCTTGTGTTCCCTCTCTCACTGTGTCTCTCTCTCTCAAATAAAATTAAAAAAAAAAAAAAAAGCTGACTTACGCAGAGTCTAGTCTTTGCCACTTAACTAATCACTTGGGCCCCCCACCCGCCCTCAATTTCATCAGCTGTAAAATATGAAAAACCCTAAAATCCCCCTTGTGGTGTAAAATTCTGAACATCTCAAAAATGACTCAGCAGTCAATGTCAAGTAGACTTGCAGGCTACTCAAGTTAAAAACTAGCGTCAACTATTACAGACTAATATACAGAATGATAATAGGTATCCTGAAAAATTGAACAAATTCCTGATGAGCACCTGACAGTACTGGGACCTACTAAATAGTCTTCCAAAAAGAACAGTCTCAACTCACTGGAAACCAAAGGGGAACAAAAACTCCCAATCCCAGGAGACGTTACACTGTCAATGTGCTTGCTTTTGCTATCACCCCTTACTTCAAATAAACTTTTGCCACACGGAAACTTCCCCATTAAGTTTACATGGAAAATATAATTAAAAGATAATATAACTGCAATGAATTCATTCATGTCAAGTTAAATACATTGGCTCTGACAGCTTAAAATATTTTAAAAAGATATAGAAGAGTTGAGATGGTTTTTAAGAGCTCCCCTCCACTTAACCCAACAAGGTGGTAAGAATTTAGAATGTCCACTGCTTTTACATACCTATTAGAATGAGTCCAAGAAGGAAGAAGAGCAGGTCTAAGGCAGGAAATAAAAATTAAATCTTAAAGTGGCAAAGCTGAGGAACATACATCAACTACGGCTCATAAAAGAGTATGTACATCCCTACAGTTCACAGAGACTCCAAGCTGAAATGAACTTTCAGACATCAAACACATCCCCCCATCTTATAAATGAATAAACTAAGACTCACTGCAGGGCAATGACTTGCCCAAGACTACACAACTAGTTAGCAAAAGGACCAAGCCTCCTGACACCGAGTCCGGTAGCTTTTTAGTTCTCACAGCTCTTCCCATCAGGACCCATCTATGGTACATAAAATCCTACAGATATACAGTAACACGCTCAAATTCTGTAGGAATTTTAATACTTGATATTGAATGTATCATAAACCTGAAGACAGATGAAAACTTAGTGCAAAACTTAAAGGATTAAGCAGATACATCTAAATTCAGACATGTATTTAAGTAATCTCTAAACCCAAACTGGAGCTCGAACTCATGACCCCGGGATCAAAAGCTGAATGCTCAAAAAAAAAAAAAAAAGTTGGATGTTCTATAGACTGAACCAGCCAGGTGCCCCCACATATTTTTGACTATTTCATCTCACCTTCGGCTCTTAAATCTGATGTGAAATTCCATATCCATTAAAACAGTTCTATCCCATGAATACCTATAACCACAAATAATCTTGAAATATTTCTGGCAGAGTACTATATAAAATTAAATATCTTATTTTATCTATTAAGGGGGGGAGGAACAGAGGGAAAGAGAATCTCAAGAAGGCTGCACACCCAGCTCAGAGCTGGATGCAGAGTGGGGCTTGATTTCACAACCCTGAGATCAGGACCTGAGCCGAGATCAAGAGTAGTATGCTTAACCACCCAGGTGCCCCTGAAATTAAGTATTTTAAATGAAGACAATAACAATGAAGGAATCAGGACACACAGCCGCACATTTAAGGGTCTCTTTCCTGGTAGTATTCAAGGTGGTCACAGGGTCAATCCCAGCCTGCGCAACACGAGTGAGCAGAAAGGAGCACAGACCCCCCCCCCATAAGCTCTTCAAGTATCCCCTCTCCCTTCCTTGCCAACTCCAACAATAAGCCAGTCTAAGCATTAGGAAGAAGCAACCTGTTTTCATACCCCGCTGAGACCTACCTTCTTGTCTTATGCCTGGACAGTACCTTTCGCAAACAAAAAGCAAAGGAACAAAAACAAACAAACAACAACAACAACAAACCCACTGTCCATATGTAAACTGCTCTCACACACTGCTCTCACACAACACATTATCACATAACTCTGATTATCAACAGCACCCCCTGGTGAAGCCCTGATTGCTGACAGTATCTTCCACGCCTCTAAAAGAAAATTCGTCACGCTCAAGAGAACAGAAATAAGAGAATGAACCAACCAGTCTCCACACCCTGCAAAACCCTGTCTTCAAAGCCCTTCATAAGCACCAGGTTTAATTATCAGCTCCGTTTCCCTGTCATTTATACTACCTAGTAGCACTTAATTCCCTGTTACCTGTTTGCCTCTCCTGTAAAATGAATGCCCCATGAGGGCAGAGGCCATCATCTTTGTATCCCAATGTATATAATTTAGTTGGCAAAATAGTTACTGAGTTGAGTAAAAGTAAAAATTTATTCTCCCACTTTTTGTTCATTTTCCATTCAACGATGAAATTTAAGTGAAAGAAATCACAGACAACCGTAGATGCAGTTCCTTCTCCCGCTGAACCATTCTACAATACAAAAATCCTTTCCTTAGCACAATCCCAAGAGCATAGAAACTGAGCAGAGAAAACCTACATGATCCGGCCCAATTCGTTCACTTACAAATAATAGTTGTACCACTGACTCATGGTCACATAGCCAATTAGCGTCAGATACAAAAAAAAAACAAATCCCTGACCACTGACTGCCCCCAATTTAGATTCCACTCACCATCATGTCAAAGACCGAATGACTAAAAACTTACTCACTACCTAGAATATATCTCATCAATTCAAACTCGTCTAAGAATACCAAGTCTTCTCTAAATCTGTGTCTTCTAATCTATGTTATCTTAGCAGAGAAATAAGCAATTTTCAAAAAATGCATATGGGGAAATGCTCCTTTAAATCTCTAGCACTTTGCAAAGATATCAAAAATACTTGGTAAAATCAAGATGTTACCATTAGGGTAAGCCAGATTATGGGGACACAGGCCCTCTGCACTATTTTTGCAACTACTTGTGAGTCTATAATCATTTCAAAGTAAACAGTTAAAAAAAGGGCGCCTGGGTGGCTCAGTTGGTTAAGCAACTGCCTTCAGCTCAGGTCATGGTCCTGGAGTCCCAGGATCAAGTCCCACATCAGGCTCCCAGCTCGGCGGGGAGTCTGCTTCTCCCTCTGATCCTCCTTCCTCTCATGCTCTCTATCTCTCATTCTCTCTCTCGCAAATAAATTTAAAAAATCCTTTAAAAAAAAGTTAAAAAAAAACATGGCACACCCACCTGATGCTGCTCCCTGGGCCCACTAATCTATCACCTCACTATTCTCCAAACTTGCCCAACGAGGCAGAAAATGTTCCAACTGCCTCTCAACCCAAAGTTCCAGAAAGGGTTGGTGCAACAGGTGAATCACAGTTAGTGCAACAAGTGAAACCCACTGCTGGGTTAGCACAATGTTTGCGGGTGAGAAGCACACAAACGTTTACTGAATAAGGAAAACGAATCTAACACAGTTTTCCAACTCTGTGCTGGCAACACATGGCAAATATTTGTACAGGCTAAACTCCACTACCTCTTGCACCAGTCTTTCAAAGTTTGCTAGTGGTCTGGATCAGCTTCACTCCCCCAGCTGGACTGTAACCCTATGAGTACTGACGTGTGTTATTAAAAAGCTACCCTCTCAGTGTCTTAAGAGTTCTAGGGAGGACCTAATATTTATGGAACTTTACTCAAACTTTTAAAATCTCATTTGTAGAAAAAACAAAAATTACTCTAGCTTCGAGGAGCAGGAAAATACTCTATTCTCAAGCCAACAGCCTATATAGAACCTGTAGTCTAAGGGGGAGAGGAAGTCTGGGGCCAGTGAGGCCCTGGCAAGCACAGCTCTATCTGCTGTCATCAATTATTTTAATTGTAATAAAAGGAATGTGAACAAGAGCCTTTTATACAGTAATCCTTAAGCTTTTGTGCGCCTGATGATGGTGGTCCATTTAGACACTATAAGAAGTACTACTTTAAATCAAAGAACCTCTTAATCAGAAAAGCCACAGTAAATGTTTTTACTACAATTTGGTTAGGTTATGTTACTCTTATAAATTCAGTGTTGTCAGAAAAACTCCATTCCAAAGAAAAAACAAATGGTTTAAACATACCACGCCCAAAAACCAATGCTATCACCCCTCAAGAATGTCCTAGAATTCACGAAAGAATGATCAAATCTTCATGAAAGCAGAAAAAGCTTTTTACAAAGTCTTTTGAGGAATCAAGAGGCCCTAGAGAAGAAAAGAAAAAGACCAACTGCCCTAGCCCCTCCACTCAAGAAGAGTTTTGTGAAACCAGAAACGTTCTGGAATGGTATGGGGTGGCTGCTAACCACATATGACTCCTGTCTCTGGATGCAGGTGTTGTGCACATTCTTCAGTAGCTTCCAGCTCTCCGAAGTGGCAGAAAGATGAGCAGCTGCTGCCAGCAAAATCAGCCCACATGTCATCTCTGCCCTACAGACCATGCTCTGCCAAGCTGCCCAATGGAAGATACCCGGTCCTGGTTCCGGATCCCTTCAGAAGTGACAGAAACCTAACAGGGAATCAGGAGGAACATGTGGCAGTAATTTGGATTCATCCCTTGCCGGAAACTGCAGGAGGCAGAGAAAAAGTAGTTCCTATACCTCCCCCAGAAGAGCAACCACAGAAAGGGGAGAGCACACTGTCCACAGCATCAAAGTACTCACTCCCCCTCAATTATTCTCCATCTACATACAATAATCAGAACACCTGGTAAGAAGAAAAACACAATCACCACTTAAGGAAAACAACAAGGGATTTCTGATAGATGAAGACCAGGTTAAACACCACTAGAAATACAAGCATGCTACAAGAATTGAACTTTTAAACTAAATATGCACACAATTTAAGAAAAATCACTTGATTGGTGCTTCTTTTAAAGACAATGTAGGGTTTCTATATGCAGATGATGATACAGAGCAATAAATGGACTAGTTCAAATTACTTCTGGACAAGAAACAAAGCCATTCCTACACCCCATAGGAGCTACTGAAGTGTAATTATTTTTTAAAGATTTTATTTTTTTAAGTACTCTTATACCCAACATGAGGCTCAAACTTCTAATCCAGAGATCAACTGTCCCATGCTCCACCGACTGAGCCAGCCAGGCGCCCCTACTGCAGTGCAATTTGATGCAGCCTTCAGTGATTCCACTTTCCTTTAAAGACCAGTTCCTAAATAACCTAACTGCTAGGGAAAAATCCTTATCTTTCTTAAAATTCACCCCATTATCCCTAGTTGCACTTCCGTGTACAGCGTAACTTCCTTCACAAGTGTTCACTCCTAAGCCTACAATTTAGTCCCTGATTTCTTGATTTATAAAACTGATATGCTTTGTTTTGATTTTCAATTTTTTGTTTGGCTATTTCATACCCTGTCTTTAAGCTGACTTTCCTTAATCAGCTTCATTCAGTCATTTCAGTTAAACTTGCCTGTACCTTTCCAGTACAGTCCTCTAGTATTACTGTGCTCAGGTAACAATCTCAATCATCAGTGAGATTTCCCTCTGGCTTGGTGATGTGATGCTCTATCCCACACAGACTAATACTTGTGTTTTTTGGTGTAGCATACTGAAATTTCAGGCAGCTTTCCACTATTATAACATCTACCCACCACAACCTTGGTTCAGTTCCATGTAATCCCTGGCATGTGTTCAGGCGCCTACTGAGAGGGCAAGGATATCATCCCTGAGTCTTTAAAACCCAACAGTTCCTAATAAAAATCAGGACCACTTACTGAATGCCATGCCCTATGCAAAAAAGCACTTTCTACATCATTGTTGTCCAACAGCACTTTCAGTGACGACACTGACATGTTATCTGCACTGTCCTATATGGTGGCCACTAGCTACATGGGGCTACAGAGCACTTGAAATGTGGCTAGTGTTGCCAAGGAACGGACTTTATAATTTTAATGTTAAAGAGTCACATTATGAAACTAACAACTTATATTGCTGGAATTTTTCTTCACAAAAGTCACTTACATTTATTTTTACATCTGTATATATTCAAGATAAGCTAGGACAGAGTTTCTCAACCCCAGCACAACTAGAATTTTGGACAGGATAATTCTTTTCGTGTGGGAGCTGTACTATGCGTTGTAGGATGTTTAGCAGCTTCCCTGGCCTCTATCCACTAGAGGCCAGTAGCAATGCTCCCGCTGTGACAATCAAAAAAGTATCTCCAAACACTGCCAAATATACCCGGGGTGGGGGACACACACAACACAAAACTGCACCCAGTTGAGAACCACTGATCTAAGACTGTCTGGATTCTGCACTCAATGGTAAGGATAGTCTAGAGCAATCTCTTTGATTTCCTGCTTTTTGATTTGAAAATCAGACAACACATAAAAGCAGTCAAAAGTAACCATCTCTTCATATTTTCCACATTACCCACATTATATTATTTGTGTTTTCCTACCCACTATCTCAGTTGTTCCCTACCAACCTTGAGATGGGTACTATGCCCGATTTAGAGATGGGGAGGGGGAGCAGGGGGGAGACAAGGGAGTAAGGCTCTAAGTGGTTAAGTGACTTGCCTACCAGCACATAGTAAGTAGCAGGACTGAGACAAACCCAGACTTAGATATCCCAAATTTCTAACTCCTCTCCATATTATATTACCTGGGAGCCTTACAGTACCTAAAGGGGAAGCTCCTTAGAGAAAAAACCTTTTGATATGACAATCTCAACCCAGACTGTTTGACTGCACAACACATTACAATGCCAAAAAGCAAAGCTCATGGGAAAATTCCACATATAGACAAACAGTGAGACCTGGTTCCTACTGTAACCAACCTGCACCGTGAGGAATAATTCAGGCCAGGGACAAGTCACGGCATACCCACATCACCTTAAAAAGGCCTCTCCTAGGCCAGTTCTAGGAAAGGGTTAAGAGGGTCAGGCCCCTGACAAAAGGCCTAAGTGGAAGGAGGAGGTGAGGGGAAAAAGAAATCAAAACTCTAAGACAGGTGGCTGCTCTAAGGCTGCCATGCCTCAAAAGGCAACGATATCTCTGAACATAGGCCATGTGGAACAGTGGAAAGAGACGTGGACCGGGGGGGGGGGGGGGGGGGGCCCATCATGTGGACCTCATCTGTCAGTAGCTCACTGTGTACCCCTGGATAAATTCCACAAAGCTCCAGGCCTGTTTTTTTCAACTCATTAGTGAAAAGACTGGTCTACAGGACTTCTTTGGCACTTTCCAGATCTTAGTGAGCAGGCACTTCCAGCTCTTCCCATGTTCTTGATATCCTTTTGCTGTTTCTCTGAGACAATGATTCAAGCAGGAACAGAGTACTAACTCAAGAAATTCACTAGAAAGAAAATCAAAAGGTCACAAAAGTATCTGAGCAGGGATAGTTTCAATTCAACACAGTGAATATTTGCACAGGGCCAGCCACTCAGCACTAAGGACCTTTTAATCACTCTGGGAAGCCACAACCAACATCCTAGGCTCTCTGAATTCCTCTCCTCTGCCCTGGCCACCACCCCCACCTATATTCATCAACTGCATTCATTATTTGGTCTCCCAGGGCAATGATTAAAGATTTTAACCCAATATACAAAGATTATTACGGAATTAGCAAGTCTGAAAGCACAAAGGAAAAAAAACACAAACTTTTCATACTGAGTATATTTTAGATATTTGAGACATCACACCATTACACTCAACAAAATATCTGACTTTTAACAGGATGTGGCTATTTTAAAAAGAAAACTTATTTGGAGAAGAAAATATTGATGTTTTGAGGCCCCCTATGTTTTAACTCACCAATTTATTTGCAATACCATACTGCCTGTCCAATCTTACTGCTTTTCATGTAAAGAATAAAGTCTACTTATTTACACCACTTTTCATCCAAAAGTATCATTTATCATTTCATTCCTGGCACGGACACATTTCTCATATAAAAGTCAAGCTATAGGGGCAACCCTTTTCGATTACCAAAACTTACTAAATCTTGGTAAAGTTTTTATCTGAAGATGAAAATATTCCAGGCTTCTTGTTCCATTTAAAAGGCTCCAGAAAGCCAGTCTGTTTTATACACAGATTTTTGTCAAGTAATGCAGCAATAGGTTGATCCTGTAACTCTGCAATGAGGTATGCAAAAAGGATCTTTCCCTTTGAAGGGGAGACACAGAACAGCTCCACCATAAGTCAGCTACATCAAAACAGGGTGCATGGCTGTCTCAAATGCTGTCCTCACAAATTTCAACAGACCATTCTTTACTGCTACCAGCTTAACTCTATGTCCCCAAAATTTTACCTACAGTATTTCTATTTTCTCAAATATCTGCCACCTCGATACACACATTTTATAATATGAATCAGATCCACTTGTTTCATAAAAACTCAAGACGGTTTAAATATCCTTAATATTGTGCACTGACACTACAAGAATCAAAACCAACACTGATTACTTGTTTACATTAGGAATGAAAAAAGGTAGCTTAAAAAAGGATACATTTCTTGTAAATTCCCAGGACTAGTTGAAGTAAAAGGAATGTTCAAAAATGAATCAAAGCGCTCAAGACAACTGGCAAAATAGGTTTTGGCATCCACAGTCAATTGAGTAAGCTAGTCAGGATTCTTGGTATATATAAAGTAGGACTAATATAGAAAACATGGCCACCTCTCTCCTGCCTGGTGCAATTTTCTAAGTTCTAAGTTATACAACAAGCACTACTAACTTGGTTCTATGAATGGGTAGAGTTATCCTCACCAAGAGCCTAGTTCCAAAATTTACCAAAAAAAAAAAAAAAAAAAACACCTTATGTTAAAAGTCTCAGAGATCTCTATCTCTAATGAAATAAAAATCAGAGTAAGGATCACCTAACAAAATGTTAAAATGACAAAACTTATTTCAATATTTTCAGAAAGTATTTCAAAAGTTTCACGAACATGTTAAATACAATACAGCTAAAGCAAAGATTAGACAAATCTGAACTCACTGCCACAAACTAAGCGGACAGCTTTCGCATTGAGCAGCTGTCCGCGCCACCTGAGGCGGTTAAGATACTCGGAGACCGAGGCCAATATCTTAGCAGCAAGTTAGGCCTCTTCCTCCCTCCGGGAAGCGCATGACAAACGGCGTCATGCAACTTATGTCACCCGGTCACTTAGCAAAAATCGTATCTAACTTCCAAACTTGGGTCCCGATGGCCATTTATAATCAAAAGAAATAGAAAGCAACTATATCATTGGGGGAGAGGGAGGCTGAAAATGCCCCACTTTCTGGCCCTGTAAATATTTAGCCCATCATTAGTAGATCGGAGTCCTAAATTCTAAGACTTACTTTAATGGAGGCCTCCCTCAACCTTCTCCGAGTCTGTTTTGCAACAGTGAAGGAACTTTTCCTGCTTTATCTTAGTTCCCTGAGAGCATGCGGCCCTGCAATTCAATATCCTAAACTGGCAGGGAACGGTGGAGGAGGCAAAGGGAGGAATCCACAGCCAAAATAGCCTTCTTATTAAAGACAAAAAAAAAAAATCATAATTCCTCCTCCGCCCATAGCAAACCCATCCCAGAAATTTACAGCTTGTTAAGAAAGCAGCATTGCGAACTGCAAACGTAAGAGTTTTCCTTTGACTCTACGCACGGTTTTCAGCTGTCAAATTACAACTCAGGAAAACACTATCATTAGAATAAAAAAGGAAACAAAAAAGCTCCCACCATAGAGGCTGGGAGAAGGAGCTTACCAGCCCCGTTTCGGAAGGAGAGCAAAGGGAATCCAATCCACTTCCCCACCCCCGCCTGAATTCATCCCCTCCCGGGCAGGCAAACCTCACTGCAGGAGCTCAAATTTAATAATAATAACAATAATCATGGCGCTTCCCCCCCCCAACACGATCTGCCGGGAATCAGCCTCCCCCTCCCCTGGGATCTCCAGGCTTGGCAGGTCCAGACCACCCCACCGGACAAGCTCCCGGGGGCCCGGGCGAGCCCGGTCTACCCCGGGGCCCCTCTCCCCGCTTCTCCTCTTCCCTCTCTTTTTACCTCCACCATCCCCCATCCGCATTGTCTGTCTCAATTCAACTTTGACTAATATGGATTCCTCGGGCCTGGGCCGGGTGGTAATTACAGCCCGCCCCCCCCCCCGGGAGCCGGATTCCCCCCCCATCTCCGCCGAGTTCAACGCGGCTCCTCGGAGGGAGACGGGGGGGGGGGGGAGAGGAAAGAGGTTGCAGCGCGCTTTCCCGTCTACACCACGGACACCGTCTACACCGCGCTCCCCCCGCAGCCCCGGACCCCCGGGACCAGAAGTTTGCCCCGGAAGGGGCCTAGCTGGGGGCAGGGAGGACGCCCCCCCCTCGCTGGCCTGCCGGCCGACGCGTAAACACGGGCGCCCGCCCCGGCGCGGCCCCGTGGGGGAGGGGAGGCGCCCCTCCCCCCGCCCGCCCGCCCGCCCGCCGGCCCTATTACCTGTCATTGAGCTGGTCCTCGGTGCCCGGCAGCGGGTGAACCACGAAATGGATGGACGTCATGGTGCTTCCTTCTCGTCCTCCTCCCGAGGACGGCCCCCTCCCGCTCTCGCCCACCCCCCCCGAACCCCCTTCCCCTCCCCAAAACCCGCTGCCGCCGCCGCCGCCGCCTCCCAGTCCCCAAATGGAGGGAAGCAAATGCGCAGGGGCCGCCGCCGCCTCCCTGCCGGGCGTGTGTCCGCGGTCCGGCGGGGCGGGCAGAGGCGGATCAACACGCCACCCGCTCCCCCCGGCGACAGCGCGCAGGAGTGCGAGGCCGGGACCCGGGGCGCGCCGCCGCCAGCGGCGGCCGGGCGTCGGGAGAGGGGGCGACTGGGGAGGGAGGAGAGGGACGGGCTGCGGGGACGGTGTGGTCCCGGCGGCGGACGGGGTCCGGACTAGGGAGGTGGGAAGGGAGATGAGCCCGCACCGCGCGTCACTGGCGAGAAGCCGCCGCCGCCGCCAGCACCGCCGCCGCCATCTTCACTTCTGCCCCAGTTTCTCCGTCTCGCAGGCTCCGCTCCCGAGCGGCGGGGGAGGGGCGAACGGGAGGAGGAGAAGGAGGGAGGAGACCGGCGGGCGGGGGCACGGCTGCGAGGGGGCGGGGCTCCGGGAAACGGGCGGTAAGGCCCTTTCGATTGGGCGGCTCAACGTTGTCGGGCCACGGCGCTGTAAGGCGCGTGCGGATTGGTCCGTTCGGCCCCGAGCCCAGCCCCCCCGGGGGGTGGGATAGCTCCCGAGTGAGTGTTCCGGAGAGCACGTGTTAGGGAAGGAGGAGGTGGAGGGGAGCCCGCTGGGGCGGGGAAGAAGTCTGGGAGGGAGGCTAAGTGTGTGTCCCCGGGGAGGTGGGAAGGAAGAGGGGCTCCTGCGCTTCTCGCTCTGATTTCCCTGGGGCAGCCCTAATTATTCTGCGGATCTTTAGGGGGTTTTTGTTGCTGTTTCTTGCCCTTCATCCGCAGTTATATTTAAAGTGGAAGTGCAAAATCAGTTAAGGGGCGAGAAATACACAGCCTTTTATTGGAGAAGTAAGGTAGTTATGTAAGGACCTTTCCAGAAGGTCCTATAGTAGGATCAGAGAGCTGACTTTGCAGCAACTTCTTTAATCACCCTACTCTCCCCCATGTCCCCAGCAACACCATCATATACCCGCACAAAGACCAAGTGTGGAAATTTCCACTAATTTCCTGATTTAAATGATTCATGGGGTTTTTTAACTACTTTTAAATGAAAGATGATATATCTCTTCTACAAAGGCGTTCTTCAACTCATGATCAGTGGGATCAAAACGGCAAATTTTTGAATGGATCTTTTTTCTAAGGAACTTTTTTCTAGGGAACCAGTTCATAGCTTTCTTCTCAAAGCCTTCCATGGCTCCTTCAAAAAAACCAAGTACCCCTTTCAAGGCAAAGAGTGAAAACTAAGCTGCTTCTCCAGTTTGTGTGGATGTTTGTTAAATCAGGGGTCCTGGGAAACGTTCTTAATGTTAAATATCTCTTTTCTTCTGTTAATGCATTACATATGTAAACACTTTTGCTTAGGAAGTTCTTCTGAGCAAAATAGATGAACATTTATTTATAAATCAGGATGGAGTAGGTACCCCCTTGAGACAGATAATGGAACAGTTTTGTAGGTCACCAGCTCCAAAATTGGCCCAGATCAGTTTAGACTAAAAAGTGATTTCAAGGCTGGTATTTAGTCCTCCAAAGCCATAGGGAGGCAGGGTAGACCAACGGACACTGCTGGTTGTAGAACCAGACAGAACTGGATTTCTGTCCTGTTTCTGCTACTTAACTATGTGACCTTGATTAAATTATTTAGCCTATCACAATGTCTTTTTTCTCATTTGTAAAATATTCCGTAATTGCAGATCTACATAGGGTTATGGTGAAGTCTAAATAAGATAATGTTTGTCAAGCACCTGGAGCAGTTCATAACACTCAGTAGGCTCAGCAAATGTAAGGTAACGTAAATGTAAATGTAAATGTAAATGTAAATGTAAATGTAAATGTAAATGTAAATGTAAAAGGTAAGGCTCAACAGTGCTCACTACGAACCACTTGATATACCTGTGTCTTTTGATACCCAAATCATCCTATGGGGTAATTAATATAATCCCCATTATATAGATGAGAACACTGAGGCTCAAGCACTTTAGGTAGGTGTTGAAGCTGAGACTGAAACCCAGGTCATCTAATTCTGATTACACTGCTCTTTCCACTATACTACAGCTGCCATCTAGTTAATAATTTAAAAGGAACAGTTTATTCAAAGCCATAGGAAAAATGTGATATGACAGATGCAGTAAGAGTGCTATGGAAGTTAACAGAGGAAGTGATTCAAGCCAAGACAATTAAGAAAAGTCATTTAAACCGAGCTTTCAAGAATGTTCAGGGCAGGGGTGCCTGGGTGGCTCAGTTGTTAAGCGTCTGCCTTCGGCTCAAGTCATGATCCCAGGGTCCTGGGATCGAGCCCCGCATCAGGCTACCCGCTCCGTGGGAAGCCTGCTTCTCCTCCCACTCCCCCTGCTTGTGTTTCCTCTCTCACCGTGTCTCTTTCTGTCAAATAAATAAATAAAATCTTTAAAAAAAGAATGTTCAGGGCAAATAGAATATCTAGCTTAAACTTATTTATTTTATATTTGCCCCCAAACAAACTCCACACCACACCCATCCATTGCTTCTTTCTTCCAAATCTGTTTTTCTTCATCTTTTCATTGTGCTTCCACCCTGTTCCCTTGACTTATCCACTCCTAGTTTCCAAGTTCTGAGACTTTCTCCCCTGGTTGAAGGCCAGTCTTCTCACTCTAGGCAGCCCATTCGAACTAAACATCTGGTCTTTGATGACCATTTTGGAATTGCAACCTTTTTGTTGTCCCAGGCTGACTTGTTAGGGAGAATTTTCCTCTTCTAGATCCCCAACACTTTGGTGGGTCACACTTTACAAAGAGAAAAACAAGAATAAAGGCATGGAGTTGTGCAAGCCCATCACAAAGACAGGGGAGGAGGGAATACAGATAAAGAATGGAGATAAGCAGTGTTCAAGCAGAACCTCTTTGAAGTATCAAAGTACAATACAAGCCTAGAAAAGAAGACTGGAGGACGGAGGGTTCTCTTCTAATAATGTGAACTCATTCTCCCTTTGAAAACAAATGAATGGAGAAATGAGACAGGAATGGGAAGAAGCTTAATGAAAGATGGGCTGATGCATGTTTTAACACTGTGGGCAATTGGAATGCAATCCCACTGGGGACCATCTGACAGACTGTGGGGGGGACACACCTCAGAATTATCTCAATGAGTGGGGAGGAAGCTGGAGGTATCTATTCCATCAACTCCATCCCTCAGTGGTTGAGGATTGTTCCTGGGTTAGTTCTCTGACACTTTACACTTTCCCCACTTGTGGGTAAAGCATACTCCTAAGGCCAAAGAATGAAATAAAAGACATTCCCAAAAGAAGGAAAGAGAAAGAAAAAGAAATAGGGAGTTTTTTGACAGTCAACCCATATTAAAGGGTATTCTTTAAGCAGAAGGAAAATGATGCCCCAGTATAAGCTCAGAGAGGCATAAAGGTATGAAGAAGAATGAAAAGGGAAGAAAATATGTAGGTATGTAAAAGTTGACTGCATAAAACAATGAGGCTTAAAAATCCAAAACACGGACACCAAATGCTGGCAAAAACGTACAGCGACAGGAATGGGAATGTAAAATGGTATGGCCACTCTTAGAAGACAGTTTGATGGTTTCTCAACTCTTAACATAACGATCCAGTAATCATACTTCTTGATATTTACCCAAAGGACTTGAAAATTTATGTCCACACAAAAATCTGCACACGGGTGTTATAGAAGCTTTATTCATAGTTGCCAAAACTTTTAAGCAACCAAGATGTCCTTTAGTAGGTGAATGCATAAGTAAACTGTTATATATCTGCACAATGGGATATTACTCAGCACTAAAAAGAAATGAGCTACCAAGCATGAAAAGATATGGAGGAATGTTAAATGCATATTACTAAGTGAAAGAAGCCAATCTGAAAGGCTACACACTCTATGATTCCAACTATATGACATTTTGGAAAAGGCAAAACTGTGGAGACAGTAAAAAGATCAGTGTTTGCCAGAGGTTAGTAGAGAGAGGGATGGACAGGCAAAGCACAAAAAATTTTTAAGGTAGTAAAACTACTCTGTATGATGCTCTAATGATGGACACATTTCATTATAAATTTGTCTAACCCCACAGAATGTACAACACCTAGAGTGAATCCTAATGTACTCTATGAATCCTGGGTGATAATGATGTGTCAGTGTACATTCATAAGTTTTAACAAACAGACTACTCTGGTAAGGGATGTTGATAATGGACAAGACTATACATGGGTGGAGGCAGCGAGTATATGAGAAATTCTGTACCATCCTCTCAATTTTTCTGTGAACCTAAAACTGCTCTAAAAAATAAAGTCTATTAAAAAATATTAGCAAAACAAATTCAACAGGATATAGTAAGAATAGTAGATCATAAATAAGTTGGGTAATTTGACATGGAAATCAACAAATGTAATTCACCATATTACCAGAAAGAAGGAAATAAATCATTCCAAAGGAGTAAGAAAAAGAATGTTATAAAATCGTATAACTATTCATGAAGAAAATTCCTTAGTAAACTATGAATAGAAGGAGACTTCTTTAATTTGATAAAAGGTATTTCTGAAAACCCTACAGAAAACATCTTTTGCAATGGCAAAATGTTGACAGATTTCCCCCTAACACTGGAAACAAGAAATGTCTGTTCTCACCACAACTTTTCAATATTGCACTAGGGTTCTAGCTAGTGCAATAAGACAAGAAAAACAATTTTAAAGCATAGGGGTTAATTTTCCAAAGCAGCTGCGAAAGTTAGCAGAGGGATAGTCCTGGTAATCAATGGTTAATACCATCTATAGGGTCACCTGGAGGCCAGAGTGACCAGGCAGGTAGTGGAAAGTGGTGGTCATGTACTATAAGGATAACAACATTTCTGCCAACTTCTACAGAATTAATTAGAGGTACCAAGCTTTGGACTTCTTCCACAAGCACACAGACACCAACTCATCCCGTGGTCCCTACCATTTCTGGGTCTCCAAGCACATCTTCAGGTAGAATGTGTGATGCATGCTACCCTGCAAGATCAAGCATTGCTAGGCCACTTTAGAGCACCTCAAGATATTTAACAAAAAAGAGCAAGTGATTATTTCTCCTCAAATTTGTGTGTCTGAAGCCCACACATAAGTTTGTCTACTTGAGGCACCTGACTTATGAGGCTGGCCAGAAGTACCAGATGTTGACAGCCACCCTGGAGGACAAAAAGTAGAATGGGACCAAGATTCACTACATGGAGGAGTCACTCCAACAAGCCAAGGAGAACACGGAGAAGAAAACCAACAAATGAACAGAGGTCTTCAGGACTCATAGACCCCTGATCTGAACCAAATAAAAATTGTTCATCCCTCAAAAGATATGTAGGTTTTATGGGACACCTGGGTGGCTCAGTCAGTTAAGCATCCGCCTTCAGCTCAGGTCATGATCCCAGGGTCCTGGAATTGAGTTCCACATCAGGCTCCTTGCTCAGTGGGGAGCCTGCTTCTGTGCTCTCTCTCTGACAAATAAATAAAATCTTTAAGAAAAAAAAAAAGCTATGTATAGGTTTTAGAAAATAAGATATAAAAGCATCATTATTTTCATAAGACATATTTTAATATGTCTACAAAATTAGAATTAGTAAGCAAGTTTAGCAAAATAACCAGAAATAGGGTTAATGTCCACCAAAAATCAACTTTTTTTATAAACCAAAAAGAATTAGAAAATGAAATATTTAAAATACCACTTAATATAAAAACTAAAAATATCTAATATCTAAGAGCAAATTCAATAAAATATGTATAAAACCTCTACACAGAAAACTTTATTTTTTAAAATATTTTATTTATTTTTAGAGAGAGCAAGCAGGGGGAGGGGCAGAGGGAGAGAGAGAATCCCAAGCAGACTCCACCCTGAGTGCAGAGCCCAATGTGGGGCTCAATCTCACAACCCCAAGATCCTGACCTGAGCCAAAATCGAGAGTCTAATGCTTAACTGACTGAGCTACCCAGGTGCCCCTACACAGAAAACTTAAAATATTTTTGAGAGAAGTCAAAGATGATCTAAATAAATGGAGGAATGTAGCATGCTCATGGGCTAGTACAACTAATATGGTGAAGTTGTAAATTCTGCCTAATCTATATATTTAGCATCATCTCAATCAAAATTCTGACACCGCTCCTCCACCCAAGCAGAAATGTATAGGAGAGACAAAGAGATCAATGAAATAATAAACAGCTCAGACACAGACCAAAGGTTAATAAACACACAACTTTAACACCATAGGCACTTCAGGGCAGTTGGGAAAGAAAGGTGTTTGCAATAAGTCGTGCCAGGATGATTGGATATCATTATTTTAAGAAATTAAACTTAACCCTTACCCACATCATACACAAAAATCCAGGTAGATTGTAGATCTGAATGTATCAGGCAAATAATAGGGGCGCCTGGATGGTTCAGTCAGTAAAGCATCCAACTCTTTTTTTTTTTTTAAGATTTTATTTGTTTATTTGACAGAGCAGGAGCAGGGGTAGGGACAGAGGAAGAGGGAGAAGCAGACTCCCCGCTGAGGAGGGAGTCCAACGCAGGGCTGGATCCCAGGACCCCGGGATCATGACCTGAGCTGACCAACAACTGAGCCACCAAGGCACCCCAAGCATCCAACTCTTGATCTCCCTTAGTTCTTGATCTCAGGGTCGTGGGTTCAAGCCTGCACTGGGCTCTGCATTGGGCTTCATGCTGGGTGTGGAGCCTACTTAAAAAAAGAAATAAATAAAAATAAATAAATGGCAAATAATAACATCTCTAAGAATATAAAAGGATATGTATATGACCTTAGCATAGGGGAAGACTTCCTAAACTAGACATATAAGCTCTGATCAAAAAGAGAAAAGATCATTATGTTAGATTATATTATAAATAAGAATTTCTGTTCATCAAAAAGACAACATTAAGAGATTGAAAAAAATAAGCCACAGAATGAAAGAAGATATTTGCAATACATATTATTGACAGAGGACTCACATCCAGAATATATTTTAAAATTCTTAGAAATTACATAGTAAAGTAAAAGAGAACGAAATTTTTTTCAATGGGCAAAACACTAGAATAGGCACTCCTCCAAAGAAATACACAAATGAGCAATAAACATATGAAAAGGTGCTCAACCTCATTAGTCATCAGGGGAAAGCAAATTAAAACCACAATGAGATACTACTAAACACCCCCCAAGATGGGTATAATCAAACAAACTGACAATAAAAAGTATTGGTGAGGGGGAAGCGTGGAACAAGGTCTCTTTTTTACAGCTGGTGAGAGCTGAAACTGACAATCACCTTGGAAAAAGGTTTGTCATTCCCTGCATGGGTGAAATATACACGTGTGTAATAATTCCACTCCAAGGTATATACCCAATACATGTGCATGCACAGTGCGCCAAGAGACAAGAAAAATAATGTTCATGGGCGCCTGGGTGGCTCAGTTGGTTAAGCGACTGCCTTCGGCTCAGGTCATGATCCTGGAGTCCCGGGATCGAGTCCCACATCGGGCTTCCTGCTCAGCAGGGAGTCTGCTTCTCCCTCTGACCCTCTTCCCTCTCGTGCTTTCTATCTCTCAAATAAATAAATAAAATCTTTAAAAAAAAAAAAAAGAAAAATAATGTTCATAATATCACACTTTATAAAAGCTCCAAACTGTTAACAATTCCAATGACCATCAAAAATAAAACATTATGGTTTGTTCACACAAAGTAACACAGTACAGCAATAAACATGAATGAGCTACAGTTACTTGCAAAACTTGAATGAATCTCAAAAAAATAATGTTGAGTAAAAGCCAGAGATGGTACAGTTCTGCTGATATGAACTTCAAAAATCAGCAAAGTGGGCTACATGGTTGGGGATGTTCGTTTGGGTAGTAAAACTAAGAAAAGCAAACAAAAGGTTACCTTAACGGGCAGCAGGTACTTCATGGGGATGGGAGGATATTGATTGGGAAGCAGCACAAGGGGACCTTCTGGAATGTTAACAGTGTTCTATTTCCTGACCTGGATATTGGTTACAGTATGTTCATTTTATGGTAATCTATTTAGCTATACATTTTTATTTTGTGTGTTTTTCTATGTGTGCTACATTTCACTATAGAAAAAGATTTTGTAAAAGGAAAGATGAGGGACACCTGGGTGGCTCAGTTGGTTAAGTGTCTGCCTTCGGCTCAGTCATGATCCCAGGGTCCTGGGATGGAGTCCCACGTCAGGCTCCTTGTTCAGCAGGGAGCCTGCTTCTCCCTCTGCCTGCCTACCTGTCCCCCTGCTTGTGCTCTCTCTGACAAATAAATAAATAAAATCTTTAAATAAATAAATAAAAGGAAAGATGGCTCGGGGCGCCTGGATGGCTCAGTCAGATAAGCGTCTGACTCTTGATTCTGGCTCAGGTCATGATATCAGGGTCCTGAGATCGAGCCCCACATCAGGCTCCTCGCTGGGCATGGAGCCTGCCTAAGATTCCCTCTCTCCCTCTCCCCCTGCCACTTCCCACCATTCTTTCTCTCTCTCTTTCTCTCTCTCTGTCCCCCCCGCAAAAATAAAAAAATAAAAACAAAAAAATTAGAAGAAAAAAGATGTCTCTATTTCATACCATATAGAATTTTAAAAAATTTTGTTTTAATCTTATGTATTTATTTATTTATTTTTAAGTAAGCTCTATGCTCCACGTGGGACTTGGCCTCAGGACCCTGAGATCAAGAGTGAACTCATGACCCTGAGATCAAGAGCTGCATGCTCTGCTGACTGAGCCAGCCAGGTGCCCCCACCATATAGATACACTAACTCAAAATGTATCACAGACCCAAATAGAAGAGCTAAAGACTTAGGAGTCTTAGAAGAAAAGACAGGAGTGAATCTTCATAACCTCAGATAAGGCGATTGTTCCTTAGGGACAAAAACGCAAACAATTATTAAAAATAGATAAACTGGACTTCATCAAAATTTAACACTTTTATGCTTCAAAGGACACCAAGCAAAAAAGTAGGAGGGCAATCCATGGAATGGGAAATAGTGTTTGCAAATCATGTATCTGATATGAGGCCAGCATCTAGATTATATGAAAAACTCTCACAACCCAACAATCAAAAGACAAAAATCCAATTTAGAAATAGGTGAAGGGGGGGCAGAAAAGGCTGATGATGAGCTAATGTTTATGAAAGAAGATGAATAAGAAAAGGCAAAGCACTGGTTTATGAAGGTGTAGAAATGTTAACAAGCAGCCGACAAAAGGCAGAGTGTTTTACTCCTGATTGCTCCATCAAAGAGCGCAGTCTGGCCTATATAGGAAAATAAAGATTTTGAAGGTGAACAATTAAATCTCAGATTAGTGGAAAAAGACTATCCGAGAGCACTGAGTTGTCTTAAATGAAGTCAAGCCTCCAGAGCCAGATAAACCATACACCACACTGCCAAATCAAAGTTTTAAAATCTTGAGGAAAAAAAATAGGCCAAGGATTTGAGTAACATTTCTCCAAAGAAAATATACAAATGGCCAATAAGCACATGAAAAGATGCTCAACATCTTTTGTCATTAGAGAAATGCAAATCAAACCCGCAAAGAGATAGCACTTCTCATCTACTTGGACAGTGAAAATAAGATTTTGAGAGTGACAACGGGGGAACATTGGAGAGGATGGGGAGAAACTGAAACCCTCAGACACCGTTGATGGGATTCCAAAATGGAGCAGCTACTTTGGAAAACAGTTTTTTGACAGTTTTGACAGTTACTCAAAAAGTCAGAGTGGTAGTCATAAGACTACTCCTAGGTGTATACCCAAGAGAACTGAAAACTTAGGTCCCCATAAAAATTTGTACATGAATGGTCATAGTACCATTATTCCTAATTGAGAAAAAGTGGAAACAACCCAAATGTCTCTCAACTGATAAATGGATACATTCAATGTGGTATATCAATACAATGGAATATTATTTACCATAAAAAGGGGTGGAATACTGATGCATGCCACAGCATGAATGAACCTTGAAAACATACGGTAAGTGAAAGAAGCCAGACACAAAAGGCCAAAAATATAGTACATTTCTATTCATACGATGCGTCCAGAAGAGGCAAACCATAAAGACAGAAAGTAGATTAGTGTTTGCCAGGGGCTGGGGGAGTAAAGGGAAAATGACAGCTAATGGACATGGGGTTATTGGGGGATGTGTGTGGAAATGTTCTGGAATTAGATAGTGGTGATGGTTGTGCAACTCTGTGAAATACTAAAAACCACTGACTTTACACTTTAATGATTATATCTTAATATACCTTAATTCCACTAGGAGTGCCCTGAGTTCAGGGTGATATATACAATTTCTAACTAAGTAAGCTAGCTTCTACCTACTTGTTGCATTTTTTAAAAGTCTCTATCATTCATCCAAAGAATGATATCCTGAGTGACGAGTACATGCCAAGCAGTAAGTATTGTGGATGGCTGCCATGGAATGGGCAAGGTTTCTGCTGGGGTCGGGGTGGGGGGCAGTGAGGGGGTGGTGCTTACAATCCTGCAGTGAGGGCTGAGAGAATGGGGCTACAGATGCTTTAGCAAGAGGTAAGTCACTTGCCCAAAGTCACACAGTTAGTAAGTAGGAGAGTCATTAAGGAAAGCAAGGTAAAGTCCTATTGGACCCTAGTGGTCTTTTTTTTAACCCAATACCCTTATTTCACAGAGGAATCTAAGGCTCAGAGAGGTGCGACCCACCAATGACATGTGGCGTGTTACATGTCGTTAAACAAATATCACAAATATACGAGCATCTTGAGTTTGGGAGCCCAAGGAGACCTTCAAAAACTCTCAGGGTCATTCCACGTAAGACCTCTTTCAGCTAACCTAATGGGTCTTGGCAGCTTAAGATGCCCCTCAGAAATGGAAAAGTCCTCCAACATGCCTTCAACAATTGATCGTTGCGGTCTGCCACGAGTTAGACGTTGTGCGATGTGCTGGGAACCGGGCAGTGAGCAAGGCAGATGCAGACCTCTCTCCGTGACTCTGTGGGGTCTGGCAGTACCCAAGTGCAGGCAGACAGCTGTTCAGGGGCTATGTAAGAGTCATCTTGGGAGGCAAAGATACCTGAGGTTTCTGGGCCCCTCCCCACTATTGTGATTCCCTTGGTCTGGAGTGGGCCTTGGAATCTGTATTTTTAACACTCTCCCAAGGCCACTCTGGTGAGCAGCCAGCTTTGGGAACCGCTGACCTAGTATATTCCACAACTTAGCTTTTGGAGCTCAGTGAGACCTGGAAAGACTCACCCAATCCCACAGCCAGATAAAATCTGTTTAATGCCTGGGGTACCTGGGTGGCTCAGTTGGTTAAGTGTCTGCCTTCACCTGAGGTCATGATCCCAGGATCCTGGGATTGAGTGCCATGTCTGGTTCCCTGCTCAGCGGGTAGCCAGCATCTCCCTGTGCCTGCCTCTCTCCCCCCCTCTTTCTCTCTCTCTCTCTGACAAATAAATAAATAAAATCTTAAAAAAAAAATCTGTTTAATACCCAAACCCTGGGGTATTTGTCATTAAACAAATATCAAGAACCTACAGTTGCTGGGAGCTATGGATACAGTATCTTTCTTACTCTCTTAGTACTTATATTTGGTAGGAGTAGGGGTGGGAGACACAGGGAAAGCCAAGAAAGAAAGAAACAAGGTAACTTAAACTCTAATAATGGGAAGTACTATAAAGTGGGACCAAGTGAGTGCCAATTCAGTGCAAGAGAATACATTAGGTTGAACCATATAAAATTGTCAGTATTTGACCATTTTTGACCTACAGAAACAACAGTTGCATGTGGTTCAGCTTTATAAACAGGTGTTAGAAAGCAGCTGAGTCCTTTCTCCCCAGGAAAAAAAAGGGGGGAGGTGGTCTCACAAAGTGGATATGATTTGAACACAAGAATGACAGATAAAAGCCTCGGGGAAGGGTCTTGTTAGAGGAGTCTCCAAGGAGAAACTGTGGAAAGAAGGGACATGAGTTCTGGATATGCACGAAGCACTGAGTAGAAGCAGCATAGTTGTAAACGAGGTGTAACGTACAATCACCAGTCTTAACAAAGTTATTTATGCTTTGAGTAAACACACAGTCTATAAAACCCATGAGTAAAAAAATCAAGTCCTCACTTCCACTCAAAAATTCATGCTGTAGCCACTGCCACAAATATCCTGCCCAAAGTGGCCCATCCTCAGTCCCTGGCCAAGGAAAGGGAACAGTTGGTTTACTGGTTAGAGGTCTGCCTGAAGTCAGATGGCCCTCTCAAAAGAGGTGATTTAATAAAATGTAATGAAGGGACTATGTAGAAAAACCAACAAGTGTTGGTGAAGCACCTGGGGGAGAGCAGCCCCCGCGTTCTCAGCCCCAGCCCGAAGTCCCAAAGGCCACTTCTTCCCAGATGGTACCCTCATCTCCACTGTCAGGTGAGATTGCTCCCTCCCCTGAACCTCCAGGATTCACTCTTCACACTTCTCCTCCCACCATGTACTGTCCCTGTTATTTGTGGCCCTAACTCCCTTCTGTAGGCAGCGAGGGCACTCCCTCATGGAAATGACTCTTTCGTGTTCACTTGGGTTTTCTGCCCGTGAGTCACTGTCACCAGTATTGGCTCAATGGGTTAAAAAAAATAATAATAATAATGCATGGGTGCGTGCGTGAATGAATGACGACTATCTCCAAATTTTGTTTTCTATTTAAGGTTATGAAAGTCTGTAGTCAGTTGTCCCACGTAACCAATGTAGGGATTAAAGTACAGTTTAGGTCTGGAAGGGGCAGTCTGGCCAAGTACATATCCTGGTCACAACAACTGTGGTGCTGGCTTTGGCCTGCCCCATCGTTCCATTGCACGTACGGAAAACTCCCAACAACTGACCCAACAGGTCCTCATCCCCGCTGCCTATAAGCCCTGTTTTCTGTGGAATGGGGCCCAGCTGCCTGCTTTGCCTGTACTTGGAAATCATCAGGTTCCCTCCAATCTGTCTCATCTCTTTGGCTTTCCCTCATAAGCCCCATGTTCCCACCACTGAAGTTGCTACCAGGACTCTATATTGGACCCAGCCTAGCCAAGTCCATATGATTCAGGAGCTGGTTATTCCAGTTTGTGAATTATCCAGCCCTTTTGCTTTTTTTCCTCTCCACTTCTGCTATTTACGTGTGAGGAAATTTTACTGCTCAGTAACATCTTCCTCGGTGTCTGGGAAGAATACTAATACTTCCATTTGTTCAGTGCTTTGCAGTCTACACAATGACATTACACATACAAACTTATTTTAGCCTCCTAACAGTCCTATGCAATAGATTTCATTATTCTCCTTTTCCAGCTAAGCAATGATAAATGACTTGTCTGTGATCACACAGCCAGAAAGTACAATTGGGTCTTGAACCCAGCTTCTGATTCTCTGTCCACTGTCGTTACCCTTAAACCATCAGGGAATGCAAATTTCTCACTTTGCTATCCATTAGAAGTCATGGAAAGAGCTGGATGGGAGAGTGGTTTCCTGATACCATGAGGAAGAGTTTCCCACAGGTTGAATTCGGGCAGTCCGGCTGGCTGGCACATCCACTTTGGCAGTGAGGCTGTGGCGTCCACCCTTGCTTGAGCAGCCCACAGTTTCTTTCTTTCTTTTAAAGATTTTATTTATTTATTTGTCAGAGAAAGAGAGAGCACAAATAGGGAGAGGCACAAGCAGAGGGAGAAGCAGGCTCCCCGCTGAGCAGGGAGCCCAATGCGGGGCTCGATCCCAGGACCCTGAGATCATGACCTGAGCCGAAGGCAGACGCTTGACAACTGAGCCACCCAGGTGTCCCGCGGCCCACCGCTTCAACAACCATATGGTCTTGGCCCCAGACAGATACACTTTTCGAGCTGTGTACATTTTCACATTTATTGTCATTCTGGAGTAATACGTGTATCCCATCGACATTCTGTCCACTAGATCACAGTGTACTAATCACCCAGACAAACAAACAAAAATCAATGTTTACATTGGGCTTTACAGCTTCCAAAGCATTTCCCAACAATCCTCCGAGTTTCATATGGAAGGAAAAAAACAATATTAATATCCCCACTTTACAGATGACACAACAAGTCGCAGAGAGCAACTGTGAGCAACTTTCCAAGGTCACGCAATTGAGGACTGTGAAGGGTGGGGGGAGTATCTTCTGAGTGTCAATCTTATTTTCTTCTAGAGAGACTAGTTATCGACAATATATATAATGGCAATACTTAACATGTGTTAAGGGCTTTAAAGTTTTATTTTCACATATATTCATTTAATCTTCAACAACCCCTGTAGGTAGACACTGTTATTAATTATCCCAATATTGCTTTTAAATTCCCAGCTGTATTATTATTATACCCTTTCACCTTGGAGTCATAAAAGCAGTTCTCAAGAACATTCATTTATTCATTCAACAGATGTTTTTGAGCACCTATGTGTAAGACGCTGTGCTGGTTACTGTGGGCAGGGCCTACGTAGTTTGCCCTGTTACCAGAACTGGGACATCATATTTATGATTAGCTGAGAAGTGACAGGGGCAGAAAGACCAACCTCGTATTTTGTCAACAGAGACGGGGTGACTAGTTTTACAGAAGGGAAGTCACCTGCCATAGGGCAAAAAAAGCAGGCTCGCAAATGGCACCAGATGCTTCAATTAGTGGCTGTTCCTACAGACTAGAAAATAGATTTTGTATGCGCAGCCTAAAAAGAAACACGAGCCTAGCCTTGGTCTACAAGCCCTGTTCGCACACAAAGATAGCAATCATTATGAGTAATGTCATCATCAGATGCTGAGAATAATATTAGAGGCCATGGTTATTGAATCAACAAATGATTCAAGGTTGGCTCTGGAGCCCTCCCTTGACCGGGTTCAAGTGCTCACGGCCCCATGCATTAGGAAAATCAGCGGTGTCTCATTTCAATGACTTAAGAGAGGAAGAGGGCCAAGGCCACGTGCTATCTTTTCTTCACTTCTTCCTTCTCCTCTTTTTACGCTTTTTCTATAGCTACCCAATGAAGACAGAAGAGGCTAAACTGGAGAGGGTAGACCAGACCTGGTAGCCAGGGGAGACTGGGGAGACTGTCATTTCCACTGGGGAAAAAACAAGGTTGGTGGAGTTGTAGATTTGCCCTGATATTTTCCTCCACAGGAGGGTAACTCACCCCCGCTGCCTCTGTTCTGTGCCATTCTGACTGCTAGGAGATCCTGGAAACCTGCCAGGGGGTGGGCTTGATTTTTTTTTTTAATTCAGTTAGCCAACATATAGTACATCATTAGTTTTTGATGTTGTGTTCAATGATTCATTAGTTGTGTAGAACACCCAGTGCTCATCACATCACGGATGTGATGTGCTTGGATGGGTTTGATTTTTGTCACCTTTCCCTGAACAAGCGTAGCTCAGAAGGGCAAGCGGGGAACAAGAAAACAGCATTTCTACCCCCTGAAGAGGGGGTCTCCAAAAGTGGTAACTTTTCACAATTATTTAGGTACTATTTTGACATGAAAAGCCATTAGAAGCTGTGAAAAAGCAAGATTAGAAAAAATGAAAGGAAGGCAGTCAGAGGGTGCTATTGCTTTCTGTGTTTGCCCTGGTCTGTCTGCGTCTCCGGATCCTCCACACCCTCCACAGCGCTCTGATCCTCAGAGGCTGACTTCTGTTGATGCATCAATGGGGCTCCCTTGCCCTCTGGCCTCTATTTGTCTTAAGTCAGTGGTGGCGCTAGGGGAGATCAAAGCGTTGGAGGATAGAGAATGATCCATATTTACCTCCCCACCCCCAGCTCCCTCCCTATAAGGTCAAGGTTTCAGAGGAATGCGCATTCCTGACTGACAGGCTCAGCGGTCTCCTACAGCTCTCCCCAGGTTCCAGTCACTGTTCCCTTTCCTTTCCTCTTCGGACTGGGGCTGAGAACCTGGGGCTGCTCTCCCCCAGGTGCTTCACCAACACTTGTTGGTTTTTCTACTTAGTCCCTTCATTACATTTCATTAAATCGCCTCTTTTGAGAGGGCCATCTGACTTCAGGCAGACCTCTAACCAGTACACCAGCTGAAAGCTTGCTCCTCCTAAGGTTTCAACCTGTCTCCTTTCCATCCCCTTCACAGAAAGTCTCCAGCATTTCCCTCTTCCTTAACTCTGATTCTCACTTTACAAATTCAAAGCTCCTAATCTCCCCCCACCCCCTCTCATTCCTTTACTGTTCATCTGCATCATTCCAATCAATCTACATGAAAGGAACAGACCCTAAGGCACTGTTTCTTGACTTGAACCAAAAACAAAAACAAAAAAAACCTCTCTAAAAACAAGACTATCGGGCTGTTACAGTGAAATTTCATTCCAAATAAATGGAAAGTGAATCAGAGTTGCTTGGTGAACTAGGCCCTCCCATTCATTTTAGCACATCGCCGATTAAAGGGGTTTGCCTCCCCAGCTGCTGGGAATCTCAAAGATGTGGATGAGATGTTACCTTAATGGGCATCATTTGAATTTAGAAAAAAAGATTTTTTTTTCCCCATTCTCAATGAATCTGCAAAAATCAGAATAAAAAGAGAAGACCTGGGGTCTTTCCATGGAAGCTTCTCTCCTGGGTAGCTTCCTGTGCTCTCTAATGAACTGTCGCAATAAAATATTTAATCCCAGAGACTGGGGTGGGATTTATTGTGTAAGAAGAATGATACACCAAGTCTGGAACTCCTTGTCCACATTCTGGATGCAGGAGTCTTTGTCTGGTCTGAGAGCTCCAATGGAGGAAGAGAAAAAGAAAAAGAAAGAGAGTGTAGAGGAACCACGTGAACTTCCATTTCCACAACTTTCAGGGGGTCAGAGCATAAAACCCTTCCCTCCACAAACTCCTTCCTTCCTTCCTTCCTTTTTAATTGACAGAGAGCACAAGCAGGGGTCGGGGAGAGGGAGAAGCAGGCCCCTCCCTGATGTGGGGCTGGATCCCAGGACCCCTGGATCATGACCCAAGCCTAAGGTAGACACTTAACAGACTGAGCCACCCAGTCACCCCCACAAACTCCTTTAAATCCTAGATAAAACACAACAAACATCCCTTTAAATGTGTAGTTGAGAAAGCAACTTGCTAAGAAAGCAAGCGAAATCTAAAGGTCCAAATGAAAGATGGGACTGAAAACTGGCGAGATGAGGGCCAGAGTTGCAACCACAGCAGTTTGGACGGCGGTGTCTGCCCCTATACAGGTCATCAGGGCACTCGGGGTTTTCTGGCCACAAGGGGACAGTAGAGTGGGCAGAGAGTTGGAACTGAGAGCCGGGCCTGCAGCTACACCCCTTGAAGGGTTACGTCCTTGAGGAGGGGAAGAACTAGAAATTATCCACCCACCTTCCTAGGGAGACCACAAGGAAGCATGTCTGTTTCAGTCCAGGCTCCCGGTGGAAATAAAAAAGAGTCAGAGCTGGTTATTTGTCTCCATGGCTTAATCCTCACACGAGTTCAGGGCTCCACTGTATTCTACTTTTGTGATTTACAAATCTTCAAGCTAAGATATTAACACATAATGTGGTTCTAGGCCAATGATTCTCCTAGCCCTCTAGCAGAAGCAAACACACACACACACTCACTCCCGCACATAACCTCTGAAAAGCATGCCTTCAGCCCGCGTTGCACAGGGGCTCTCCTGGTAAAAGCCTGAAGGTGACATTACAATAGAAAATTCAATATTCACACCAAGTCCCAAGCAGAATAAATAACAATTACATTCACACCTTGACTCGTCGCAGGAAATTTCACAACATCACAACACCAGAGAGAGTGAGAGCGAGAGAACAGGTTACCCACATAAGAGCAACACTTAGGCTGACAGCAAAAGCAACACGAGAACTAGAAACTCATGGAATAATATTTTCAAAGCACCAAGAGAAAATAACTGCCAACCTACCATGGTAGAGAAACAATGAAATAGAGACATTTTCAGGCATAAGAGAGAGCTCCCCGCCAAGAGGACCTTATGGAAGGGACTACAAAAAAGTATGTTTAGAAGGACAAAGTCACTCTACAGTCCTAGTCTGGTTTGAGAGAGGGTACAGATGTGGCAATGTAGATTAACTTAAACTTTGTCAAATTACACATGCTTAACTAAAGACTTAAGGGTAACCAGGATAATAATAGAAATTGAATGGGGGCGCCTGGGTGGCTCAGTCGGTTAAGCATGGGACTCTTGGTTTCAGTTCAGGTCGTGATCTCAGGGTTGTGAGATGAAGCCCCGCGTGGGGCTCTGCCCTCAGTGCAGAGTCTGCTTGAGATTCTCTCTTTCTCCCTCTCCCCCCGGCCCTCCCCCCAGCTTGTGCTCTTCCTCTCTCACTCTAAAATAAATAAAATCTTAAAAAAAAAAAAAAGAAATTGAATGAATGACTCCTAAACCAGGAGAGAAGAAAATGGACAGTGTTCCCAGAGAGGAGAAAGGCAATTGCACCAGGGCAGATCTGGAAGGAATCCCCTACCCACAATGGCCAGTGATCATGGACAAGTCCAGGCCCAAGATGAGAAGAAACAATGCATCCAGAGTGGGTCTTCAAAGAGCCCAAGGTCATGGAATTCCAGGGAGGCTGAAAGGCCTAAATATAGACGCAGACATTGGAGCTCAGGGGTTAAAGTGGGGATAAATGAATATTTAGTAGCCAAGTTGTCCAGGAAAGTTGTTTCTTTATGGTGTTCACATGTGCTGTATGCTGTTTTCTGTATCAATTAAACATAAAAAAATAACATTTATTTCTGATTTTAAAATATGTTTAAAATTCAGAGAGTACAAAAAAGAGAAAAAAAATTTTTAAATTAAAATCAGAGAGTACAAAGAATTCGAATCCTTAAAGCAATGATAGGGTTAGAGCATGTCTACTGTATTTCTACTGTTGCACCAACTCAGCCATAGGTCCTGAAAACCTCTTCTTCTGGAACTTTGTATTCAAATGCCCTGAGAGAAGAGATTCCTCTCATAACTACACATTATTTCAGGGGTTCCACTCCCCTCTCTTCTACTGTGAGTGGAAATGTAGAAAACAGGGTTATAAACAGAGAAAGAGCATGGAGCCGTCTCAGTAAAACTGAGTATTCTGAGATGGAAATCGAGCCCACAAATGTAGAGAGCCCTTTCCAAGTTTAAATTGCCTAAGGAAGGCTAAACAAAAACATTATCTTATTCATACAGTCATAAGTGTGTTTTGTGAAATATACCAGTCTCATCCTTGATTTCCCCCATCATTGTTAAACAACTGTTCTATGCTAGGTCATTTGTGGTCTGTTTATCACTTGATTTGTTTGTTTCTTATTAAACATTTTGCTACCCAGGGAGGTGATTATCAATAATATGGTAGTCTTGGGCACCTGGGTGGCTCAGTCGGTTAAGCATCTGCCTTCTGCTCAGGTCAGGATCACAGCCTTCTGCTCAGGTCATGATCCCAGGGTCCTGGGATGGAGCTCTGAGTTGGGCTCCCTGCTGAGCGGGGAGTCTACTTCTTCCTATTCCTCTACCCCTCCCTTCTGCTCATTCTCTCTCTCTCTCTCACACACACACATGCACACACACACTCTCTCTCTCTCAATAAATATAAATAAAATCATAAAAAAATAATATGCTAATCTCTATAAGCCTCAATTTCTTCATTGTGTTATGGAGTTGATTGTATCTAATGCACTGTGTTACTTGAGATATAAATAAACTTATGTCTATTAACTGGCATGAAATAGGTGCTCAATTAATATCATTGTCAACCATATTCTGGAAATCTAGGGATGGTCTGCAAGCTAAATCCAGACAGTACATGATTTTTATTTGACTCAGAGGATTTTTTAATATTGTAATGTTTATTGAATTAAATACCAAGAAATGTCACATAAAATCCAGATATCCAAAATCACTTAAAAATTCTTGAAGAGCCCCCTCATCCAGATTCCCACATGTCAATGGCTGCCCCCTTCAGATGGAATGCATCCTCCCAGTTGGTCCCCATTTCCACTGTCCCCCTTGTTCTCACTCTGGGCCACCCTCATTACTATGTCCACTACTATGCCTACTATGTAGGCATTTGATTTTGGCACTGCTTTAACCTTTTATTCCTATCCTCGCTTACTCCCTAACATGATTCCTCAAAAACTCAATACTTAATGTAAAACTCTTATTTAAGTGCACGCAAGAGATAAAATGTCAAAAACGAAAGGCCCCTACTATGGGTAAATTTCATTTTCATCTAGTTATTCAGGTTTCACTATCAAGTATTTTTACCCTCAATATTAATAATTAATCCATGAATTATACAAATTGTCAATTCGCAATTATCCTAAATTTTCTTTCTAGACATGACTGCCTATTTCCTTTAAGTGAAAAATTACCTCCTAATCACATCCTGCTTCAAACCACATAAGATCACAAGACAGCCTCTGAAATTCTAATTGTTTCAATATCCTTAATCTTCAGCAACTTCAATAGCTCTTCAAAATATAATGTAATAAGGGAATTAAGTTCTATACCTTTTGGTTATCATTTGCTTGAACCAAGAAGCAGAGCTCTTTCTGAGCCTTTGGGTCTGACGCATTTCAGAAAGTTTTTAATTTCTTTTCACTACTACAACTTCGTAATTTTTTTTAAAAGATTTTATTTATTTATTTATTTGAGAGAGAGAGTGAGCGAGGGAGAGCGAGCACAAGCCAGGGGAGGGGCAGGAGCAGGCTCCCCATTGAGCAGGGAGCCCAATGTGGGGCTCTTTCCCAGGACCCTAGAATCATGACCTGAGCTGAAGGCAGACGCTTAACCGACTGAACCATCCAGGTGCCCCCATAATTTTCTTATACAGTTATCTACTTGCAATGGATTTCATGAAAAAAGACGTGTAACTGGTGCCTAAATTTATACTGCTGGCCTATTTGCTTTGTTTTAGCCAGAGTTTGGCAGACTAAACGAAACCTTGCCCTAAAACTTTTAACACTTAGATAGTGAAAATACCCTAGATTTTTGTTCTGCCAAAAATCTCTGTGCTAATGTTCTAATGCAATTAAGCTGTGGAAAGGAATAGACACAACTTTTTCTCGAAGGGATTCAGAAGTCGTTTAAAATTAATTTCTCACCAATGATCAGAGAAGAACCTCTCAAGATTTCCTCAGAAGCACACAGAAATATGTGTGCTTTATGACCCTCTGCAGGGTATAAAGCAGTATTTAAAAAGTCATGGTATATAATTGAACTTACTTTTGAGCACCCTATGTGCCTTCAATCTAGAAAACTGTATTTTTCAAGTTAGTGATTAAACATTTCAAAGGCCAGGCGCCTGGGTGGCTCAGTCGTTAAGCGTCTGCCTTCGGCTCAGGTAATGATCCCAGGGCCCTGGGATCGAGTCCCACATTGGGCTCCCTGCTCAGCGGGAAGCCTGCTTCTCCCTCTCCCACTCCCCCTGCTTGTGTTCCCTCTCTCCCTGTCTCTCTCTCTGTCAAATAAATAAATAAAATCTTTAAAAAAAATAAAATAAAAATTTCAAAGGTCTTTACCTAGTGCCTCCCAGAATTCTTATTTTGCTCGTTCTTTTCATTTCTTCCTTCAACTTATATTTTCTCAGCTTTCTCTCCACAAACAGAATACTGTTCCTCCCATACCTTCTGGTTCCTTTTCATCATATGACAATAAAATACAATGACAAAATAGTGTATCAGTTATTCGTTGAAGTGTGGGGAGGAGATATTGTGCTATATTACAAAACACAACTTTAGGCAACTACTTATAATTAATATACCTTCTAGTTATTCATAAAATCATGCATTTTTTTTGGTCAATAAAGTGGCCATTAAAAGTGAAAGTTAAGGGGCACCTGGGTGGCTCAGTAGGTTAAGCATCTGCCTTTGGCTCAGGTCATGATCCCAGGGTCCTGGGATCAAGCCCTGCATCGGGCTCCCTGCTCAGTAGGGGGTCTGCTTCTCCCTCTCCCTCTGTGTTCTCTTTTTCGTTCTCTCTCAAATACATAATAAAATCTTAAAAAAGAGAAAAAGTGAGAGTTAAAAAAAGATCTAAAATGCAGCTGGCGGTGGGCATGAAATTAGTATCAGTGGTCACTAACGGGCACTCTGTTCTTTTTTTTGGAAGGCGTTCTTGTTAGTGGCTGAACTTAACCACTTCCTGTTGCTTACACAAGCTCTCATCACTCCCTTTCTCCTGCTTTTCTCATTCGGGTTACCTGTCTCACCCCGAAAGCATTTCAGTTTGCAGCCCCTGAGACAGTAAAAACCTGAAATGCTGAAGCCAGGAATGTGTCACCTCAGCAATCCAAGGACTCCTGTGCAGTGGGGAGGCTGCCTCAGGTCCTACCCAACTTGGAACTGAAAATTCCTGTGAAAGTTAATGACGACCAAGGAAACTATTCTCACATTTACAACATAGGCAGCTGCAGAGGGAGGGTGCCACAGTTCAGCCCAGAAAGGAGAGGCCTCCCCAGGGCAACAGGCACCATTTTGCAGAAAGCTTATAGTGAAAGACAGGGGCGTAGAACTTTAGGAAAGCAGTTGAGGTGCTCTTTTCAGAGGCAATCAGGACAGTTTGTTCATCAACTCACTTAGAGCATAGAGTCTTAAAAAAAAAGACAATAGATACCTTATATATTTTATTTTAACTTAAAAAATATAAACACCAGTCTTTAAACGTAGAGCGAAGTTCCTTTCTTGTAGAATGGATCAATGGAACTCTGAGTTATCTTTCCTGCATATGTCTTTCCTACACACTCTTATGTATTGCCCTCAATTTCCAGTTTGGGTCCTATTAAAGCAGAGCAAAATCTTAAGGGCATTTGTGAAGCAAATGGAACACATTTTTCTGCAAGATCTTTCCAATCTTCTTTCCAGTCTTTTACAATTGTGGTGTTCACATTGAATTCAAAAGCAGCTTTTTCAGCAACTCATCCAAGCTTTTTGAGGTAATAAATTTAGTTTTCAAGAGTGTATTACTTTCCTATTGCTCCTGTAACAAATTGCCACAACTTCAGCTGCTCAAAACAATACCCGTTTACTATCTCATAGGTCTGTAGGCCAGAAGTTCAGTGGCCTCTGCTTAGGGTCCCACAGGGCTGAAATAGAGGTGTTGATAGAGCTTCAGTCCTTACTAGAGGCTCTTAGGGAAGAATCGCTTCCAGAATCATTTGGGATGTTGGCAGAATTTAGTTCTATGAGGTTGTAGGACTGAGGTCCCTGTTTCCTGGTGGGCTGTTGGCCAGGGATCATTCTCATGTTCTGGAGGCTACCCACATTCCCTGGCTCTTGGTGTCCTTTCTCAATCTCAAAGCCAGCAATAGTGGGGTTAGTACTCACACTTCTAATCTTTCTGATCTTTCCTTCTGCCTCCTCTCTCCTGCCTCCCTCTTCTGCTTTTACATGATTACTTTGAACCTTTCCAGAAAATCCAGGATAATCTCCTTAGTTGTTTTTTCTTTAAAGATTTTATTTATTTATTTGACAGAGAGAAAGACAGGGAGAGAGGGAACACAAGCAGGGGGAGTGGGAGAGGGAGAAGCAGGCTTCCCGCAGAGCAGGGAGCCCGATGCGGGGCTCGATCCCAGTACCCTGGGATCATGACCTGAGCCGAAGGCAGACGCTTAATGACTGAGCCACCCAGATGCCCCATAATCTCCTTATTTTAAGGTCAGTTGATGAATAATCTTAATTCCATCCTTTAGATCAGCACCTAGAGTTTGAATAACCAGGGGACAGGAATCTTTGGGAAAATCTTTACAATTCTGCCTATGCTAAGTAGAATCAACAGCTCTTTTGCTTGATACTCATAGTTCACAAATTATGAAATATTTGATTTAATTAAATATTTAAAATAACAATTACAAGTGGCAAAAGCAATTTGGGCACAAACAACAACTGAATAACTCAATTTGGAGGAACAGAAGTATGTAATTATACGAGAGATTAGCCTACTGGCTGTGAGCATGCAATACGGCATAAACATTTGTCAGTGCATCTTCCCAAGAGATGGTGAGTATTGATCAGTTAAATGTAAGTTGGTTGACAGAATTCTAGTGTAACAGATGAAAGGAGAAAAGTCATGTGATCACCTTGATAGATGCTGATTGGAAAGCCCTGAGTGGTTGGGGATTGTTCTGATGGCATTTTCTAAAGGGTATTGGATGGGGTCCCAGCCTCTTTTTGGCAACCCTCCCAGATGAAAGTGTCTGAGATTTCTTCTTTGTTGGCTGATCATTTTCTCTGGAGGGTAATCCTCTAGAACTCAGTCTGTGGTGGGGCTGGTGATAGGAATAAGCCCAACCTCTAGTGTTATGAGAGCTGAGCTTGGGAATGGGGCCAGTGGTTCAGAATGTAGACTTTAAAATTTATTCTGCCATTGTTTTCAGACTGTACTTCTTCCCTGTGTTCAGAATGACCTGATGCTGCCAAATGCTTGATTTCTGCCGGTTCATGTTGAGTTTCTTGCTTGAATTATCTAGGCTTTTGCTCTCCTCCCCACTCAGTCCTACCACACAGCCATACACTTTACAGCTTTAAAATTTTTGTTTCCTCTGTTTCTGTTTCTAAAACATCTGAAACATGTGTCCCCTTGCTTGGCACACAGTGCATTTTTCAAAATGTCCACACATGATTTGGACATTTTACTACTTTTATTGGGAATGTAACTATAACTTGAGACTTCCTTCACATCATATTGTTTTAAAAAATATTGTACTGAGCTGGGGGGAATGTAAACAAATGTTTTTGCTTTATAAACATCAACCCCCCAAAATCTTATATTGTGATATACTTATGCACTCATTTGGATATGAAAAATTAAGAAGCATTTTATTGATAAAACATTGACTAGAGAGGCATTCTGTAGTATATACTTTCTTCATGAAAAGAAAAGGAAAGCAGGAAAGGAGAAAAAATAAAAGTAGACATGTCAAATAAGAAATAAATCCCAATAAAATATTGATTAAAATAAATGGTAAAGCTATGACATTAGGGCTCTCCAGAGAAACAGAACCAATGATATATATATTTTTTTCTTCTTCATATATTGTATATTATATGGTCCTTAATCTTCCATGAAAAACTAGATATACATGAATCCCACCTAATGAAAAAGGACATCTCATATCTTTGATGCAGCAATAATCAACCACATGATTTCACACGCCCACTAGGAATAAAGGTATTTCATGGAGGGATTTGAGAGTAGAATACATTAATACGTGCTGGTCACAAATCTCAAATAGGGTCAATATAAAAAAGCCTATGCTGAAATTAATTATACCTGTTCAAAAATCCATTCCCTTAATCTTTTATAGCATATTAGCAAATACTTTATCTAAGGGTTTAACTTTGGATTAGTCCTTATAACAAATACTCTGATTTAAAAAAATGCCTGAAAAGAGTTATTGACTTACTGCTTTCTACTGTGAATTCTGTGATATTTATTTACATTTGATTTTCATTTAACTACTTTCCTATATTTTTATATCTTCAAGTTACTTTCCTTTATGCACTCTTTGGTATATTTTTTTTAAAGATTTTATTTATTTATTTGAGAGAGAGAATGAGATAGAGAGAGAGAGCATGAGGGGCGGAGGGTCAGAGGGAGAAGCAGACTCCCCACTGAGCAGGAAGCTGGACAGGATGCGGAGCTTGATCCCAGGACCCTGGGATCATGACCTGAGCCGAAGGCAGTCGCTTAATCAACTGAGCCACCCAGGCACCCTCTGGTATTTTCTAAAGTATGTATTTAAAACATAGTTTTAATTAAATTAATTAAAAACAAAACATAATATACAACATATGAAGAAAATCTAACTGGAGATGATGTTTGTGGTTGACTCACAACATTGATGCATTGATGTAAGTTACCATGAAATAGGTGTTGGGGCATCATTACTCTGTGTTAGTAAGACTGAGGAATGTTCTGAATTGGATAGATAAAATGTTTTACCAATTGGTCTTTAAGAAAAAGAGGTGGTAGGCCAGTAAAAAACTGACATTATCTTCATAATAGCAATAATTGGAAGTAGAAAATAATAGTTGATGTGGTTCAAATGAAGAAATCTTCACAGATATCAGAGGATAGCTAACTCTTCCTTAATAGGGCACATAATTGTACATCCACATTTCTTAGTAATTACCGCAGGCCTGAAAATTATGGAAATCACCACTCCCAGATCATTATATCAGCATAAGAATGCTGGTTGAATGACTATATTCTGTATTTTGAACAAGGATCATAGTAGATTTGAAATGCATCACTTAAGCTATGTATAAATGTAATATATTTTAATTAATAAAACATAATGGTTTTATTATATTAAAAATGCAATTTAAAAAAATGGGCAAAAGACATGAATAGGCATTTTTCCAAAGAAGACATCCAGATGGCCAACGGACACATGAAAAAATGCTATCACTCATGATCAGGGAACTGCAAATCAAAACCACAATGAGTTATCACTTCACACCTGTTAGGATAGCTAAAATCAAAAACACAAGAAACAAGTGTTGGTGAGGATACAGAGAAAAAGGAACGCTCGTGCACTGCTGGTGGGAAGGCAAACTGGTGGAGCCACTGCAAAAAACAGTGTAGAAGTTCCTCAAAAAATTAAAAGTAGAATTACCATATGATCCAGGAATTCCACTACTGGGTATTTACTCAAAGAATACAAAAACACTAATTCAAAAAGATATATGCCCCCCCTATGTTTCTTGCAGCATTATTTACAATAGCCAAATTATGGGAGGAGCCCAAGTGTCCCTCCATAGATGAATGGATAAAGAAGATGTTGGTATCTATACATATATACACAATGGAATATTACTCAGCCATAAGAATAATGAGATCTTGCCATTTGCAACAACATGGATGGATCTAAGGGATCCTAGGGGTGCTAAGTGAAATAACTCAGTCAGACAAAGACAAATATGTGATTTCACTCATAGGTAGAATTTAAGAAACAAAACAAATGAACAAAAAAAAAGAAACAAACAACAAAAGAGACTCTTAAATATAGAGAATAAACTGGTGGGTACCAGAGGGGAGGTGGGTGGGGGAGTAGGTGAAATAGGTGAAAAAATATTAAAAAAAAAATAATTATATACATAATTACATATAAATATATAAAATTGGCCCATGTGATTATGGAGGCTGACAAATACCAAGGTCAGCAGTCAGCAAGCTGGAGACCCAGGAATGCCAGTGATGTATTTTTAGTCTGAATGCTGGTAGGCTTGAGACCCAGGAAGAGTTTCAGTTCAAGCCCAATGGCAGGAAAAGACCAACATCCCAGCTCAAAACAGTCACACAGGAAGAAATTCCCTCCCACAGGCTGGAGGATCAGTCTTTTTATTGTATTTAGGCCTTCATCTTGTGGAGGCCCACTCACATTGGGGAGCACAATCTTTAATTCAGTCTACAGAGTCAAATATTAATCTCCTCTAAAAGTGCCCTCGCAGACATAGCCAGAATAATGTTTGACTAAATATTTGGGCACCTTGTGGCCTAGTCAAGTTGACACTTAAAATTAACCATCACAGTTACTGATTAAAAAACAGATGTCCATGTTGGAATAAGGGAAAGATGTTATATGTAAAATACACAATTAAAATAGGAAGACACAGAAACAGAGATACAAGAACAGAAATAAATATACCAGGCAAAAATAAGAAATTAAAAGAAAGCTGAGGTAGCAATCTTAACATCTGATAAAATAAAATCCAAGTAAAAAACAGCATAAAAGTTAGCAAGCTTAGTAATAAATACAAGATGATATAGCCATCATTTACATATAAGCACTTAAACAGTCTCAAATATAGAATAAACAACAACAACTTTTGATAAATCAAAACTTATAGTTGGAGATTTTTAACTGACAGATCAAGCCGATAAAAAACAATAGAGATGAGGGAATTTCTTTTTTTTTTTTTTTTTTTAAAGATTTTATTTATTTATTTGAGAGAGAGAGAATGAGAGAGAGCACGAGAGGGGAGAGGGTCAGAGGGAGAAGCAGACTCCCTGCCGAGCAGGGAGCCCGATGCGGGACTCGATCCCGGGACTCCAGGATCATGACCTGAGCCGAAGGCAGTCGCCCAACCAACTGAGCCACCCAGGCGCCCGAGATGAGGGAATTTCTGAAAAGTTAAGAGGTTTGAGCTCACTGGAAAAAGTAAAAAGGAGAATGAGATCTTTAGTACAATGTCCATTGCGTGGATTAAAAATAAGTTCACAAAGAATAATGATACATATTTTACTGATGTACCTACAAGTAGAAGGATATTTATTGCACATAGTAAAATGGTTGCCTAGTGGAACGGGAGAGAGGAGTGAGGAGAGGGGATAAATACATTTAAAAAAACGAGAGAGGCCTTGCATGAACTGTTAATTACAGAAATATTAGCTCAGGCCTTAAAAAACAGTGACAATAACACCCCCCTACCCATAACTCTTCTTACCCCTTCTCCCCCACAAAGGAAAGTCTCTAGTTTGTGAAGCATAAGTCTCAAATGGGGTCAGAAATGAGTTGAGCCTCCTGTTTCAAGATGGTGAACTGATGGGGGAGGCCATCAACTACCAAGAATTTCCACACAATTCTGGAGACAGAAAGCAGAAAATGGAGTGTTAACTGATAAAGCAGGGTGTAGGGCACTCTCTTGGACTACCTAAGAGGTGGCCTGCCACCAAGAGGGAAGCTGATTTGCTTATAGAAACTCAGGTTCAAAAAACACAAAGACTCAAAAATGGCGGGTACAACAGAAGGCAGAAGTCAAGTGTGGCAAAACACAGGAGCCGGCCTATGGAACAGTCCCTTTCCTGTCCCTGTCATAGAATACCAGGCTGCTCCCAAGCTTAAGATGAACAGGAAGGCACTCATCTAAGGAAATTGATCACCTGCCTGGAGACAACTAGATAACAGTGCAAGACCTCTGCATTTTGGCATTTTGGAGTCCCCAAGCAAATTGGTTGGTCTCACCTGAAAACAAAGCCTGCCATTCAACGAGCCCATCCACAAAGCCAAGCTCCCAATCAATGAGCTTTTCTATTGCTTCATTTTTAAATATAAATGAGCAACCAAGGATCACAAGACTGGGGAGAAATGGCTGCAACAAGAAAAAGAAGGAGAAACTGATCCAAGAAGAGACAAGAGATTCTGAGAATAGTGGATAACAAACAAACAAAAAACCTTTCTGTATATTCAAAAATAACTGAGAAATACGAATTGTACTTTTAAAACAAGAAAAGGGTGCTGTAAAAATAGTAGAACTCAAGAACGAGAAAAAAATCTTGGAAATTTAAAATGATCGCCAAATTTAAAAGATTTGATAGAAGACTTGGAAGATAAAGTTGAAGAAATCTCTCAGAAAGTAGAATAACAGGGGTGCCTGGGTGGCTCAGTCGTTAAGCATCTGCCTTTGGCTCAGGTCATGATCCCAGGGTCCTGGGACCGAGCCCTGCATCTCGAGCCCCTCATCGAGCCCCTCATTGAGCCCTGCATTGGGCTCCCTGCTCAGCAGGAACCCTGCTTCTCCCTCTCCCTCTGCCCCTGCTTGTGTTCCATCTCTCACTGTGTCTCTCTCTGTCAAATAAATAAATAAAAATCTTTTAAAAAAAAAGAATAACAGAAAGGTGGAAAATACACAAGTAATGAGGTCTATATCTCATTAATTAGAATTACAGAAAAAGAACAGAAAAAAGGGGTGGATATAAAGAAATCATGGGGAAAAAATGGATTTTTGCTGAGTTCTTGTACCTGGAGACAATCTAAATTTGCAACTGACAATGAATGTAATTCCAACATGAATCTTGATTAATATTTTTCTTTACATTAAAGAGTAAGACAAAAGTGAAAGAATGAAGAGGTATGTCTGAACTTCTGTGAGCAACTTGACTGAATTGCATAATAGTTTTCAAATATTGGAAGAATATTTCTTCGTTTTTCTGGCTATTTACAATGTAATTGCTACAGATGTGATGTACATTTAAGTTTAGTCTGCATCATTAAAGTTTTTGTCATTACTTTCCTAAATTTAGAAAATAAACACAACTCAAGCCCTGATTTGGCATTTGTCAGTTTCTGGGGTGCAAATCAAATTGGCCACCATGGTCCATTTTAAACTAGCAATGTGACATCATGGAAGGCAGAGTTGGGAAGAGATGTGCAGTAACACATATATCTATATATCTTGTATACTCCCTCATAGAGATACAATGAACATAAATAACCTCAAGAGCATGTGTCATAATAAACTGTAGTAAAATTCTTGGGAAGTTTTGAGGACCCTTTTTAGTATATTTATTTAATTGTAAATTTACATCATTTAATTTTTTTAAAAGATTTATTTATTTATTTGAAAGAGACAGAGTGTGCACACATGAGCAGGGGGAGGGGCAGAGGGAGAGAATCTCAAGCTGACTCCCCACTGAGTGCAGAGCCTGATGTGGGGCTCCATCTCATGACCCTGAGAAATGACCTAAGCTGAAATCAAGTGTTGGTTGCTCAAGTAACTGAGCCACCCAGATGCCCCTATAATATTTAATTTTTAATGATGCCTATATTTAGCAACTGACTCACAAATTCCTGAAAACTAAAATAATCAGTTCTCGTAGCCTGTTTGCAGAGACTCCAGCATACCACTGGAACATACCCGTGCAACTAGTTCCAGGTACAACAGACTTTACCAGTAGCCCAGACGACCTCTCTCATCCTTTCCAGGTACTGCCATCCTTAAGGATACCACTATTCTGATTTCACAGGGTGTACTTTTGAGGTAAAGACTTTATTTGGCAAAATTCTAAATATGATTTGAATGTCTGTAATTTTCTTTGTTTTGTATGTTTGTGATTTTTCTTTACTTTTCTTTTTTTTTTTTTTTAAGATTTTATTTATTTGACCGAGAGAGAGACAGCGAGAGCAGGAACACAAGCAGGGGGAGTGGGAGAGGGAGAAGCAGGCTTCCCGCAGAGCAGGGAGCCCGATGTGGGGCTCGATCCCAGGACCCTGGGATCATGACCTGAGCCGAAGGCAGCCGCTTAAATCCCAGCCATCCAGGTGCCCCTGTTTGTGATTTTTCTAAACACCACAGCAATAAACAAAAAACAACCATCACAATCAATAAACATTTAAAATTTATTTAAAATTGTATTTTAATTATGTTTTTATTGCTTTTATTTCACAGAATACCTTGCTTCTTTTTCTATTCTGCATCCTTTTTTTTTTTAAGATTTTATTTATTTATTTGACAGAGAGAGAGAGACAGTAAGAGAGGGAACACAAGCAGGGGAAGAGGCAGAGGGAGAAGCAGGCTTCCCACTGAGCAGGGAGCCCGATGAAGCTCTATCCCAGGACCTTGGGATCATGACCTGAGCTAAAGGCAGATACTTAACGACTGAGCCACTCAGGTGCCCCTGCATCTTTTTTTTTTTTTTAAGATTTTATTTTTAAGTAATCTCTACACCCAACGTGGGGCTGGAACTCACAACGCTGAGACCAAGTGTCGCACACTCCACCAACTGGGCCAGCAAGGTGCCCCTATTTTGCATCTTTTTTATCCTCACTTTCCAACATGAATTCCCAGTCCATATTTGAGATCTCTGCTCTTCATTTTGGTTACTATGTACATTAGTTATTGGTGAAACTTACAACCCTTGTGCAAGAAATGGATGCCCAGGTCCGAAAGGTCACTGAGACTTTATGAAGCAAGGAATACCACTTGGCATGGAGCTCTTTCTCCGAACCTGGGACTGAAGCCCTAGTGGGTGCTGCAGTGTTCCCAGGCCTCACTTACAAAGAGGTGTCACTGGCGGACAGCAGTAGCCCACTAAGCTGGTCATGTCGTCATTTTTCAGTTTTTCTGTGAGGGGTAAAGCTCTATCAGTTTCCTTGGCTTTGAGCTCTTGATTTGCATGTGAAATTGTTCATGCTGTCTTAAGGTCGTCTTTGAAAGTTCTCAACTCTGCAAGAAGTACTTAGTTGCTTGTGAAACCATTCTCTGGACCCCTGTGATATCCCTGCCACTTATTTTGCAGATCTGTGACAAATAAGGACACTTGATATTTCGCTACTAAGCTTTGCTTCCTTTGCTTCCTTTCTAGCTCCTTTTATAACCCTGTCATTTCTTCTCTGAAATCATTATCAAACGCACTTGAAAGGATACTTTAAAATCTTACTGATTAATGACCTCAAAGGACAATACCACAGCCTCCCTTTCTCAACTATGAAATAATAAAGTACTTAAGCTTTTATAAAAAGTATCATATACTAAAAAACAGGCTTGTGCCTAAGTGGGTATTATTTGGTTTCTGGAAGAACTGCATAAATAGAATGGCAAGGGAGGGTGAGGATGGTGATGGGGATACGGGGGGCATGGGCCTACCCAAGAGTCCAGAGGGAACATGAAATGATAAAATGTAAGTCATGGTTCTGTTTGCCTTGTGAAAATGTAAAATCATCCAAATTTTTCATGTAGACAAAAAATAAAAACAAAGAAAAACTAAGGATATGTTATGGACTGAAGGTTTCTGTGCACCCAAAATTCACATGTTGAAACTCTACCTCCCAATGTAATGGTGTTAGGAGGTGGGGGGCTTTGGGAGGTAGTAAAGATTAGACGGGGTCATGAGGGTGGAGACCTCATGAATGGGGTTAGTGCCCTCATAAGAGTCATGAGACAGCTTGTTTCCCTCCTCAGCTCTCTGCCATGTAGAGACAACAAGACATCAGCTGGAAGTGTGTTCTCACTGAATCTAACAGCACCTTGATCTTGGACTTTGCAGCCTTCAGAATTTCTGTTGTTTATAAGGACATCTAGTCTGTGGTGTTTTTGTTATAGCAGCCTAAACACACTAAGGACACTATGGAGCATCCTACTGGAAATGATGGTGAGACCTGGCATTGTTGTGCAATGGATGTTTTGCCTCTCTCCTCATATGGACTTGCTTTTTCCTGTTAACAACTGCACAGTTTTGCAAGGAAAAGTATTGATATGTAGGTTTTGTTGTTGTTGTTCTTTAAGATTTATTTATTTGTCAGAGAGAGAGAGCAAGCACAAGCAGGGGGAGCGGCAGGCAGAGGGAGAAGTAGGCTCCCCACTGAGCACAGAGCTCAATGCAGGACTCAATCCCAGGACCCTGGGATCATGACCTGAGCTGACGGCAGATGCTTAACCGACTGAGCCACCCAAGTGCCCCCGCTGTTGCTCTTCTTTAGAAGTGTGACATTTCAACTGCAGTCAGGTATGTATACCTGTGTGAATTTTGTTTGTTTTGGAACTGTAGTTATTTTTTTATTTTTTAAAAAAGATTTATCTATTTAGATAGAGAGAGCATGAGTGGAAGGGGCAGAGGGAGAGGGAGAGAGACTCTCAAACAGACTCCACACAGAGTGTGGAGTCAACATGGGGCTTGATCTCATGACCCTGAGATCATGACCTGAGCCCAAATCAAGAGTCAGATGCTTAACCAACTGCACCACCCAGGTGCTGCTAGAACTGTAGTTATTTTAAAACATTGTCAAAACAAAAGTCTATTTTTATCTTTTATAAAATATACTAATATTCCACTGTAAATTGAAGAATGATGCCAATGATGGTAACCAGCAATGGAGGGCTTTATCATCACCAGTAACTGATCAGAGTTCATCTATCAGGGAGACTGTGACTCAGCTTCTACTTGGGGTTCTGCATACAGTTTGAAGTTCATGAAATTACATGTTAGGAAGCAGCAATACAAATTTACCTGAAGATTACAAAACATCCTGGGTAAACTGCAAAGCTTTAAGAAAACTGTTTCCATGGTTGGAATATGGTATTACAAAGAATGCAATATTCTATTACTTATACCTATTGGTCTCCCCCACTTAAAAAAGTGAGTCATTAAGAATCTCTGATGGAAAATAGCTTTGAGACTTTTTAGGAAGCACTGAAAATTTTCAGAGAGCATGAAAAAGTTCTACATTTGGACATACTGCAACTCGAGAGTGAATATTGATTTTGGTGGTAAAACCATTGATAACAGATTACACCTTCGCTCATTCAAGACAAGTTGAAAGAGTAAAATATACCCGACATTCTTAGGTGAAAATATTTTGTTTTTCCTTGAAAATATCATTTACTTTTACCAGTTTATTTCATCTCCATATAAAATGATTTTTTAGCATTCACAAGCTGATTTCTATAAATGTACAAATTCACAATCATTGGAATGATAAAGACAGGATAGTTGCAGGATGTGATAAATGGATCCTGTTCCTCAGCCTATTCAGTACTATTTTACAAAAGACTAATAGTGCAAAGAAAAAGCACAACTATTGATTTATGCAAGGTGATCACAGGAAACATCAAATTCTACACTCAAAGGAAGTTTCACTTATGATAAAGGCAGGGCCAACACTAGCTCTCCACAGTTATAAGATTATTTGTAGTAAATCAGAGTCAACATGAATAAAATAAGACTATGTCTACTTTCGTGCTGCTAACATGAATGGCAAGTTAGTAAAGAGTTTCCATGAAGCATAAGAAAAGCCAAGACTATTTCCTGAGGTGCCCATGTCATGCTCGTCCTCCACACTAGTCATATGAGGTCTGTAGGGAAGTGAACGAACATCACAGTTCTCTCAATACTGTCAAGTCTTTGTTTTCTACTGCTCGTGCATCTCTGAACATATCGGCAATATAAAAACATTTATAAATGCGGTTGAAACTGTAACACACTGGAAGCTCTGCGATTCTTCTTAAGCCTACAGAAGTGGACATCATAGTTCCTTATCAGCAGTAAAGAACTTCCAGAGATTTTTGGAAGATTCAAAAAGCTTTTGCAATTGGCTCTTTAATTACACAGGTAGTGAGTGGAACAATTAGCTGGTTAAATTTCCAAATTTGACTTTCTGCTTGCTGAAATTGTGTTTATCACATGCTTAGTTAAGTGCGTGGCTGGGTAACATACAGTTGTCACTGTTGCCATTTTAGGATTTCTAAAATAGTTTACCATTGATGAGAGTTAAATAAAATATACTCTGTCATTTTGAATACAAATATCTGCCTTTGCTTTTATTAGGTCTAGCTTAAATTGGAAATGTTGAAGGAAAGAAAGCAAAGCATGACAAAACTTTTGTGCTTTTTGGTCTACTTTCATTGCTGAATGCAATCAGATACCAAGTCGTGGTGCCTTGGATGGGGTAGGATTCTGCCAGTGGAAACCTGAGACCAACAAAGCCAAAGGAAGACCTAACACTTCTATACCCTAAAATCAATTTCGGACAGTGTGGATTCATAAGAAGAATCCTGTTTTGGAAATACCAGAATTTTATCACATGCATTCATCTAAAATCAAGAACCTTATTTTGAAGCATCCCACAAGATTTTGTTCATCCTACTGCCAAGCCAAAGAATCTCCAAGTGATTGGAGAGACCTTGGCAAAGTCACATACCCAGAACTTGGACTATCTGGGGGCTTGAAGCTGAGGTGGAATATTACAGTTGATGCCATCCACTCCAAAATATGTGATATTCCTTTCTCATATTTTGAAGCAGATCTTCAAATAACTGGAAGTGATAGTGAGTGTTTCTTTTTGTCATGGAAAAGAAGGAAACTATAAACATTCCTCTGTGGCCTTCTGGGTTTCATTCACTATTAGCGTAATGACCAATGCCATCGGAGAAAAACACCCATGCTTTCTGAGCCCATTTTTGAAAACATACATACCACTGACTTCTTTAAAACTGTGAAAAGGGGGCTCCTGGGTGGCACAGTAGTTAAGCTCTTGGTTTCAGCTCAGGTTATGATCTCAGGGTCATGAAATCGAGCCCTGCATCGGGATCCATGCAGTGAGGAGTCTGCTTGAGTTTCTCTCTCCCTCTGCCCCACCCCCTGCACTTTCTCTCTCTTTTTATCTCTCTCACTAAAATAAATAATCTTAAAAAAAAAAAAAAAACTGTGAAAAGTCTTTGCCAAGCAACCTTTGATGGAAAGAAAACTCCCAGCTCAGGCTCTAGGAGGCACCCTCGGAAGCTCAGCCACCCACCCGGTCACACTGTCTTCTAGAAGAAAGCAGCTCTCCGCATGTTTCTCAGCAGGCATGGTGCCAAAAACCCTACGGACAGCTTTGTCTAAGCAGTGGGCATCTTCATCTTCCTCCAAGCCAGGGCCTTGAATCACCAGCTTTTTAAAGAGATTTCGTCAAATACTAGTAACAGGATATTATCAACCACACAGAATAAGGCAGGTCACGAAGTGCTTATTGAACTTGAAGCAGAAGTTTGTGTAGGTGCTTAAGACAAAAAGAAAAGGAAACCAGTTCTCCAAGCGATGCTACTGGGAGGAGTCTGCTCCAAGCCTAGATTATTAGGCAGATCATTTTGGTCATACTGAATGAGGTAAACCCTTCAGTTCAAGGTCCTGGAGTCAGCAGTGCAGTTCTGCTGAGAAAAATAACACAAAACTACAGGCTCTTTTGGCTAAGCCTATATACTTGGAAGAATAAGTTGGAGGGATGAAGCTTCAAACTTTCTACCACTGAAGCAAATCCTTCTACAGGCTGGAATTGAGAGTGACGATGAAGCATTCGTGATTTCTCTGCAGTCAATAAACTATAACAGGGGCGCCTGGGTGGCTCAGTTCGTTAAGCGACTGCCTTCGGCTCAGGTCATGATCCTGGAGTCCCGGGATCGAGTCCCACATCGGGCTCCCTGCTCGGCGGGGAGTCTGCTTCTCCCTCTGACCCTCTTCCCTCTTGTGCTATCTCTCATTTTCTCTCTCTCTCAAATAAATAAATAAATAAATAAATAAATAAATAAATAAATAAATCTTTAAAAATAAAAAAAATAAACTATAACAACCTGAAAGCCCTCAGAATACTTCTGAATGTTCCTTCTGCTCAATCTTCAAGTGGAAAGTGAATCTGTAATGCTTTCCTTGTTGACATGGATAGCAGCAGTGAGGCAGACCTTGCCAAGGATGACTTCATGGACTTGAGAACAAAAGAAATGAAGTTACATGAATTCAACTTGAAGAATTATGGAGTCTGGTGTTCTAGATCCAAATCCATCCTTAACTGGTCACTGATTCCATTGGCTACACAGACCTTAGGGAGCCAGGGCAGCAACACCATTTCCACCAAAGCAAAAGTTAAAGGCAATTGTGTAATAATGATGTTTGTCTTACCTTTTTAAAAACTACACGACTTCATATTAAACCAAAGGAGCCTCCCTGGAGGAAGCTGTGGGAAAGTAGCTGTGGTAGGCAGAATTCTAAGATGGCCCCCATTGATCCCAGCTGCCACCCACCCCCGACCCCCAACTCCCTCCCACCCCAGTATACACAGTTTGTATCATCTCCTCCCCTGAATGCAGGCAGAACCTGTGAATATGACAAGCTATCACTCCTCTGATTAGGTTTCTAATCAGCTGTCTTTGAGTTCATCCAAAGGGAGATGATCTGGCGGGGCCAGACCTAATCAGGTGAGTCTTTAAAAGGGACTGAGTCCTTTAGAAGGCAGAGACACATGCTCCTGCTGGCCTGGAAGCAAGCAAACAACCATGCCAGGAAATGCCTAGGGAGGCCACATGGTAAGGAACTTAGGGCAGCATGCAGGCGCTTAGAGTGGTCCCCAGTCAACAGCTAGCAAGAATACAGGGATCTCAACTTTATAATTAGAATTCTGCTAACAACCTGAATGGGCCTTGAAGGGTACCCTAAGTTTCCGATGACAACTGCAGGGTTCTTAGCTTTACTCTGCTCTAACTTCTGACCAACAGAAACCCTGAAATAATGAGATGCTTTGTCCCAAAAGAACAAAATAGACAAAATAAACTAAAGGAACAGCATCTTTTTCATTAAAATTACTTTCAAGCAGAATTAACATATTTTTGTTTTATGTGCACTTATACTTATTGAAATTTTTTTCAAGAAATGGTCATGAGTTTTTGCTTGAAAAAAGCAGGGGTGCCTCGGTGGCTCAGTTGTTAAGCATCTGCCTTCGGCTCAGGTCATGATCCCAGGGTCCTGGGATTGAGCCCCACATCAGGCTCCCTGCTCAGCCGGGAGTCTGCTTCTCCCTCTCCCACTCCCCCTGCTTGTGTTCCCTCTCTCACTGTGTCTCTCTCTGTCAAATAAATAAAATCTTAAAAAAAAAAAACGTAACATTTCTGTGATCCTCTAAGAAAAGGAAAAAAAACTTCTAAGGCAATATAATTAATCACATGCAAAGTTTTATGTATGTGTATATCTGCATTTTTCTCGGAGTGAAGTCCATGGCTCTCATTAGATTCCCAGAGTGATCCATGATTCAAAAAATGTTTGAAACCATAGACATAACTAGAAATCCCAGTTCTTGAAATCTAAGTAAAAATCAAGATTGATTTTTTTTGAACTCTTTAAGTGGAAACACATATGCACCCATTCATCTTTGCTTTCCCCAACTTCAAACCTCACTCAATTACCCCTCCTAGCAACTGGATTTTAATATACTTGGTTTTGGCTGGGGCGCCTGGGTGACTCAGTTGTTAAGCGTCTGCCTTTGGCTCGGGTCATGATCCCAGGGTCCTGGGATCGGGTCCTGGGATCGGGCCCCCCGTCGGGCTCCCTGCTCCGTGGGAAGCCTGCTTCTCCCTCTCCCACTCCCCCTGCTTGTGTTCCCTCTCTCGCTGTGTCTCTCTGTCAAATAAATAAAATCTATTAAAAAAAATATACTTGGTTTTGGGATTTACCAGTGGTTGGGGAACTTAGGTCAATTTGGTTTAGATGATCTCAGGTTTCTTTCATCTTTTTTTTTTTTATTTAAAGGGGTGAGTAGCATTAAGGATAACTTTTAGATGAAAGCAAGATACATATACTATGTCCACCTCTATTTATTTTCTGATGCATTTTTAGTTGAGGAGTGATGGACAGAGAGACTACAACTTTGTACTTATGAAAAGTACTTTAAGGTTTATGTTTTTATTTGGACAATGACCAAACACTTCTGACTTAGATATTATTTAAGTAGGCTCAATAAAAAATTACTTCAATTCATCCACCATTCACTGAAAAAAACTATATTATGCAAAACAGTCATTCCTACAGGAAGGCACTGCTACCAGCATACCATCAATAGCTTATGTGCTTTGAGGTATTCTTTTAATAGTAGGAGAGACCCTTTAGTACTGATGTACCAACAGCTATCAGTCCGTGATCTGCACAGGCAGGGTTTATCCATGGCTTGGGACTAGAAAACCAAATGGCCCACATGAAGACTTCTTCCATGACCATAGCACCATAGCCCTGCCCAACTGGGAGAACAAATTAGAAACTACTATTTGTTGGGGGGGGGGGAAAGAAAAGAACAGAACAGAACAGAAAAGAAAGGAAAGGAAAAGAAAAGAAAAGAAGAAACTACTATTTGTGACAATGTTAAGATTTTATTTTTCTTAGCTCTGTCTCCAGCAGCACATCCAAGAAATCACTCTTTCCAATATTACCTTTCACAAATGTATCACTTCCAGTAATGAAGATTTTTTTTTAAAGATTTCATTTTTTTTTTCCAGAGCAGTTTATGGTCCAAACAAAATTAAGGGGAAGGTACAGAAGTTTCCCATACACTGTCTTCCCACACAAGGCACAGCCTCCCCCTTATCAACATGACTCACCAGAGGCTACGTTTATTACCAAGAATGAGCCTACAGGGACACATCATAATCACCCAAAGTCCTTAGCTTACCTTAGGGTTCACTCTGGGTGTTGTACAGTCTATGGATTTGGATAACGGAATGATGACATATATCTATCACTATAATATGATACAAAATTCTGCTCTAATTATTTCTTTTCTTCTGTTTACTTTGGATTTAAACTGCTCTTCTTTTCTAGTTTCCTATGGTGGAAACTTAGATTATTGGTTTTAGAGCTTTCTTCTTTTCTACATCTATGCATCCAGTGCTATGAATTTCCCTCTAAGCACTGCTTTTACAGCATCCCACACATTTTTATAAGCTGTGTTTTCATTTTCATTTTGTTCAAAATATATTTTAATTTCCTTTACGATTTCTTGTTCGATTCATGTGTTACTTAGCAGCGTGTTATTTAATCTTCACATGTTTAAGGATTTTCCAGTTATCTTCCTGTTACTGATTTTTACTTTAATCCCATTGTGGTCTGAAAGCAGACATTGTATGATTTCCATTGTCTTATATTTGTTAAGATGTGTTTTGTGGCCCACAATGTGGTCTCTCTTGGTGAATGTTCCATGCGAGCTTGAGAAAAACGTGTGTTCTGCTGACAAGGTAGGTTTTAGGGCTCTTTCCATCTTGAGGTTCTGCTGCGTTCTAGAGCCTGAGAGCTCTTCACTGAATTGTTTGCATCAGGTGACAGGTAATAATTGCACCAGAGGTTTTAGGGTCCAGCCCTAAAGTTGCATACTATTCTTTTGCGCAGCACACATTCTTTTGGGCAAAACACAGTCATATGTCCCTCACCCCCACCCCAGATGCAAAGGGACAAGAAAATGTGGCCTACCAGTGTGCCAAGAAAGAGAGAGCACAGGCACTGGGGAATGCCTTGCCAGTCTTTGCCAGTGTCCACGCTTCTGGTAACCAAATGTCTGTTTCATTCCTTCTTCCACACACAGAACACTGCCCCTTCATCCTGCAAAGAGGAATAATCCAATGTCTCAGTCAGTTACTACATTCAGCTCAAGAAACAGGATCTGCAGATAATGTGTTCATGTGCAGTCCTACCCAGTATGGATATGGTTCCGTGTGTGCAAAGTCAGCACCTGCGCCCCCTGAAAGCACTTATGTTAAGTTTGCCCTCTAGGCAACTCACTTGCCTCACACTGGTCCTGGCCCTGCCTTCTTCACATATCAATACAAAATGGTGGAACACAGAATTGCCACATAAATCACTCACATTTGGAAGGCAAAATGAAACACACACCACAGTCATTGGTCAATAAAAACCTGAAATCCTCTAGGCATTCTTACCCTTGATTAGGCCCTAATTCTATTCTCTAGGAGGAACTTTCCATTGTTTTCTGTGGCTCCCAGAGCCATCCTCTGGCATGGTCTTTGTTGTGCATGATTTTCTTTGGCTACAACTGAAGTGTGTTTTTGGGAGGATGCCTTCCTTGGAAGTAAGATTAGGGCCTCAAAGTTTGATTAGTCAGAAGTTTTTCGTCTGGGTTCCCAGCTTCAGAATCTTCAGAGGCTCCTCATCCCTTTACTTCCAGCCAGTTCCAGGGCCCAGTAGCCTCATCCAAAATGCTTCCTATAGTTTTTGAGCCTCCCTTATTCTTTATTCCCAACCCACCCTCTTCACCCATGCCTCTTCAATTAATGGTGGCTGCCTTCAAACTATCAGACCTGGGATAGAGGCCATACCCTCACTCTGATCTTTGATGCAAGGCTCAGCCAATTTGTTCAACGGAGAATTTTTTTCTTCGGACTTTGTTGCCCAAAGGCCTATTTGTTCTTCTACCTTTCAGTCTGAAGCCAAACAAAAGTTGGATTTTCCAACTCTGTGGGATTCCAATTTTCTGGACTATCTCTATTTCCTTTCACTTTTGCTTGCAAATTGGCTATTTTTTTTTCCTGCTCGTCTCTTTCTTTTAATAGCCTGCCAGCCAATAACAACCAACATACACTACTAATGTGTTGTTTTCTAATTTCTTCCCACAGAGCTAATAGGTATATGGTCTGCATCCAAAATATCACAGGTGACAATTGTACCACATTTTTGCCACTGTATTACATGCACTTCCAGCCATCAGCCTGCTATATCTGTTTTCTTGCTGCCTACCATGAGTTTTGGGATTGTTGTTTTTAACAGCATTTTTCAGTACTAATTTCTGTATTAGTAAGGATGAGAAATTCTGGTTGTTGTAACAAACGAACAACCCCATAACTCAGTGACCTGACCCAAGGAAATATTTCTAGCTGGCATCACAGTCCAGTGTGGGTCAGTAGAGGTACTTTACACCATGCAGTCCTTCAGGAACCAGGCTCCTTTTATCTGGGGCTCTAATATTATTTAGGGCTTCGGACTCCATCCCTGTATCCTCTGCATTTGGGGACACATAAGAGAGAGAGTTTGAAGTATCTTACAAGATATTTTTTAAAATCATACTCACATACAGCACCCAGCACTTTTGTCTACGTCCATTGGCCAGAATTCACTCCCGCGTCCTAATGCAAGGGTAACAGGGTAAGTATTCCATGAATGTTTGTTGAGTGAAGACATGGTACTTTAACCAGCGCTTGCTAAGGTGCATGTTTCTTTGTCCTTCCATTACATGTCTATGGAAACCGGATTTATTGGAGTTCCTTTCTGTCTTTTGTAGATTTCTGTCTCTTCTCCTGCTGGCAGGTTGATAAGCACCACTTCCGATTGCTGTCCGTATGCCATTTTGCACAGCCCTCTTTTTGCTTCTATAGCTTCAGTGTGCTTGGGAGTTGGAAGCCAGGTAACATGCTTATTCGAATTGTATGTAGTACAAGACTACATAGAGTGTGTGTCAGGACCCAGTGGACAGTCTTGACTTCCTTAGGGAAAAAAACACACGAGTTCTTATAACATCAATTTTATTTTCTCATTGACATGTGTTTCTCACCTATGTTCCTGAGAGGTTGCAGATTGTTGAGCTCTAGAGAAGTGAGAGGTTGTAAACAGGTAAAATTTTCATCTTAAAGTCGAGATGTTATCGGCAGGCAATTTTTCATTTCGGTAAATTTCAGATACAGTTCTTTAGTACTGAGTCCCTGGGTGCCACAGCAAGCTGATACCCTAAAATTATAAACCTTTTTTTTTTTAAGATTTTATTTATTTGTCAGAGAGAGAGAGAGCACAAGCAGGGGGAGTGGCAGGCAGAGCAGGCAGAGGGAAAAGCAGGCTCCCTGATGTGGGACTCGATCCAAGGACCCTGGGATCATGACCTGAGCCAAAGGCAGACGCTTAACGACTGAGCCACCCAGGCGTCCCAAATTATAAACCTTTAACACTGGTTTTGCAGGTGGGTTTTCCCATCATATGCCTGAAATTGAGCCAGACTTAGAATGAATCTCCTCATATTTGTGGATGTGTCTCTACAAATTTGAGAGGGGTGTGGAATTAAGAGAAAGCTGAATTGGTCACTAAAATCTCTACTAGTTTCAGAGAGATTGGAGCTTCCTACAATTTTAATCTGGCTCTCTGGCCAACTGGATGTGATTTGCTTTTAACATTTGTATTGCCCCTGCCAAGGGCATGCTATTTGCTTGGACTTCTGATCTCTATGCCATAATATTTATTCTGTACTATTCCACAGGCTCCATGGCAGAATTAATCATTCTTGGAACCTGAACATTAAACCTGCTGGTGAGTCATATCACACTCATTTGGAGCTGCTGGAGAAGAGGAGGGTTGCTCCCTTATGGGCCCTACACTTAAAGACAGATGTAGTCGCAAATGGAAAAATCCTCAAAGACTTAGGAGTAATAGCATGTGAAGGCAAGTCAGGGGTTGAGTGGTCACCCATAGTTAGCATTATAGACTTTTATTATTGGCAGTCTCAGTGACAGAAATTGTTATTTGCCCCCAGTATTCGTTCTCCCTTTCCTTCTCACTAATAGAATGGAGGGTTATGTGGGCACTTAGCTCCTCAGAATAGGTACAACCTTACCCAGCCTCCCCTGCCACTACCTATAAGCCTGTAACCCAGATCAGGCCAGTGGGAAGGGGCAGTCCTGACTTTGAGGAAGTCTTATTACAGGAAAGGGTGTGTCCTACTTCTCTCTGAACTACGACCTGAAAGCCATATGTTGAGCAAGAAGATGAAAGGTGCATGAGTGCCTTTAGCACAGTGCCGCCAAACCAGCTCTGAACTGCCCTTTCTGACTTCTATGTAAAAGAGAAATAAATTACTATCTTGTTAAAACCACCGTCTCTGTGACTTTTGTGTCATTTGCAGCTGGGCTGAATCCTGATAAAGTTCCCATCTTTAGAATGAATATTCTGGATGAGGCAGAAGGTGCTCTTTTCTCTTTCTTTCTAATGCAGAGTCTACCTGCACACAAGATTGGAATGGGGAGGTTAGAGCCAAGACCTTTCAGTGCAACTGGGGACCTATTACTGGCTGAGATCTACTTAAAACTCTGTCTTTGAGGCCACTTACTAATGAATCATTGATAACCAAAAATCAGTTCTACGTGCAGAGTGTCTTGGTAAATGTGGTAGATACTCTCCAAATACCTGTGCTGACGAAGATTGATGGTACACATGTGATTAAAATATCATCAGATTTGAAGCTTATTGTAAGTTTCTCATCACTTAAAAAAAGAGAAATTATAAATCCCAGTGGGAGGATGTGAGTCTGGTTGTCAGACACAGTGAGGAGTACGGAGTCGGAGGATAGTCAGCAAAGACACAGGCTGGATGATAGAGGTCGTGGGGCCAAAGACCCTGCCTGAGATGTGGATGACTCCCCCTGACTTACACAACAAAGTCACTGCTCAGATCCTTCTCTGACCAGAACCTGGTCATTGCACCTCGTTTTAAATAACTGATCAAAAACTTCAAGCTGAGGGTGCCTGGGTGGCTCAGTCGTTGGGCGTCTGCCTTCGGCTCAGGTCATGATCCCGGGGTCCTGGGATCGAGCCCCGCATCGGGCTCCTGGCTCGGCAGGGAGCCTGCTTCTCCCTCTCCCTCTGCCTCTCTCCCTGCTCATGCTCTCTCTCCCTCTCTGTATCTCTATGTCTCAAGTGAATAAATGAAATCTTAAAAAAAAAAAAAAAAAAAACTTCAAGCTGAATAAATGCTTGGAGGAAACTTCCAGCCCCCAAAGTTACTTGGAGGACCGCCTGGAACAGTTGGCTCAGGTGATTATTAACCAGGCCACCTTCATGAATCCCGTGGGCATGCTGCTCTCTGGTATGACCCAGAGTGTAGGTTTTGTCTATTTTTCAAAATAGCCATCTAGGAGCTTCTGCTGCTGGGAAGATGGCATAGATATAGATATACTTCTTCCTACTAAGCACAACACAACCCCTTAAACATTATATATAAAATAAACATAAGAAGACTGAGAGGTGGGGAGAAGGCAGAGCAGCTAGAAACACTGAGGCCTGAGGAACAGCACAATTGTGAGTTCTCTGAGTTCTCTGTTTGCCTTGTATATCTCAGATTTGGAGCTAAAAAAGCCAGCAACTTAGAAATGCCAACAAAGTAAGAAAAAAAAAAAAAAGAAAAGCCCCAACAAAAGCCTGCTCTCTCCAGGCAAAGGAGCAGAAAAAGGGCAGCCTAGCAAGAACAGAAAACTTTTAGTTAGAAACTGCTCTACGGTGGCCACACACCACAGAAAAAACTGTGCCCACCCACACCAATGCTAGCAAAGGTTGAGTGGAGAGCCTAGATGTCCACCCTCATGAGGGTGTAATGTAAACTGTGAACGTAAAATGTAAAATGTAAAACTCACAGCCAGGGTGGTGTGAGAGAGGGTAGAATAGAGGGCCAGGAATTTCATCAGCAATGGGCAGTAACCAGACCCCAGGCAGAGCCTAGACTTACACCTCTGCCTACAGTGATGTGGCCCCTCCTTCCTTCTCACTGGAGTGCTATCAGGAGAGGCTTAGTGGGGAGTCAGGACTTTAACCACTGCTCAGCTGGAACAAGGCCACAGCCCATGCTGTGGTGTTGGCTGAGGCCACATGCAGAGCAATAACAAGGCACCCCTAACTCTCCCCGCCAGAGAAGTATCAGTGCAGGCCCAGTGGGAAGCTCCCCCATCCCCTCCAAGCAGTAATGAGGAGCACGCCCCCCCCCATCAGGTGTCAACAGAGCTGAGTGAGAAATCTGGATTTCAACCGCTACTTGGCAGTAATGAGGCAGCACCCTCTTTCCCCTGAAAGAACAATGTCAGAGAAAACCAGCTAAAACAGGTTTTGATAAGATCCAAATTCTCATAATACCCCAAATTTCAGGTTTAAATAAAAACTCACTCATCCCACCCAAATCTACAAAGAGCACAAACTGAATGAGAAAGACAATCAAGAGATGCCAACATCAAGACGACAGAGACGTCAGAATCATCTAAGGAAGATTTTAAAGCAGCCATCATAAAAAGGCTTCAGTGAGCAATTAAGATTAGGCTTGAAACAAAACAAAATAGACTCAGCAAAGAAATAGAAAAATCTCAGCACAGAAACAGAAGATAGAAAGAAGAACCAAGTAGAAACTTTAGAACTGAAAAATACAGTAACAGAAATGAAAAACTTAGTGAATGGGCTCAACAGCAGAACAGAGGAGGCAGAGGAACAAACCAGTGAAGTTGAAGATAGAGCAATAGAAATTGCCCAATCGGAACAACAGAGGGAAAATAGACTAGGAAAGAAGAAGAAGGAGGAAAAGAACAAGGAGGGGGAGGAGGAGAAGGGGGGAAGTAGAAGAACAGAGCCTCAGGGACCTGTTGGGATGACAACAAATGACCTAACATTTCTATCATCAGATTCCTGGAAGGAGAAGAAGAGGATAGTATGAAAACATGCTGGATTTCTTGAATAACAAAAATAACCTAACTATACCTAGAATGAAACAGATCACTTGAATAGCCTTGTAACTATTATGGAAATCGAATTTTTAATTACAAGATCCCAAAAAGAGACCTCCAGGCCCGGATGGACTTTCACAGGAGAATGCTACCGAACATTTCAGGAAAAGTTCACATCAATTGTACACAATCTTTTTCAGAAAAGAGAACACTTCCCAATTCATTTTATGAAGCTAATATTACCCTGATATCTACAGGGGATTTGAAGGATTTAAGGGATGATTCAAGGAAAAAAAAAGATATGACAACAAAGGAAATAACCTGCAAACTTTACTGGGCTGGGTTTAGACAGCGTTGTATGTGAAGGGAAGTCCCTCACAGTATGAGAGCATCCAGAAACTTATGGCAAAAGGGCCACAATCCAGAAGGGGAGGTGGGTGGGGGAACTCCCAGAAGAGTTACACATCCCTAGACATGTAAGCCTAGCTAATGGCTCTCAGCAGCATGGTGGGGAGTCTCTGAGTCAGAGAATTCTGAAAGGCAGCAGCTTGGTATCTTATAACCACAAGGCTCTATCTTATCAAAGACCAGGAGATGCTGGATTAGGTTTTGTGGGATGTGCAGAGCAGGCAAACCCTAAATGGCTAAACATCTGCTTATTGATACTATTGTTAAATAATTGGATGTTGGATGTATAAAAATTTGAGAGCCAGTGAGCTAATGGGTCTTAGTCTGCAGTGAAGAAATAAACAACCTAGGGACCCATACTTAGAGGCCATCTTTGACTCATTTATATAACAGTATACATCTTCCATGGGGTTGTAGTCTCAATAAACCCATTGTAGGGGTGCCTGTATGGCTCAGTCTGAGGCATCTGCCTTCGGCTCAGGTCATGATCACAGTGTCCTGGGATCGAGGCCCGCATCGGGCTCCCTGGTCAGTGGGGAGCCTGCTTCTCCCTCTCCCTCTGCCTGCCGCTCCCCCTGCTTATGCTCTCTCTCTCCATCAAATAAATAAATAAAATCTTTCAATAAATAAATAAATAAATAAAACCTTAAAAAAAACCCATTGTAAGTTGAAAATATCATAAGTGGAAAATGTATTTAATACACCTAACCTACAAAACATCATAGCTTAGCCTAACCTACCTTAAATGTGTTTGAAAAATTATCTAATACAGAGATAAAGAGTTAGATATCTCATGAAATTTATTGAATACTCTACAGAAAGTGAAAAACAGAACGGTTGTATGGATACTGAATGGTTTTAAGTGTATTGGTTGTTTACCCTTATGATCACAAGACTAACTGGGAGCTGGGGCTTGCTGGGCAGCCCTGCGCCACAAGAGAGTATTGTACCATACGTTGCTAGCCCAGGAAAAGAATAAAATTCAAAATTCAAAGTACAGTTTCTACTGGATATTTATCACTTTTGCACCATTGTAAAACCAAAAAAATCAGAAATTGACCCATCATTAAGTTGGGGACTGTACAAAACTAGACAAAGACAGTACAAAAAAAAAAGGAAAAAAACACTTCAGTTTGATATTCTTCATAAATAGAGTCACAAAAGTCCTTAATAAAATATTAGCAAAGAGAATGCAGCTTTATATAAAAAGAATTATACTACCATGGTCAAACGGGGTTATACTAGGAATACAAAGTTAGTTCAATATTCAAAAATCAATCAGTGTAATCTGCCATATCAATGGGTTGAAGAAGAAAAACAACATGATCATATCAATTCATGAAAAAAAATTTGACAAAGTTCAACACCCATCCATGATAAAAGCACTTAGGAAAAAAAAAAGAGAAACAAGAATAGAGGGGATCTTTCTCAAACTGATGAAGAACATCAACAAAATACTTACAGTTAACATTATACTTGATAGTGGAAGACTGAGTGCTTTTACTCAAAGATGGAAAACAAGGCAAGGACTTCTGCTTTCACCACTTTTATCCAACATAATGCTGGAAGTTTTAGCCAGGATAATAAGAAAAGGAAAAAGACATATAGATTGAAAAGGAAGAAATAAAACTGTCCCTATTTGTAGATAACATGATTGTCTATATTGAAATTCCTGAGAAATTATCCTTGCCACCCCAAAAAACCCCTAGAAATAATAAGTGAGTTCACTGAAGTTGCCAGATGCAAGATAAATGTATAAAAATCAATTGTATTTCTTTCTTTTTTATTTTTTTTAAAGATTTTATTTATTTATTTAATTGACAGAGAGAGAGAGAGAGAGAGACAGTGTGAGAGGGAACACAAGCAGGGTGAGTGGGAGAGGGAGAAGCAGGCTTCTGGCAGAGCAGGGAGCCCGATGCGGGGCTCAATCCCAGGACCCTGGGATCATGACCTGAGCTGAAGGCAGTCACTTAACCAACTGAGCCACCCAGGCGCCCCATCAGTTGTATTTCTATATACGAGTAATGAACTTGTAAGCACCAAAATCTAAAAATATGATGCCATTTAAAGTCACTCAAAAGATGAAATTCTTAGGCTATCAATCTAACAAAACACATATGGGGCACCTGGGTGGCTCAGTAGGTTAAGCGTCTGCCTTTGGCTCAAGTCATGATCCCAGGGTCCTAGAATCAAGCCCCAAGTCGGGCTCCCTACTCAGCAGGGGAGTCTGCTTCTCCCTCTCCCTCTGCCCATCACCCACCCCCGCCCTGGCTCATGCTCTGTCTCTATTGCAAATAAATAAATAAAATCTTTAAAAAAAAAAAACCCCACATATAGAACTTGAAAGCTAAAAACTAAAAAATGCTAATAAAGGGTGCCTGCATGGCTCAGATGGTTGGGTGTCTGCCTTAGGCTCAGGTCATGATTTCCAGATCCTGGGATTGAGCCCCACATCGGGCTCCCGCTGGCTCAGTGGGGAGTCTGCTTCTCCCTCTCCCTCTGCCTCTCCCCCTGCTTATGTGCTCTCTCTCAAATGAAATAAATATTTTTTTAAAATGTTAATAAAAAAATCAAAGAAGATCTAATAAGTGGAGACATATTGTATTCATGGATTGGAAGACTCAACTTATTAACATTATCAATTCTCAACAAATTGATATATAGGCTTAATGCAATTCCCATAAAAATTCCAAAAAGATTTTGTAGACATTACTAGATTATTATAACATTTTTATGGAAAGATAGTGGAACTAAAATAGCTAAAACCATTTTTTTTAAAGATTTTATTTATTTATTTGACAGAGACAGCAAGAGAGGGAACACAAGCAGGGGGAGTGGGAGAGGGAGAAGCAGACTTCCCACTGAGCAGAGAGCCCAATGCGGCGCTCGATCCAAGGACCCTGGGATCATGACCTGAGCCAAAGGCAGACGCTTAACGACTGAGCCACCCAGGCGCCCCAGCTAAAACCATATAAAGAAGAATAAAGTGGGAAAAATCAGTCTACCCAATTTCAAGACTTAACTGTATAACAGCAGTAATCAAAACTGTGAGGCATTGCAAAAAAATAGACTTAGATCAACAGAACAGACCAGAGAACCGAAAAATAGAGCCAGGGACGCCTGGGTGGCTCAGTCAGTTAAGCATCTGCCTTTGGCTCAGGTCATGATCCTAGGGTCCCGAGATCGAGCCCCACATCAGGTTCCCTGCTCAACAGGGAGTCTGCTTCTCTTCTCCCTCTACTTGCCGCTCCCCCTGTTTGTGCTCTCTCTCTCTCTGACAAATAAATAAAATCTTTGAAAAAGAAAAGAAAAATAGAGCCAGACAGATATGTCCAACTTATTGTAATGAAGGTGGGGAAAAAATTCAATGGAAGAAAGATATATTTTTAAGAAATGGTGCTAGAGTGACTGGATATCATAAGCAAAAAAATAAAAAGCCTCAATCTAAGTATCACACCTTATACAAAAAAATTATTCAGAACTGATCACAGACTTAAATGTAGAACTATAAAAACTTTCAGAATAAAAACAGGAGAAAATCTTCAGAGTCTAAAACTAGATAAGAGTAGTTAGTCCTGACTCCAAAACCAAGATCCATACAAAGAAAAATTAATAAATTGGACATCAAGGAGTGCCTGCGTGGCTCAGTTGGTTAAGCAGCCCACTCTTGATTTCAGATCAGATCATGACCTCAGGGTCGACAGATCCATTTCCAGTTGGGCTCCATGCTCAGCACCCAGGCTGCTTAAGATTCCCTCCCTCTCCGTCTGGCCCTCAAACCGCCGCCCCCCTCCCCCCATCACACGTGCATGTTCTCTCTCTCTAAAACTAAATAAATAAAAAAAATGGACATCAAAATTAGACACTTTACTCTATGAAAGATCCTGTTAAGAGGATGAAAAGACAAGCTGCAGACCAGGAGAAAATATTTACAAGCCACATATTTGACAAAGCACTAGTATCCAGAATATATAAAGAATTCAAAACTCAACAGTAAAGAAAACCAAACAATCTAATTAGAAAATGAGCTAAAGGTACAAAGAGACATTCCACTAAAGAAGATATACAAAGGCAAATAAATACCTGCAAAGATGTTCAACATCATTATGCTTTAGAGAAATCCAAATTAAAACCACAATGAGGAGCTCAGTTGTTAAGCATCTGCCTTCAGCTCAGGTCATGATTCCAGGGTCCAGAGATCGAGCCCTGTATCAGGCTCCCTGCTCAGCTGGGAGTCTGCTTCTTCCTCTTCCTCTGCCTCCCACCTACTCATGCTCTCTCTTTCTCTCAAATAAATAAATAAAATCTTTAAAAAAAAAACCACAATGAGTTATCACTAATACCTATCAAAATGTCTAATAAAAAATAGTGACCATACCAAATGCTGGCAAGGATGTGGGGAAACTGGGTCACTCACATATTGCTGGTGGGAATGCAAAAAGCTACAGTCACTCTAGAAAACATGTTGGCAGTTTATTTAAAAAAATGAAACATGGAACTACTGTATGACCCAGCAATTGCACTCCTGGGCATTTACCCCAGATAAATGAAAACTTATGTTCATACAAAATCCTGTACACAAATATTTATAACAGCTTTACTCAGAACAGCCAAACACTGGAAACAACCCATTTGTCCTTTAATGGATGAATAGTCAAACAAATTGTGGTACATCCATACCATGGAAAACTTCTCAGTCATAAAAAGGAACCAACTATTCATAGATGCAAAAACCTAGATGAATCTCCAGAAGATTATGCTGAGTGAAAAAGGCCATGATTCCACTTATATAACACTCTCAAAATGACATAATTATAGAAATGGAGAATAAGTTAGTGGGTGCCAGGGGTCAAGGAGTGATGAGAGTGGGAGGGAAGTGGGTGTGGCTAAGGAAGTGGGTGTGGCTATGGAAAGGTTTCATGATCATCCTTGGGGTGATGGGAATGTTTTATATCTTGACGGTATCAATGTCAGATCCAGGTTGTGATCTTGTTCTACAATTTATAGCATGTTATCACTGGGGGAACCTGGGTAAAGGGACACAGAATCTCTCTACATTGTCTCTTATTGCAAACGAATCTACAGCTATCTTGCAAACAAAAAGTTTTATTGAAAAAAAATGGAAAACTCTTTCTTTTGCCTCATTACAGATTTATTAACTTATTAGATGTTCCAGGCAAAAGGTGGCCAGTTTTTATGTTATAAAACGTAAGTCTGGGTTTGCAGGCCAATCCTTAATATGAGCCAGGGGTTTTAGGTATAACTGTTACACTATAAGCCACTAGTAGATTCTTTGCTACCTTGAAAAGAAATCTGTCCACAACAACACAAATGGTGGTTCCTAACAGGCTTTTCCTTGGGCTGTGACTTTATGGATTTCAAATGGGTCCAGGCTAAGTTGCATGACCCCTGACCAGTGATGCTCATAAGAACCTACACTATAAGCCACCTTGAAAGTCAGACTAGGAAAGGTCTCTTGATAGATCAGTTAATAATCACTAGTGGGATAAAACTGGATTTGTTTTGGCCTCCCCTCCTTTATTTAGCCTTAGACTTAATCTAGATCACAATAATAGTTTTACAACTTTTGAGTCAGCTGGATGCCTAACTTCCTGTTACGGAGAATAGAAACACAAACGTTCTCTTCTATGCAGACTACACATATGGATTTATTTTGATCTAAGGGTGGTCTTAACAGGTATTTGGTCCTAATGGCTAATTATTGACAAAAAGAACAGCTTCCGGTCAATTATTCAAACCCAAATTCACTGTTTTGAGTAGCTTTTCCTCAACATTTTACTAGTTTGTCTCAAATAATCCCATAAGACCAGTAAGCTCATCTATGATCAGAGATTTATGTAGAAAAGGAAGAGGGACATGATCTGCCCACTTAAAAACAAGAGAGTGTGCTTTTCCAGGGAAGGCTGTCAGACTGATTCTCAGGAGGCCTCAGGTGACACCTGTTACCTTTGGCAATTTTCCATGGTCTGCTGGGGGGTCCTTGGTCTTATGGGCTTAGAAACCTAGTTTTGTTATGCTCCCCTTCACCAGACATATGAGGTTAGATAGAAAACCCAAACACCAATGCACTGATGTACCGAAAGGCATGTTGCTTATGTGCTTTCATCAATGCTTTGAGGCTACAAAGAGGGTATTCTCTAAGAACCAGGAAAAAAAGGTGTGTCCACTGAGACTTAGGGCTACAAAATCAAAACGTAATGGAGACTACAGACTTGAATACCTAAGTGGGCACGAGCAGCCCATTTTCTCTCTGTAATCAAGTTGAATGGGAAGCCAAATCTTAAACTGAGTAACAATTAAATTCATTTACCACATCAAAGATAATCGTTATGATGGGAATACATCGTGCCCATATTCTCTATACAAAATTCCTCTGTAGGGCCACTGACATGGGAAGCCAGAGAAATCAAGACACTGCTCATAAACATGGAATGAGAACAAGAGAAGTGGGATTAATTGAATGTTTAATGGTATCAGGCACATCCAGCATGATCCATCCAGCTCACGTTAGGGAGGTTCTTGTCTAGGAATCTGAACATTTGCAGCCACCTGGTGACAATCTCCTGCTTCTACCCCAACACGGGGAATGGTCTTTCCAGCCAAAAAAAAAAAAAAAAAAGAGTCAAGATCAAAAGCTGTTGACTAAGATTTCTTAGTGCCATACACAGTGCCCCATGGCTGGGTAATGCTTGTATTTCCCTCCATGCCAAGCCCCACCTGGGCAGCATTCTCTTCCAGTGAAGATTTCCACTTCAATCTACTGTGATTTGATTTTATAGTTTAGCTCTCAGAGGACCGTCTTATTCCAGACTCTTGGGATGCAGCTCAGTAGCCGACAAATACTGACAACAAATATTTTGTACTTTATCTTGGAAACCACCCCAAGAAGTTATGTGGCTCAGATCAATAAAGATTTTTCTCTTATTGACCCAGGTGGTCATTGGTATAACTTCTCTAAAACCCTTCAAGGTCAAAATGATTTCCATAGCTCTATGGGGTGGAGGCTTGAGGCTTTTTCCCATGGTCTATATTAGACCAGGCTCCAGATAATTTTCTAAGTCATCCCTTCCACCCTCAGTAGGGTGTAAGTAAACAAAATAAGGTAACATTGAACCTACAACATGTAGGTCAGTAAGCTAAATATTACTTCAAAATATCCGTAGTCTTTATTTTATAAGAACTGATATAGGTACATGAAAACAGTTTTTTATTCCTCCTTGTAAAGAGTCTGCATTTGTCTGTTTTCCACCAGTGGTTCTGATATCTTACTTTTGTCATGGGGTGACATTGGGTGACAAAGCAATTCATCTCCCAGAAGGAAGCCCTTCTTGTGGCTGGGTTCATAAACATTATCTATTTATGCTGCTGACAGTAATTCCTTTCAGCCATGACACTGCTAGTGAAAAGTGCGTACATTTACTGTGGAATTTTCAGCACAGAATTCCTCTAAGTGGAATGATAATGGATCTTTGTTGTTGTACACCCTTAATGGGCAGGTGGCTTTGTTCAGGAGTTTATCATTGGCAACGATAAAGACACACACTGGTTTCTTCACCTGGGTCTCTGGTTCAAATCGGCTTGAATGATGACATACCTTTGCTGCCACATCCTCCATCAGCTGTCATCAGATAAAAGAACCTGGACCAGGGATTCAAGTCTAGGGGCCCTCACCACCAGAAAGCTGAATCCAGAGGCATCTGAGCCAGGAACTGAATTAGGGAGAGCTTCAAAGTATTTCAGGGTTAGGCTCCAAGGGCTCAACCACGTGGAGAGCCTGGTGCCCTGAACTGTGCACATTAACAAACCGTTAACTTGCTGGGCCTTTCACAACATGAGCATGCCTGGCAGAGACCCCCACTGCAAATAAAAACCTAAGGAGTTACTCTACCCAACCCTGGCCCACCATCCCTCCTGGATTCTTAAGAGGTCTGTGTTGATGAAACAGACTGAGTAGGTGAGGTGGTCTGTGCTGTAAAGACATTCACATACAAGTTTTCATCTCATTATGACTGTCACACACTTCTTTAAAGTTCATCAATCTAAAAATCACTATATTTTTCCTGGAAAGTTATGCTTAGCAACTTGCCTGACTGAAGCTTGTCCAACCCCTGACATTTAGTTTTACTAGCAAACTAATCGTCAGTTATACTAATATATTAGACTGCTTGGCTCTCCATGGAAACGTACGTATGCACATACTTACGTTTTTCTTTTCAACTATCACTAATCTATCTCACGGCCTTGCAAACATAACTTGGCTTTTCTGTTCTAGGTAATTCCTGTCCTGTGGACATCGTTGCATAATGTGGGGTTATACCAATAAAACTAACACCAACCACCATCACCACCAAAATAATAAGAGCATTGAGTGCTTGTGTTTTCAGCACTGTTCTAGGTACTTTACATATATTAACATATTTCATCCTCACAATCTCATGAAGTAGAAACTTATTATTTCCACTTTATAATGGAGGAAACTGAGGCATAGGGAGGTTAGCTAACTTGCCTAAGGTTATACACGTCAAGAGAGATGTGTGTATTTGTTCTTTAGAAAAATAATGTTCTTGTTCTTAGTCTATAAAGAAGATGCATGCTTATGGGTTTTATTTTTTTTTAAAGATTTATTTATTTATTTTGAGAGAGTGAGAATGAGAGAGAGAGAGAGTACATGAGAGGGGGGTAGGGTCAGAGGGAGAAGCAGGCCCCTCGCTGAGCAGGGAGCCCGATGCGGAACTCGATCCCGGGACTCCAGGATCATGACCTGAGCCGAAGGCAGTCGCTTAACCGACTGAGCCACCCAGGCGCCCACATGCTTATGGGTTTTAAAAAAAGATTTACTGGGGCACCTGGGTGGCTCAGTCGTTAAGCGTCTGCCTTCGGCTCAGGTCATGATCCCGGGGTCCTGGAATCAAGCCCCGCATCAGGCTCCCTGCTCAGCGGGAAGCCTGCTTCTCCTTCTCCCACTCCCCCTGCTTGTGTTCCCTCTCTCGCTGTGTCTCTCTCTCTGTCAAACAAATAAAATCTTTTATTTATTTGAGAGAGGGAGAGAGAGACAGAGAGCACAAGCAGGAGGGGCAGTGGGAAAGGGAGAAAGAATCTGAAGCCGACTCTGTGCTGGGTGCGGAGCCCGCCCCGGGGCTCGATTTCACAGCCCTCGGATCACAACCCTGAGATCATGACCTAAGCGGAAACCGAGAGTCAGACGCTTAACTGACTGCACCACCCACGCACCCCTGCTTATGGTTTCTTAAAAAAGTTCTTATAAGACTGAGAATTACACTTTTTAAAAGTAAAAAAAAAAAAAAAATGCACCAAATTCTACCACCCAGAGACAACCACTGATAATATTTAAGTGAACTTACTCCAAATATTTCTTCATATATTTATATATTCAGGACCATATCAATTTATGGTTATCATGGCATACATAGGATCAAGCACACAATATTTTTTCTGTATTTTACTTTTTCAGCTCTATCACATGACCTGGATGTCAGCAGCCCTTTATAGACTTCACAATGTTAGGTACAGCCCTCTGGGTATTAGAATGATTAATGCTGATGGGAGCTTCCCAGCCTGATCAGAAGGGAGGACTCCAGATCAGAGTGTTTCCAGTCCCTGAAGGACTCTTGCCTTACTTCATAGCAGATTTTATTTTAGTCTGATGTTTAATATAGCCATCCTTGAGCACACCACAAAACTCCTTTCTAGAATGCAAGACCAGATCCTGCTGGCCAGCGACTCAGACCTGAAAGCCTGACCAGCTCTCGGGAGAATTAGGTGGGCTCTGGGCTGAGGATGGTGTAATGCCATCTGAGTCATGGGCCCAGGGGCACCAGGGATCCCACCATGCACACACATACCATTGGTGGTGAAGCTAAGCTGAGAGTGGTCGTGGGTTATGTTATTTCAGCAGTACGGTGACATGGGATGGGCTAGTGAGGGAAGAAGTCCGAATCTCTCCAGAAAACCATGTAAATTTTATGATGAGGGCTGCTCCCAGGCACCACGTTAGGACACACTATTCTCATCAGTCTACATGGACAAAAGCTTGAGTTGTGCGGTACTACTGCTTTAAGGGACGGCCCCACTCCTGGTCCGCTGGAGCTGGGCCTGTGGGACAGAGTTATAGCCTGTGGCCAGTTGAAAGAGACTAATCCTAATAGAGTTCCAAGTGTCATGACTGATGCCCTACAGAACACCCTCACATCTCTGGCTCCCCTTTTAAAAATATCTTGTTGAGGAATCAAGCTAGGAAAGAGATAGTTTGAGTGGACGCGCCTACATGGGGAAATAGATTTCTAGGCTGACTTTTGAAGGAGAGAAACCTGTGAGGCAGACACACTCATCTTGTCACTATGATCTCTTCAGGGCAGTCGGTGTCAGTTGATGTAGGAATGATCCCAGCTCACCAGAGGCAATTCTAGCACATTTTAAGAAATACTTTAAATTCTATCTTCAGACTTAAAGGAAACAAGAAAAGGTGCAAAAAAGAAAATAAACATCGTCCATGATTTTTTCACCCGCCTCCAAAATAACCATGGTTAATACTTAGGTCTATTTCCTTCCAGCTTTTTCTACTCAGCATTGGTTGGTTGGTTTGGTTTTGGTTTTCTTTTATTCTATTTAGCACTGTTTCTAAAGAGATACAAATATCTGTCCATACAGGTTCACTTAATATTTTATAAGTATATTTCTCATTATCATTTAAAAAATGTTACATAAATATAAAGTGTAACGGCTACACAATATTCCATTATCTGAAGTTCTATCCAAAGTTCTATAGCCACCAAAACAGTCCTTTAAAGCAATGGTCTTTCTTAAAGTGGTTGTCTGGGAACCAATGCTTACTTAGATAATTTCTCCCCAGATTTCCTTACACACTTGCATACAATATTAATCCAAGTGGCTCTGTAGTCTGGGAGGATGGCATTAATGAAAGGACATTCCTCTTGCTTTCATTTTTAATTTAAATATTTTAAATTAGCGGTGCCTGGGTGGCTCAGTCAGTTGAGTGCCCAACTTGAATTTGGCTCAGGTCGTGATCTCTGGTGGTGATCTCTGCTCCTGAGGTAGTGTTGTGTATCAGGGTCCACACTCAGCAGGGAATCTGCTTCTCTCTCTCTTTCTCTCTCTCTCCCTCTCCCTCTGCCCCTCCCCCCACATGCATGTACTCTTTCTAAAATAAATAAATCTTTTAAAAATAAATAAAAATAAAAATAAAAATTTTAAATTCCTATGCAATTCATATATATATATATATGGTAAACAAACAACTCCCAACAAACTTCAGAATGTTAAAAAATATATATATTAGAGAAAAGCTCCCGTTTCCATCCCAAATTCTCCTCCCCAGATGTGACATTGCTGTCAGCCTCTCCGGCACTCTTCCAAAGATGTACTGTGCACATGCAAGCATGTATGTAATAGCTGTCCCAATTTTTCAAAAATTTTATTTATTTGAGAGAGAGCGAGAGCATAGCACACCAGTGGGGAGCAGAGGAGGGGGGGTGGGGGAGGGGCAGAGGGAGAGGGACAAGCAGACTCTACATGTTCCTGACCAAAGTACCTAACCACTCTGTGCTCCCATTTCCTCTTGGGCAAAACAATACTAATAACAGTACCTACCTCATTGGGTTTCTGCATGGTGTATGGGTTGAACTATGCCTCCCCCCAAAAAAGGATACGTCTTGAAGTCCTAATTCTTAGTACCTCAGAATGTGACCTTATTTGGAACGAGGGTATTTTGAGAGATAATCAAGTTAAAATCTAAAAGGCCTGACACAGACATGCACACAGAGACAAAGCCACGTGAAGATGATAGTGATGGTGCCACAAGCCAAGGAACATCTGGGGCCACCAGAGGCTGGACGAGAACAGGAAGGACCCTACCCTACAGGTTCCAGAGGGAGCAGGGCCCTGCTGACACCTTGATTTCCGACCTCGATCCTGCAGAATTGTGAGAAAATAAATTGCCGTTGTTCCAGCCACCCAGTTTGTTGTACTTTGTTACAGCGGCCCTAGCAAAGAAGCTCACAGGGATTAAATGAGTTAATATATGCCCAGAATTGCGACTATGCCTGATACTCATCAAATAGTACATAAGTGTTAGCTGTCATTAGCATATAGATCAGCCTCATGCTTTTTAATGACTGCATATTTTTTCCTGTGGTTTTGGTAAAATTTATCACTTAAATATTTATTATCAAGCCCATAGTATTGTTTGAAAAATTAGTACTTAAAGACTTAAAATGAAAAATAATAGTACCTTTCTTTACTCATCTTCAAACCCCCAGTCTCACTCCCCAAAGGCAAACATTTTAGAGTCACTCGGATCTTCCTTCTGGTATTTATCTCTGTATTTCTAAGTAATGTGCTTGTACTGTTAATTCCTGATTTATCAGTTTGAGACTCTTTCTTCTGCCTTCCTGTTATGATAAATGAGGATTTTAATTTATGACAACCCCTATCCCTATACACACACACACACACACACACCCTCTCATTATCGTCACAATTTGATTATATAACCATTTTTAGTTATGTAATAGATGGTTAAAATAGATTTTCTAAGTCTCTGAGACTGAACAGAGACTCTAAAGATGAGAACAATAGGTACAAAGAGCCCCCACAATCTAAATAGAGATTCTACACAATCCATGCAAGGCTTGCAAGTCAGGTGGCCCCAAAGTGATTCTTCCAGTCTTAGCCACTAACTCTCTGCACTCTCAAGAATTAACTAAGGGCGGGGGGGGGGGGGGCCTGGCTGGCTCAGTCTGTCGAGATTGTAACTCTTGAACTTGGGGTCATGAGTTCGAGCCCCATGTTGGGTGTAGAGATTACTTAAAAATAAAATCTTAAAAAAAAAAAAAAGAATTAACTAGGGGGTTGAAGTGGCCCATGTTGAAGGTTGCTCTGGACAGAGTTAGCAACGCTGTTTTCCACCACATCCCCAAGGCAGGATGGGAGGACTCCTCCCGCTCATCCTAAACTTTGTAAAGGGGATTTCAAGAGGATCCTCAGAGAGAATGATAGGGGTTCCCTGAAGTTTGAGGGGGTAGGCACATACTTGGTGACTGACACTTGAAAAAAAGTCGGCAGGCCAGGAGCTGGCTGGAGCAGCCTTCCCGATAGCACGTCCAAGTGTCAAGGCTGGCCAGCATTTCTGAAGATCGGGGGAGCAAGGATGTGGTTTTCTGCAGGCCTCACAGGATTCTGTGGAGGAGAGCTGCCTATAGGTGGCTTTCAAAAGTTTCCCACCCAATAGTACCATATGGAAGGATAAAAAAAATGACTCCAACAAAGAGTAGACAACTGAGAGTTGGTACCAACTGGACGGTTGTCAATGGTCAGCCAAATGAGGCACTTCCCAGCTAAAACACCCCCAGGGATGGAGGTGCTCCCATGGGTCTGCCTTGGACTTAAGATATATGAGGAGGATACCCATCAAGGATGACAATCCTGCAGGCCAAGAGCTTTCCTTCCCCCCGCCCCCCCTTCTGCCCCTTCCATGTCTACATCAAACCATAGAGAAACCACAGGCAGCAGAGTGAGCAAGACAGAAGAAAGTCATGTCAGCCCTCTACCTAGGGTGGCCAGATTTAGCAAATACAAGTACAGGATGCCCAGTTAAATTTGACTTTTAGAGAAACAGTGAATGCTTTTTTATACTGTACATCCTATACAATATTTGGGACATAATTTTCCTAAAAGTATTTGCTGCATTCTGGAATTCACATTGAGCTGGGCGTTTTGTGTTTTATTTGGCAGCCCTACCCATACTTCTTGCCCACTGCAAATCTCAAGGTTGCATCAGGCCCAAGCTGTGGGAGAGAAGTATAAACTGGCTAAGAGCTTGGTGTTCTGATATCAGATTACGTTGGACTTTGGACAACCTGAAAAAAAGTTGAGACTATTCATTAATAACCCAAAAGTACTTAGAAAAGTAATAGAAATTGTCTGATATTCCATCCATGGGGCTGAAAAAATAAGATGGCAGAGGAGCCCTCCAAGTCCATCTTGTTCAATAAGATACTTACAGGTGTATTAAGTTCAGCATTTAGGTTATTATTTCTATATAAATATTATTTGTTGCTGAGCCAACTTGTGAAGTAAGATTGCATTTCTTTTTACAACATTCTATTTTTTCTTTGAGTTAATAATTGCCGACTTAAAGCATTTTTCCTATTTAAAAGCCATTTGTTTCTTTCTCTGTGAACTGCATGTTCATGTCCCCTGTTGAATTGTTGAGCTCTTATTAATTTAGAAAAGTTTATTTATATATTAATAAAATTAACCTAAAAAAAAAACGGTCTTGTAAGGGGAAACTGGAAGTGGCAAGTAACAGAGGAGGAGTAGAATTTTTCCAACATTTGTGTTAGGAAGATTAGATTTTTCACTGTGCCCTGTTAGTACCTGGTCTTGCTCTTCCAAAACAGTTTTTCCCAAGTCATTAGTTTCTTTAAATATTCTTTCAATGTTTACATGCTCACTTCTTGGTTAAAATTTTCCCAAGGAGAATGTATATGATTAAGATACAGCCTATTAGCATTTCTCTCCTTTAGCCATGATCATTCACCCTTGGGACTTATTTCCAAGAAATTAACCCACACCAGGAAAATAGTTCCAAATATCACCTCACGGAAATTACAAGAAATTTCTTTCAAGATACTATTACTATGTGGTTGGAACACAGAACACAAAGATTAAAATCTCAAATTTGTTCCTTCCTCTGTCCATGATTTCATGATTCTAATCTCATAACAAACCTCATTATTATTTCCAGTTTCTCATTAGAAAACCAGGACCTTGCTAAGATTTAGTCTCTGAGCTATCTTTGAAGTAATGGGAATTGTATGATAAGGTAAATGTTACATTCTAGACTACTGTCACTGCACAGAAATTACAACCATTTGTAAATGGTTGCAAACCACTCAGCTAATTTTCACATATAATTCTTTTCCAAGAATTCTTTTGTTCTTGAGGGAAATAAAACATTCCAAAAACAAATATGTTAAAATATGAATTCAAAAATGATTTTAGAAAACAATACACAGAAAAATTGCATTTCAGATTAGATGTCAGTGAGTCCCACATTTATCAATAAGTCCTCAGAAGAGCTCAGGATGAGCTCCATTTTCTTATTTTTATTTATAAATTCAATTTTAAGACTGCAGTGAGGCATGCTCATCCTCTTCTTTCACTGTCTAATTAACTTATTTCTCTAGAATGAATGACATGCAGGAAGGGCTGGATTCCAGAATCCCTTGGCCCTGGAATAAAATAATCTTTGCATGTCTTACAGATGCCAGCTCTGTTTAGTCTCAGTGATATCATCCTCAGCATATGTCATATCTTGCATTCCTGTTCTGCTTTTCTCTCTTATATTCAATGCGAAACTAGCTTCTTAGGAACCCCTGTCTTAAAAATTGACAAATGTTTCCTTATTTTGTCCCTTTGCAGCATACAAATTCATCTATCAGGTTTTGTGCTTATTTGACAGAGTAACAAGATAAAAAATCCCATCATGAACAAATCAATCAATCCAATCAAATGTGGCTATCAAATGCAGGATAGCCAAAACATTGTAGAGGAAAAACATGAGTGTTTGCTAAGGGACCATTATCTTCCTGGCACATGCTTTCATTTTTGTGGTTTTTCTTGAAAATGGCTTCCTCAAAGTAGAAGAGAAATCTGAGGGTCAAAAAGTCAGTTACTTGCTGAATACCTCCAGCTTATAAATGTCAAGGTTTTCCCACTGCTCCCTACCTCACACCCAACACTCCAGCCATGCTGAACTGTAGGCAATTCCTAGGCTGGTAATCATTATCCAAATGTCTCTGGTTAGTTTGGGACACAAAATCATCATAATAGGAATAACCCTGATTCAGGGTTTCAGGAAATTGATGGAAGTGATGTTGGAGAAACGCTAGAATCTGGCAAACACTGATAAATAAGAGGCTTGCAGGGTTAGACCAGTTTATAATTAAAGGGGGAAAAGGGACATAATAGGATCATCAAAAGAGAAGCATTTGAAGATCATAGATTAAGGGAGGCAGCTGAGAAAAATGAAGGACTTCAACGTAGTCATCAAATGTGCTACTAGACACTTTTTTTTTAACTAGATTCCCAAGCTCTAAATCAACTAATTTTGTTTATTCTGAAAATTAAGACAGACTCACAGCCATTACCTAACTTCTGTTAAATATATATATAACAATATAGATTATATTTATAATTTTTCTTTTCACTTTACAATATCAAATTCTAATAAAATTTTCCCTTATCTTATATGAAATTTTTATGTTGGGTTCCATTCATGTCTTCCTTAGACATTAAGTGTCTCTGTGAGACTTCCTGTACTTTGTTTTGCTGTTTCAAGCTCTGAACCTTTGTCCATGGTGTTTCATCCGCCTGCAGGACCTTTCTCTGTTCTGCAAGGAAATACCTCTTCACTGCTCTCAACATTCTCCAATGTCACCTCTTGTGTGAGAGTTTCCTCTAATCTTTCCTGTCCCCTCAGCCAAATGAATGAATATAGGAAGAAACACATAACAGAAAAGGTAAGTTATAAATGAAGTAATGAATTATTTGGTGTTGGGAGGCAGTTTTCCATAGTGGTTTAGGGCACAGGCTCAGGCAACAGATTTCTTGGACTGAAACCTGAGCACAGATAAAGAACAGTTCTGCTATCACAGAAAGTTCTACTAGAGAGTATTGGAACACAAGTAACAGATTTAAAAAAACAACAAAACACAAAGAAAGGAATTCTAGGTTTCTTTTGAGTCATGATAGTATTGCAGGAATGACTAAGTGCCCTGGGACCATGTTGGAGGGGCCCTTACCAATGTGAGAGTCTGGATTAGGAAATGATCTTCAAGCTAAGACTTGAGTAGGAATATGTGTTTGGGAGGGTAGGGGTGCTATGGATTGGTTTGGTAAAACAATCCCAGGGAGAGGGGCTGTGGGCAGGGAGAACCTGAAGAGAGAGGGCATAGGATATCTTTGAAAGAACACATACTCATCAGACTCTAATTCTGCAAACAAATTCATGGTTGACATTGTGCCTGTATTGAAAAATAAGAGTACAACCTAAATGTGAATTAAGTGCCATAGGAAATAAACTCTCCTGCTTATAACAGGTCAGGATGATCAGAAAGGATGTGTCAGGAGATTTCCTAGTAATTCTTCGTTTTCAGTATTTGTTCATTTCACACTTATCACATGTCAAATGGTGGTAAAAATTCTATTAAGAAACTCATTGAATGCCTCAAATAGACTAGAGATGTTACATAATGAATGGAAGTTCATGATCTTTTTATCTTCAGAAGGTTTTTGTTCCAATTGAACTCACATCTTATTGATGGACATAGTAATTATGAGTAGAACATCAGATTTGATTTCCAGTGCAGTGTGTCTAAAATGTGGCATTTCAGAAGCCTTTAGAGTGCTTTTTAAAAATGCATATTCCCTCTTTCCCTACCATCAACAAACTGAGGCAGAGGCTAAGGTCCATTCAAGATTTGGCTTCACCCATAAATCACCACCATGGCATTGCTACTGGAGGAGTAATGGACAGTAGTACTGCTTTATAAGAGCTGCTGAAGACTGCCTTCTTCCACCAGGGTCTGGCACATGCAATTTGCGAAGCTGCCCATGTCTTGACACTGAGCCCATCTGTGCGCTTACATCCAACTGTGATGAGTCTATGTATGTCAAGTTGGTGGAGGCCCTTTGTGGTGAACAACAAATTAACCTTATTAAGGTTCATGACAATAAGAAACCGGGGAGTTGAGCTGGCCTTTGTGAAATTGACAGAGAGGGGAAACCCTAAAGAGTTGTTGGTTGCAGTTGTGTGGTAAAGCACAAAGGTAGCAAAGAATCTCAAGGATGTCACAAAGAATACTTCAAATGCAAAAACTGAACAAATAAACTTGGCACTTGTTTAAAAAAAAAAGTCTATCTCAAGCCCACTATGAACCCACTTAGAATTTTTACGGTGGGATCTATAGAGCTAACAAACTCCCGGGGTGATTCTACTGCACACCAAAGTTTGAGAACTTCCACTCTATTGATGTGATCCTAAAGTGCTTCATGGCGGCCTGGAGCCAAGCTAGCTAAAGAAGAACTGGCTGGAGATTTATTTTTGTTTTTAATTATTAACTTAATTCTATACTTGATGTGGACTTCACTAGTTTTTCCACCAATATCCTTTTCCTGTTCCGGGATCCTATCCAGGAGACCACATTACATTTTGTCATCGTATTTTACAGTCTCCTCTGGTCTGTGATAGATTCTTAGGGTTTCCTTGTTTTTTCATGACCTTGATGGCTTTGAAGAGTCCTGGCCAGATATCTTGTAGAATGCCCCTCAGTTTGGGTTTGTCTGATGTTTTTCCCATAGTTCTACCAGGTTATGGATTGAGGGAAAAACACCACAGAGGAAGTATCCTTCTTACCATATCATATCAAAGGTACTACTCTCAATAAGACTTATCACTGTTGGGGCACCTGGGTGGCTCAGTTGGTTAAGCAACTGCCTTCAGCTCAGGTCATGATCCTGGAGTCCCAGGATCAAGTCCCACATCAGGCTCCCTGCTCAGCAGGGAGTCTGCTTCTCCCCCTGACCCTCCTCCCTCTCATGTGCTCTCTCTCTCTTTTAAAATAAATAAATAAAATCTTAAAAAAAAAACTTATCACTGTTAACATTAACCTTGATCACCGGGCCAATGTAGTGGTTGCTATGTTTCTCCACTGTAAGTACTCCTCTACTCCAACACTATTCTCTTTGTGGAGTCACAAAGCACAACCCACAACCAAGGGGAAGTAGGAATTCAACTTCACTTGCCAAAATGGAGAGTTATCTACATAAATTATTTGGAATTCTTGAAATTCTTTTGTAAGGGAGATGTATCTTCTTCCCCATTTATTTACTTATTATTTATTTAATAATTTATGTATACCAGGATGGGCTCATGGATATTTATTTTACATTCTAGGTTATAGTCCAATAGTATGTTATGTATTTTATGCTCAAGTTTTCCAGCTTTGGTCATTGGAATCTTTCAGTCAGTTCTGTGTCCCTTTGACACACCCCACCCTTTGGCTTTTCGAGCATCTTAACAAGATGCTCCAAGCTCATCTTGTGTATTCCCTACCCCAACTCTAGAATCAGCTATTTCTCCCAGTAGAATTCCTTTTCTTTTTTCTTTTTTGCAAGATTTTATTTATTTGACAGACAGAAAACACAAGCAGGGAGAGCAGCAGCAGGAGAGGGACAAGCAGACTCCCCACTGAGCAGGGAGCCCAATGCAGGACTCGATCCTAGGACTCTGGGATCACGACCTGAGCTGAAGGCAGATGCTTAACTGACTGAGACACCCAGCACCCCTAGAGTTCCTTTTCAAAATATAAATTCCTGCCTCCCAACCTCAGAAACTAAAATCCAGTTGGTCTAGGGAGGGAGCTCAAGAATATTTATTTATTTTTTAATTAAATGAAACAGAACATGCTCACAGTAAAAATCAATTTGTGTGTGTGTATATGTATATATGTATGTATGTATATATATAGTGAGAGTCTATCAGTCTTCTTACCCAAAGGCAACTATTGCCAGTTTCTTATAAATCTTTTCAGAAATAATCTACACATATTTGTGAATATGCATACACACACACACACACACACACACACACACACACATAAACCACCCATATTTTTACAGAAATGGCAGTATGCTATAACACATTAATGCATCTTGCTGTTTTCACCTAACAAAACATCTTGGAGATTGTTACATGATCACAGATCAACATCATCCTTTTCTATAGTGGCAGAGAACTTTGGTGAATGGCCATGGCATACTTTATTTAACCCACTGTTTACTGATAAACATTTAGATTGCCTCTGCATTCTGCCATCACAAGCAATGCTGCTATGAATGTCCCGTATGTACACTTTCATTCATGTGTTAAGACATCACTATACCGAACTAGTAGCAGTGAAATGCTGGGCCAGAGGGTATATGCCTGACATACTTTCCTAGATTGACAAACTGCCATCCAAAAAGGTTATAACATGTACTCCCAGCAACACTGTATGAGGATGTGTTTTCTTGACATTCTTGGCAATAAATTGTTAATACTGTTAAACATTTTTATCTTTGCCAGTCTGATATGTGAAAAATGGTAACTCAATGTTCATCCTTTAATTATGAGTGATATCAATTGATTTTCATGTTAATATTAGAATTTTTGTATGTGTATGATCTCCCTGATCATACCTTTGTCCTTTTTTTCTATCGAGTTATTAGTATTTTTCTTATTGATTTGTAAGAACTCTTTCTATATTAAGAAAACAAGTATATCCTTACTTTCTGTGTTGTAGGTATTTTTTCAGAATACATATTATTGTAGTTTTCTGGGTAATTCTGAGGACAGCCAGATTGGAACCATGACTAGGGAATTATATATTAATTAGGGTGAATATGTCATACAAAAGGTAGCTGATGCCTACTTGGTGTGGTCTAAGGGTAACAAAAATCTCTGTGCAAAACCATCTCAGCTACTGAGAGTAGGGATTCCCAGCATTAAATCCACCCTTTGAGGGGTAAGGCAGCAGTTACCAGGGAGATCAACAGCACACTGACCCATTACTGTGGGACAGCTGACTGCCCCTACCCCCTCCTGGGACTGTCCCTAGGATTGGATACAGTTAAGTCTAAGATAACAGAGACTCTTTTACCATAATACCACAGGACATAGCCATAGCATTGTTAATCAGGCAGCATGAAAGTTCTGATTATCTTGTATACAACACATCCTGAGGGCAGAAATGATGAGATGCCTTTTCTCCCCTCTTCCACCTTGCATTCCCCAGGTCCAAAGCCTTGTGATTTCAAGAGGGAAATGAACAATGTACAGCCCAGCAGAAGAAATGAACCAAATGAGGGGCCATGTGGGGGGGGGGGGGACACAAGATGGGAAGAAGAAAAGGCTTTTCCTCCAAAGGAAGGGAGCTGCCACCTGGGTGCCCGAGGGTCATAATGAGGCCCCTCTTTAGTTAGAGAGCCCCAAGAAGGGCAAGCTGGTGGGAGTGAGCAGAGGGACCACTCCAGACTCCCTCTGTGGTCTCCAGAATGGATTAGAATGTTCTGCTGAACATAAAATGAAACGGCTGTTTTAGACATAACTTTGGATTCTGTGTCTGGCTAACTACATCTGCACTGCCCTTCCTTCCAAGATGTTTGTGTAGAGGAGGGCTGTTTGTTGAGGGCTACATTCTGGGACCAGACCCAAGCTGAGGAATTAGGGGCACCTCAGATGAAAAGCACAGACCAGTGGTTCTCAGAGAGCATCCTAGGACCAGCAGAATCAATATCAACTGGGAATTTATTAGAAATGCAAATTTGGGGACCCCATCCCACACTTACTGAATCAAAAACCCAGGGGATGCAGCCTAATAGCCTTCAGTCTAATAAGCCCTCCAGGTGATCCCGAAGCTAATGTTTGAGAACCACTGCTCTTGACAGGAGCCGCTGACATCCACCTTGCCATCCAAGTTAGCAGAATGGAGCCTGGAAGCAAAAAGAAGGCACCAAGTGCAGTAGGGGCACTCAGGATTTTCTCTCTGGGGTAGAGGCACACACAACTGCCATCTGGATCCCAAAACTTCCGGATGCGTGTTTATTGGGAAGAAATATGTCCCCCAGAGAGCTGGTACCAGGGCTGTGTGCACTTCCCAGATGGGTTTCTAGAGCCTCCTACACGAGGTTCCAGGGGAGGCCCCGGGGAATCATAGCTTGTCTACAGGCAAGGAATTCTTTAAAATCCACCCCCACCTGCCGAGGTGGGATTCTGAGGGAGAGTCGATTGCAGTAGGGATGGCGACGCCAATTCTTCTGCTTCAACCAAAGCAGAGCGAGGGCTCTGCGTGAGCTTCCTCAGGTCACGCTGCTCCTCTGGATTTCAGAGCGGAGCAAACTGGGCCTTATTCACTCAACCCAAGAGAAGTCCGCCTTGGCAAAATGAAAGAACAAGATTTTATGTATATATCTTGATAGATTTTTCATGGCTCCAAAATAATTCTGGGCCTGGATCATTATTCCAGTTGTCTCTGTCAGCAAGTAACCTTAATGAGTACCATCTTGTGATTTATTGCCAAGTCACATTTTTCGCAAATATTTTCCTATAAAATATTTAAGGCTACATCTGACTTTGGGTCTTTGGAAGAGATTAAGTTTCCTCTAAATGTCTAATGCATTCTCTAGTGTTTTGGCCACAGTGCTGCGACTGGGAACATGACTGTCGGGAAGCTGCCCGGGGCGGGGGGGGTCTGGCAGCTTGTCACCCTCCGCTCAACAGACCTTCGTATCAACTGGAAAAGATGCAGCAGACCTAAACATTTGAATTTATTTCTCAGTTACATTCCTCTATTTTTTTAGATTTTTTTAAAGATTTTATTTATTCATTTGAGAGAGAGAGAATGAGAGATAGAGAGCACGAGAGGGAAGAGGGTTAGAGGGAGAAGCAGACTCCCCGCTGAGCAGGGAGCCCGACGCGGGACTCGATCCAGGGACTCCAGGATCGTGACCTGAGCCGAAGGCAGTTGCTCAACCAACTGAGCCACCCAGGCGCCCTACATTCCTCTATTTTAATTCCTTTGTTAGAAGTCAAATTCAGAAACTCCAAATCCCAAAATGATTCTTTAAAAAAATGCTCAGTTTCAAAAGCCATCTTAGTCCCCGCCTGAGGTCAGGGGGCAAAAGGGGGTTGCGTGCACCCTTCATGGGAAGGCTCCATCTCACAAGGGATGGTGGGTGAAAGCCTGAGGCCTTCCAGCAAGGGGCAACAGAGGTTGGCCGTGCGGCAAGCTGGACGCTGTGTGGTCCCCACGGGAAGAACAGACATCACTGAGACCAAATGGGTCTCTCTAATCGCCCTGCTCCAGGCTGAGAGAAGCAAATTCCAACACCTGGGATGCTGGGATGCTAGCATTTACACTGGCATTACACTTCAGGATGCAAACTAAGAGCTCTTGAGAAGCTGTGCTTATTTTTTTAGGGTTCCAGCAGCTTTTACACACACACACACACACACACACACACTCTCTCTCTCTCTCTCTCTCTCTCTCTCTCACTCACTCCCTCCCTCACTTTAAACTGTCTTTCTGCAAAGAGAGCGTTGTATTTATATATTATTTTAACAAGTCTCTCTGGTCTCCTTGCCATGCATTTCTAATAGCTGTTCTGGAGGTCAAGAGAAGCCAACCTCTGGATATCCCGCAGTGGTGAGGATTCAGCCTAAGGCCTACAGACCCCACAACATGATATGCCAAATTGTGCGCATGAATATTTTTACCCCTAGAAGTAAGAGGACATAGCCTTCATCAGAGAGTCAAAAAGGCCCATAGGTATTTAAGTTGTTAAAATTTAAACACCATGGCAATGATTAATTTCTGTTGTCTGCAAGTGGACATTCCTCACGGACAGCAATGAAAGTTATTCACCAGGACCTCCTCACCCAACATGGCATGACACAACACACAGACATAGACCCCCAAATCAGACTCATAGCCGTATCTTTGTTTTCTGAGGAGAAAGGAATATTCTCACTTAGAATAGAGTTCTTATACTCCAAACATCATTCTAAATTCAGTTGTTAATATTTGCCCTTTAAGGTTTTGTTTTTTAATTAAAAGAGAAAAAAATATTATAGACAAAATTTAAGTCCTCTTGATTCCTGGTCTAATTCCTCCTTCCAGAAGTAACTACAATGATGAATTCAGCTTGTATCCCTCTAGCCCATTGTTTAAAGCTTGTACAGATATGTATCCCTGAACAATCTTATATATTTAACATTCTGAGTGCATTGCTCTGCAACTTGTTTTCTTTACTCAAAATTATACTTTTGGAATCTATCCATACTGATATACAAAAATATAGTTCATGCCCTCCCATTTGCTATTTTGTATTTTAATGTTTAAATGCACATTTTATTTATTCATCATTAATGGATACTTAGGTTGTTTTAATTCCTGGACCTTATAAATGTCTCCTTGAGCGAGTCTCCTTGTGAGAGTGTCTTCCTAGGGCAGAGACCTAGAAGCAGAACTGCTGGGTCATAGGGTATGTGCATCTTCATATTTAATAAATACTGCCAAATGGATCTCCAAAGTGGAGCATATCAATTTTTACTCCTCCAGCAGCATCTGAGATTGCATGAATATTTTCCACTGGGGCTCAGATGGGAATGTACCTGATCTGAGACCTCCTGCCTCCTTCCACTTTCTGTGTTCAGATACCTATTTCTCCAAGCACAGAGATGACAGCCATCCAAATAAAGGCTTGGGAAGGGAATCTTGGCCCAACTGCTTTCAATCCATGAGGCACGGGTAACTTCCTGTGGCCTACACCAAGGGGTTGTGTCCCAGCCTAATTGTTAAGATTCTTAGCTTTTATTTCTCCTAACTTGATAAAATAAGTGGAAATTTCATCCACCCATACTTGACCCCACCCAGGGCCCCGATACTGACCAGGAAGGGACCAAGTATCACCTTGGTTTGACCTTAGGTTAGCCAAGGCCCATGTTGCTGCTTGGTTTGGCTGGTCCATTCCTTACACAAGTATTTCCCGAGCACCTGAGTCAGGGGGTGCTAACATCAAGAGGACAATACATCCTATTGTAGGGTGTGATCTAGCAGCTCAGGTTCTTATCTCCACCAGCCCTTCCAACATGCCTGTAAAGTAGGTACTATTATTATCCCCATTTTACAAGGCAAGAAACTGAGGCTTTGAGTTCAAGATGATCTCGTTTTCCCAGGCAGAGCTAAGATTCCAGCCCACATCTCTGTCTTCAGACACAATGTCTAAATACATTATGTATTTTAATGGGAAATGATGGCAGGAAGGGGTGGAGATTGCACAAAGGCACGAGGTGGGAAAGAGCAGACTGTGTAAAGGAAATTGTAGGAGTGGAGTAAGATATAAAACAGAAAAACCAGTTGGGATCGGATCACACAGGGCCTTGAATGACAGGTGAGGGCATTTTAACCTACTTCAGTGGAGAGGATGAGTCACAGGAGGCTTCTGAGCTGTGGAGTGATAATAATCAGAGCCAGAAGCAATGAATAGAATGGAAATCGTGGGCAAGCGCAGGGAAGCCGGAAGTCTAGCTAGGAGGTGAGGGAGACAGTGAGGTCTGGCATGCTCGACATCCATTCTAACCTGTGCCGCTGAGGTTGGAAAGCTGGAAACTGTAATGCACACCCCTCTTTGGAGCTGGACTTCTCGACAAAGATCCATTTTGTGGACATCGGTGACACAGAGGGAACAAGGTGCTGGGGTCACTTGCTTCCTAATTCGAGGACTTCTATAGAGACAGGACTCACTTTCCAATTGTTCACTGGGGTAGTAGGATTCCAAGGGTTGGGGAAGCTCTGTTTCAAATGCCTTCTCCAGATTTTTCAACAATTTGTTAGCTACCTAAACCTGAGCGCTGATCAAACCAGCCTGAGTGGCTTCTAGTTCTACAAATCAACCCTCAATGAGGGGGCAACAGAAGGAGTTAGGATTTCAACTTGGTTGGAAGCAACAGGGCTGGAAAGCAGGAGTGGGTGCGTACATTTCAGAGGTGGAAATGTGCAACATGAAGCAGAATTTGGGATGTGGGATGAAGGAAACTGTCACGGTTAGTGCTGAGGTCTTACACAGCGATCATGTGGGGGAAAATGGGGTCATTAATGGGCACAAACAGTGGATTTTGAGAAGCTGGCTTTAATCTAGAACTTTGGGGAAGGCCTAAATTTTGAGAGCGGGAGAGAAGAGTCAGTTGCGGTGCAACCACCTGTTTAGAAGCCTCTTTCCTTTGGAAGCTGGGGCTCTGTGAGGTCAAAGCCTTTGCTAGCTTAGTCACCAACTCTAGGCCTGGCTCAGTGCTTGGCTTATTGTAGATACTTAAGAAATATTTATTGAGCAATAAAGTCAGGGGTCCAAGGTGCAAGAAGAATTATGAAAGGAAACACATTTTTAGAGCCAGAGGGTACAAAATAATGTAGGAGGGATAAAAGAGGTAAAAAGTAAGAAAAAGACTACTAGATATGAAGTTGGTGATGGATAACACAAGACATTTTAAAAGTTTTTCTAAAAATAAGCTTTTTAAAAAGTCTGAAGTAAAACATACATACAGAAGGCATACAGCATACATGTATAACAATGAATTATCAGAGATCATAACCACCTTCCAGGTAAAAAACTGAATATTCCCAGCTCATCCAAAGCTCCCTCTCTTACCTCCTCCCCGTCATTAACCCCCACTACCTAAAGGACACCACTATCTTGACTTCCGGCATGATAGGTTAGTTTTATCCACTTTGAGCTTTATAGAGAGTCACAAACTGTATATTCAGTTGTGTCTGGCTTCTTTTGTTCAAAATCATGTTTGTGAAACTCATCTGTGTTTTTGCCTGGAACAGTAGATGTTCATTTTCATTGCTGTATAGCGTTCCATACATGTACCCGCATTTATTTTTTCTGGTCTTTTAAAAAAACGTTTTTTTAAAGATATTTTATTTATTCATTTGAGAGAGAAAGAGCATGTGCAAGTGAGAGCACGAGCAGCAGGGAGGGGCAGAGGGAGAGGGAGAAGCAGACTCCCAGCTGAGCAGGGAGCCCGACGCGGGGCTCAATCCCAGGACCCCGGGATCATGAGTTGAGCTGAAGGTCACCGACCAAGTCACCCAGGCCCCCCATCTGCTCTTTTGTTAATGGACATTTAGCTTGCTTCCTGGTTTTGGCTACTAATAAGGCGGCTATGAACATTCTTAAATACTTTGATAAACCTACATATACATTTATATCTAAAAGTGAAATTGCTGGAGTATAGGGTGTGAATATATTCAACTTTAGTAGACACCATCAACCAGCTTTCCAAAGTGGTTGAATTAATTTATACCCCATCCAACAATTGTACTTTACAATTATTCTGTATTTTTTCAAAAGAGATTAGTGCTTTTTGGGTTCTATTTAGGAAATCTTACCCAACTTGGGTAACCTGTCATGGAGATAGTCTCCTTCTTAAAAAAATTTTTTTACATTTAATTTTTTAAAAAGATTTTATTTAATTGATATATATACCAATGTGCATATCTATATCTATCTATCTAGAGAGAGAGACAGAGAGAAAGCATGAGCAGGGGGAGGAGCAGAGGGAGAAGCGACTCCCCGCTGAGCAGGGAGGCTGACTCGGGGCTTGATCCCAAGACCCTGGGATCAAGGCAGATGCTTAACTGACTGAGCCACCCAGGCACGCCCATATTTCAATTTTTATTATTTTTTTTAAGTAGGCTCCATGCCCACTGTGGGGCTTGAACTCACAACTCTGCGACCAAGAGTCATGTGCTCTACCAACTGAGCCAGTCAGGTGTCCCAACAGTCTCCTATTTTATCTTTTAGCAGATTTACTGTTCTGTCTTCCACATTTAGATCTATAATGTGCTTAGAATTGATATTTATATATGCTGTGAGATAGGAAGTCAAGATTAATATTTATTCCATTTGAACATCCATTTGGCCCAGCACCATTTATCTGAAAAGATTGTCCTTTCTACAGAACCATCTCTATCATATATTATGTATCTGTATACATGTGAATCTGATTATGGGCTGTCTGTTCTAAAAATCTGTGCCATTTACCCAGATTCTATAACTTTTCCCTCTTTGTTCTTTATTCTTTGTTCCAAGAAATAGATATTAGCAATCAGCAATTTTTCCAATTTGCAGTGAATACTGAGATTCATAATGAATGTTTTACTGGATTGTTCCTAGAATTCCTTTCTCTGTGTGGCTCTGGGTTGAGCTGGCCAAAAGTGAAGTGGTATGAGACTGAGAAAGCAGAAATGAGGCAGGTAACGTTACAGTCTAATGGTGGTCATTGGTAAGAGGTGGCGAGATGGATAGACATGCTAGCACCTTCCAGTTTGCCTTCATCCTTCCCCATTCTGCATCCAGCCCTCGTTCCTGTCTGTCTGCTCTGCCAGCAGCAACCCCGGGCCTGCCAACAGATGCTGTGCTGGGAACGTACAGAGGAAGCCATCATAAAGAGCCAACAATCCCCTGTAGATTTCTACTCCAGCAGCTGGATTTGCCTGGCTTCCACATTTCCCCGTAAGCCAGGTCTGGTTAGTGACTTTTCTCAGAATCTTCAACTCCTCTTTCCAGACCTTTTCTTCCCTACCTCTTCCCAAAATTATGTAAGGTCCATTTCCTGTAATACATTCCTTACTCCATAACTCATAGTAGTTCTGCTTCCCTGATCAAGCCCTGCCTGATACACACATGTCGAAATAATCAACACAGTGTGACATTGGCAAGCCCTAAAAAGACACCGTGGTAAAATCTGCGACAGATGAAAACCCAAGAGAAGAACTGTGTAATGGTATTCAGGGCTGACAACATTGGCAACACGATCACCTCGCTGACTTTGAACTTAAGACCTTGACACTAGCAAATGTGCCTCTCTGCTCATCCTTCCTCCACCCACCCCTAAGTTCCTTGGGTCATTCCCTTTCTATATGCCCATGTCTGTCTTTCCCTTCAGACTGTAAGTTCATTTAGCGGCTTGCCGTACGCATCTATGCACTGAAGGGAAGTGTAAATCCAGTGCCACAGGAATGCATGGAGGCGGGATCGACTGGAAGGACCGATTAGCTCTGGCTGGGAGAGCTCACAAAATTCCTCTGGGGATGCCGGCACTTGATTTGGGCCAAAATTTCTGAACAGGACCTCCAAAAGCAGGAAGAGCGGGAACAAGTAAGGGTAGGTGGGTCACGTACGAAGCACTGCGCTAAGGACTTTCCACATTAACTTACTCACCCTCACCTCTCTTCTATGAAGCAGGGGCAATCATATTCCCATTTCATAGATGGGGAAACCGGGAATCAGAGTCACTAGGAAACTAAACCTTCACCGTATTCTCCTACTAATTAATATCCAGACAAAAACTAGGATGGGAATTGATTTGTTTTTGAATTTAAGAAGAGCTTTTCCTTGGGGGTGGTAATTTGAAAACTTTAGTGTGGTCCTTGACTATGTATGGGAGGCTCAGAAAACAGGAAGCATGGGGGAGGGGTCATGTAGTTTTGTTTTGTCCTAAGACAAAGGAAAAGAAGGAGAGAGAAGATGGAGAGGAGGATTACATAACCTGGCAGAAGGCAGAAGAAATGGCAGAAGGATGTTTTTTGGTTTTGTTTTGGTTTGTTTTGACTTTGGCTTTTTCTTGTTTTGTTTTGTTTTTGAGGAGAGAGAGAGCAAGCTGGGGTGGGGGTGGGGGCTGAGGATAGGGAGGGACAGAGGGAGAGGGAGAGAATCCCAAGCAGGCTCCATGCCCAGCACAGAGCCCAATGTGGGGCTCGATCTCACAACCCTGAGATCATGACCTGAGCCGAAATCAAGAGTCGGAGGCTCAACTGACTGAGCCACCCAGGTGCCCCCAGAAGGATGTTTTTAAGAACATGACCAAGGAGGTTATAAAGAATGAGTAAAGTAACTTATCTGACTTTCTGTGATACATAGCTTTCCATCTTCCTGAATTTTTAGTAAAAATAAAGTTTGCCATACATACAAAGGTATGTCCATGGGAATTTACAGAAAATAAGGAAATGGCCAAGTCTCACATTTGGGTGATACAAAACAGCAAGACACAAGCCCTAAGGTGAACTAATTCATAGGAACAGAAGGTCAGAACGAGAGGTAACCCAGAATGTAGGTCTCCCTCTGCCCCCTTCCCCCCGGGAACGTGCAGAAGGCTTAGAGAAGGCAGCAGGCTTTCCAAAGTCTATGGAATGGGGTGCTTGAGACAATCCTCTCTGTGTCTTAAGGGGTAAGAAGGCTCCAGCTGACGCATCCATTATTTATGGAACTGGGCAAGTGTACTGATCCTGAAGGCAGAAGGTATTGGTGAACTTGGAGAAGGGCCAGTAATGGAGGGAGGGTAGGGCCAGAGAAGGCTGCTGTAGGGGCCTGAGATGGGAAACATACAGCCCTATTGTCATGAAATTCAACATCTCTTCAGGGACTGAAAATGTAGGGGTAAAAGTAAGGGAGAATAATAAACACAGTATCTAATTCTGTGAGTGATGGACCTCTTTCAAAGTCTATTCATCATTCAGTTATTTTGAATGACCTTTGGTAGTGAAGTTTTTGGAAAACAGGCCAAAGGATGTCTAAAAGCACTAACCTAAACGTGTGTATATAGCATGGACAAATGCACCAGCCCTCTGCCATCTCCCCTGCAAATCCCATCCAGGGAACTGCCCCCTCTGCCTTCCTGAATCTTGATCAGACTTGGTATAGAACAAGGAAATTCAGGACATTTTGATCAGGGGCTTCATTATTCCAAAGTATTTTTACCTTTGGGGATTCTCTGGAGCTAGATCCTAATTAATCTCTCAGTGTTAACAATCTCTTAGGAATGCCTGAGTCAACAAATATTTATAGCACATAGACCATGTCGAGCACTGGGGTTCCAGGGAGAACCAGGACCCTCCCTTGATGGGTACAGTGACTTACAAAAAGAAGCCAGGCATGACTTTTAAATGTGTAATGACTCAGCCAAATACAGTCTTGGAGAAAGGTTCAACATTTGAGCTTCATAATGTTCTTTCCTCCAATTAATCCTCTTTCCTTTGGTGCCTTTCCTTGTCAAAGGGTTTTTGTTAAATATTAAAATATGAGGGATGTTCTTCAAGAGATTTTTCAATAGGGTTTTATGTTTCTCAGAAGAAAGGAGATGTACAAATCCGGTAACTACAGGAAACAGAATGATGGGCATGATAATGTTGACATCATGCCTGAAGTGGAGTGATATTGAATTTATTTTTCAGGTTTAATTAAGCCTGAAGCCCCCGAAATACCCCATCTCCAATCATTATAGAAGAGGGGAGCAGATGACTTGAAATAATGAGGAAAAACTGCAAAACTTAGGATTTTGTCAGAAATCCTGAATCCTCCCAAGACAGTTAATAGTGAAATTAACCCCAAGGACCTAGTACCCATCCTCTTGCCTGAAGGCTGCTTTTGGGAATTAGGATGGGCTCTGCCCCTCCCAGGTGAAGCCTTCTCGGTGCACCATGCTTAGTGACAACCCCAGAGCAGGGTCCACCTATTGCTTTTTTCCAAGCTCATGGAAATGTCACTGCTTTTCTCAAGATTTCTAAGAATTCCCAGGGGCCTTCTGGCTTCTAGCATCTGCTTCTGTAACATAGCATAAACTCACAAATCAGCTTACTGTCCTCAAGTGTGGTCCCTGCTTAGACTCTGAAACTGCCATTCCATAATCACCATTAAAAGCCTCTCACGGGGCGCCTGGGTGGCTCAGTCGGTTAAGCATCCACTCTTGGTTTTTGGCTCAGGTCATGATCTCAGGGTTGTGAGATCGAGTTCCACATCAGGCTCCGACCTAAGTGCTGAGTCTGCTTGAGATTCTCTCTCCCTCTCCCTCTGCCCCTCCACCCCTTCTCTCTCTCTTTCTCAAATAAATGTTAAATAAAATCTTTAAAAAACCAATAATAAAAAAAAAAGCCTCTAACACAGATGGTGTGTGTGTGGGGAAGGGAGAAAAATCTAAAAAAAAAAAAAAAAGATGGTGTGTGTGTGTGTGTGTGTGTGTGTGTGTGTGTGTGTAGAAAAGTTTATTCGTTTGGTCAACATCAAACATATTAGCGAGACCTGTTCTTACAAGTCTTTGCCAGGCTCATGCACCCTCTCCTCACTTCCTTTCTTTCCTTCTTCCCTTCTTTTGACCTAATGTTCAAATTCTCCCCCTTTGTTTATGTGGAACAATTTAGCTCTCCTCGGCTCCTTCTCCTAAACCTTTGCACAGCTAACTGGGTTTAAAGAGCCAGATGAAGTTCGTCAGTGAAAGCCATCTTCCTCTCATGGAGTGTGGTAGTTTTAAACATGTCCACAGATACATCTTTCCAAGATTTAAACATGTCTCTGACAGGTCTTTCAAAGGGTGATACCAAATCTGCCTCCCCGTTAGTATGGGCTGAATTTAGTGACTCACTTCCAACAAACTCATGTGGCAGAAGTGATGTGTGTGACTTCCCAGGTGAGCACATAAATGGCACTCTGACTTTCCACTCTCAGGTCACTCACCCTGGGGCAAGCCAGCTGCCACGTCGCCAGGACACTCAAGCAGGTGTGGAAACCCAGAGAAACTTCTGGCTTTTCTTTCTCCATTGTTAATTATTCCCACCAAACAGAGTTCTGGGTCGGAGTGCAAAGTGGGACAGGGGTGAGGGAAGGTGCTGGGTCACAGCAGAGGAGCAGAAAGATAAGCAACACTGAGGTGACCGAGTGCAATGGAGAAGGGCACAGGCTCTGGACCACAAAAACCTCGGTCTGAGGGCCAGCTCCACTTCTTACTACCATCCCCTCTAAGTTTCTGAAACTGTAGTTTGCTCATCCATACCACAGGGCATTATCTCTTTCAGGGAGATGCTGTTGGGAGTGAGTGGGTTGAGGCAGAGATAGGCTTGGTGTCAGGCCCGGCCCGGTGAAAGTACTCACTCAGTGATAATAACTGTCATCACCGGTTGAGCACCTACTGTGTGTCAGGCTCTGCGGGAGCGGCATTACCTATATTATCATATCATTTTTAATACTCACACAGCAACTCTACAAGGTTGATGGGCTGTAGTGGTGGTATAGTGTGCCCTCAAAAGATATGTCTAAATCATAATCCCAAGTCCATGTGAATGGGATCTTATTTGGAAACAGGGTCTGTGCCAATATAATTAAGTTAAGGATCTAGGGATGAGATCATCCTGGATTTAGAGGAGGCCCTAAATTGGATACCTTGGTGACCTTAGGAAAGAACGGAAGACCTGAGATAGGAGACACAGGAAGGCCATGTGAAGCTGGAGGCAGACGGTGGGAGTTATATTGCCACAAACCAAGGAAGACCGGAGCTGGATGGACTCTCCTCCAGAGCCTTTTGTGGATATGACTTTGCTGACACCTCCATTCTGTACCTCCTGTCTCTAAAATTATGAAAAGAATCAATTTCTATTATTTTAAGCCACCGTGTTTGTGGTCATTTGTTACAGGAGCCCTAGGAAACGAATACATATGTTTTTATCCTCATTTATAGGTAAGGAAATGAAAGTGAACTAACTTGTTTGGGGTCTGTTTTTATGCAAAGAACCGATTTATGCTGCATAAACATAAAACTACCGAGTGCCCATAAGAGAAATGATCAGGAACCAAAACAGGAAAATTAGGACAAATGCGTAGCTCCAGGTGTCTACTGGAGAAAAGGAAAATGAGTGCACATCATTTCACTTAATGTGCAACTTCGTGTAAATACCAGAGCTCACTTAATTAGGCCAGGAGAAACCCTCTTGGAAGGAAAAAGCTAGCAAAATAGAACTCAGGGAAACATGTAAAACAGCTCAGCACAACTCTGTGGAAGAGACCAGACCAGCTAGAACCAGCCCGAACCAGCCCTGAGGACCGATGATTTAGACTCCGGGGAGACTTTGAACAGATTAAATTAATAGAGCAATTAGGGGGCAGGAAGCAGGCTAAGCCTCTTAAAATCTAGGAATCGAAGGGGAAATTTTCAGAACAATTTGGTTTGTAGGAAACAATCGAGTCTTGCACTTTAATTTCTCTTTGGTTTCTTTTTTAAGATGCTGAAACGGCAAGTCTGAAGAGCAATAAATAATCACAGATTTCTTATGAAATTCAAACAGTGGGGAATCATTAATTTTAAAGGTCTACCCATTTCCCAAGGAGCCAAGAAGCCGTGCCTAGTCTTGAGGGTTTAATCTACTTATACAAGGGAAAGATTTCTCCTAATTTACACCACATCATCCCAAGAGGCGTCACTTGCCTTTCTTTGGAAAAAAATTTGCATTTTCCATAGTTGCAAAAATAACAAATGCTCAATGTACGAAACTAGGAAAACTTGAAAAAGTGCAAAGGAAAAAGTAAACACCATAATCCCACCTCCCACGTATTGAAATATTTTCCTCTGATATTTTAGATATAGCTACATACAAATAATTCAAAACGAAACTGTAGTTACCACTCCTGCATGTTCCTGGGAGGGGTAGGGTGAGACATAAAGCATATTTGTGGAGAAAAAAAATTAAATAGTATTTACTTTGAGCCAAACATCCTGAACACTTCGTACATATTAACTCTAAGAAACTTTTGCCTACCACCCAATCCAAAGATCTCATCTGTATTTAACTCATTTAGTTCTCAGTACCCCTTTACTTGTGAGTGCCATCCCTGTTTTGTAGATAGGGAAACTGAGGCACGTGAAGAACGTGCCCCAAATCATATTGCCGGCAAGTGGCGAGCCAGGATTTGCTCCAGTCTAGGAGAGAAGCAAGTGCTCAGCCGCTTCTCTTTAGAGACTAGCGTAGGGGAGGGACTCACGGTTTAGGTTCCCCTGGTTGGTCGCTTCTGTCCGAGAGTGACCTCCACCAGAGTCATCAAGGAATCTTCGTTTGTAATCTTGTGGTGGAGAGCACGAGACAAAGAGGGGGTAGAGAAACCGGCCCGATGAGAGCCTAGAGAGAGGGCCTCGGCGTCCAGCCTGAGGCTGGGTCCGTGACCACACCCACCCACGGCTTCCCACGGCCACACCCACGCCCACCACCCCTACAGCCAAGCCCGCCCCCACTCTGGGCAGAGCCTGAGAGGCGAGGGCCCCTGAGATGCTGACAGCAGGAAAGGTAGCCGCATAATGCTCTGACCCTTAAGGAAAGGTCCACCACGCACACATTTGCCTTGTGCAGGTGGTTTTGGAGAAATCCCAAATTTCTCCAATTTCAGAGAAGGTGGCTGAATCCCACGTCTGAGCTGGGGCAGTGAAGGGGGAAGAGAAGCCTCGGTGGGCTGAGATTCTGGAGACAGCAGTGAGCCCTGGGAATCTGGATGAATCTTGAGTAGGACACCGTACGTGGATTTTAACACAAACATGGATTAGAGGATACAACCTTTACTATTTCAAGCCCAGAGGGCTGAATGATCTCAGCCCACATCTGGAAGAGATACACATTCATACCTGCATATATATGCATGGTTTCTATCACATGTATATTACATGTTATTTTATATATAACACACATGACAATACATGTACAAGTAGATAAGTAGATCATTCTTTACAAAAGTGACATCATATACAATATAATAAATCTAAGATACAGTATAATTATATAAATATAACATGATTACATTACATAACATATAACAGAGTATGTTATATAACATACATACACAACAAAATATGCACATTTCATGTATAAGATATACAAGCACATATTGATACATTTTTATTAAAATGTAATATATATGGTTTTAATTTTCTTCCCAATTAATTTTTTCTTTATAAAAATAGGACGTTATTATATATACAATTTCGTGGGGTTTTTACGTAGGAATATACTTTTGGTAATATTGTTTTACAATATGATTGTTAATACATATAGTTTTAAAGATTTATTTATTTTAGAGAGAGTGTGCATGAGCAGGGGGAGGGGCAGAGGAAGAGGGAGAGAGAAGCAGTCTCCCTGCTGAGCACAGAGCCAGAGGCAAGGCTGGATGCAAGGCTCGATCCCATGACTCTGAGATCTTGACCTGAGCAGAAATCAAGAGTTGGACACTTTTATTTATTTTTTACTTTTTCAAAATTTTCTTTTATTATGTTATGTTAATCACCATACATTACATCATTAGTTTTTGATGTAGTGTTCCATGATTCATGGTTTGCATATAACACCCAGTGCTCCATTCAGTACGTGCCCTCTTTAATACCCATCACCAGGCTAACCCATCCCCCCACCCCCCTCCCCTCTAGAACCCTCAGTTTGTTTCTCAGAGTCCATAGTCTCTCATGGTTCGTAACTGACGGAGCCACTCAGGTGCCCTGATTGTTAATATATTTTTATGTTCTGTCCCTGATTGTTAATATATCTTTATGTTCTGTGTGGAGGGACCATAATTTGCTTAACCATCTCCTGTTTTGGTTATTTGGGCTGTTTTGAGTTTCTGTTATTATAAATAGTTCTGCTAATGAACTTTCTTATGAGTAGATCTTTGATTTGACCATACAGCCGGCACAAGTCAGAGCCTGACGGGAAACAGGTGGCACACTAAAACTGGGTAATTGAGGGATGTCTAATAAAAGGATGGTATACAAAAAAGGTGTGAAACCAGCTAGGGATGGTATAGTACCCAGGGAGATTACCACCCCTAGACTGGACGGGGTAGAGAGGGAGCACTTACCAGAAGCAGGAGAGGGTAACTTATGGGAAGGGTCTCCTGATAGGAGCTATTCCCTTTGGTGCAGAGATGCAGACAACCTAGGCCGTGGAGGAAGCCAGGGAAACAGTACCCTCACCCTCTTCCCATCTTCCCAGGTCCTTCCCATGACTCTCCTTAGCAGGGCTCAGCCAGAGGCCAGAGCCCAGGGTCACACTGGTCAGCCCCCAGAGGCACAGAAAGATGGAAAAGGGTAGTAGAGTGGATCTGGAGAGGCAAACTGAGGTCAGTGTGCCATAAAGAAAGATGATAACGATTTCACACCCAATTGCAGTGTGAAAGAGCACCTATTTCTTTATAATACCTGTATAGATACTGGGCATTACCACTTTTAGGAAGCTGTGTAATGGTTCTCAACAATCAGGTCCAAATCCCTGGACCCTCGAAGTGTTACCATATACTGAAGAAAGATCTTTGCAGATGTGATTAAGGATCCAAGTGGGTATTACATGCAATCACAAAGTCTCCTTATAACACAGAGTCAGAGGGACATTTGACCCAGGAGAAGGCAACATGACACAGAACAGAGAATGGACTCAGGTAGCTACAAGCCAAGAAATGCCAACATCTACCAGAAGTTTGCGTTTGACCGCAGCTTCAACACCATAAGCTGTGTGACCTTGGACAAGATCCTTCACCTCGCTAAGCTTTAGTCACCTGTTTGTAAGGTGATGATAGTATCTCCTACCTACCTGTGCTAACAGGATTAGATTGAGACAATGACGTCGATGTGTTCGACGCAGTACCTGGACTCCCCCTCTTCATGGATCTAGCAGCGGTCAGCCCACTTTCCTACAAAGGACCAAACTGTAAATATTTTAGGTTTTGTAGCCCACAGTCTGTGTTGGAACTATGCAACTCTGTTGTCGCCGCCCCCAGTCACAGATGTTACATAAGTGAGTGAGCATGGCTGTACCTATAAAAGCGGACTTTACAAAAACAGGCAGTGTGCAGGATTTGACCAGCTGTAGCTGGTCGGTCCTTAAGCTAAATGAGAGATTAGTCAGCCAACTATGGCCCACAGGCCAAATCTTGCCTGCGGCCTGTTTTTGTAACTTGTGAGCTAAGGATGCTTTTTAAATGGGTGGAAAACGAAAAGAAGAAGATTATTTTATGACACATGAAATTGTAGGGAATTCAAATTTCAGTGTCCATAAATAAAGTTTTATTGGAACACACTTGTTTGTTTATGCGTCAGCCATGGCTGCTCCCAGGGGGCAAAGGCAGAGTTGAATGGATGCAACAGAGACTGTTAAGCGGCACCCTCACTGATCTGCACCTAGCTCAGAGGCTATTGTGTACTAAAGATGGGCAGGTCTTTGTTCCTGGTCCCTGGAAGTTACCCTCTAAATTCTTGGAATTTCTCAAGTGTAAGAAGTGTTTTTATTATTCATGGTGGGGCCTGATAGTTTATGCTAATGAGGTGACTCTCGGGTGGGTCCCTGGATAGTTTATGCTGATGAGATGGTACAGATTGGGGACTGGCCGCATCAGAAAGGCCATTTGAGCCACATGATATCAGTCTGACCTCTGGGGAAGGCAGGGAGGCTGGAGATTGAGTTCATTTGCTTGGCCACTGATTCAATCATGTCTATGTAATGAAACTCCAATTAAAACTCTAGACACAAACCTTGGATGAGCTTCCCTGGTTGTTGAAACACATCAAGATGGTGGGGGAGGGGCGCATCTTGAGAACATAGAAAATTTCCCTTTGGGGATCCTCCAACTCCCCCTCTGCATGTCTGCATTTGGCTGGTCCTCGTTTGTACCCTTCCTGGTAAAACAGGCATCATAAGTATAGCACTTTCCTGAGTTCTGTGAGTTATTCTAGTGCATTCTTAAAACTGAGGGGGCCGGGGGGGGGGCTTCTAAATTTATAGCCAGCTGGTCAGAAGTGTGGATGACCTGGAAACCCCAGAGCCCGAGACTGGTGTCCAAAGTGAGGGGAATCTTGCCGAGAACTGTGCCCTTAATCTGCGCAATCTGATCCACCTCCAGGGAGTTGGAGCCAGAATTTAATGGCAACAGTGCACGGCAAATTGCAGTGGTGCAGTTACAACCCAACAGTATGTTCAGGGTCAGATCACACCGCAATATGGTGGCATTAAATGTATTTTCTTATTTTATACATACACAATATGTGTAAATATGTGTATTCCAGTCCTGTCCAAATAAACCAAAAAAGAGAAAAGTGGACTTGGAATGTCATATTTTTTAGGGTACAGTGGAATGTGGGTTATCATTGAATCTGATGGCCAAGCATGTGATCACACCATAGCTATTCTAAAAGAACACAGTACAGGTCAGCAGTACTAGATTAAGTACTCTTCACAGTGCTCCCAACTCCTAGCAAAGCAACAATCAGAAAGTTAGGAAATTTAAAATGGCATAGCTCATGATAGTAGAATTCCTTCACAAACACAAAAAATGAGAATGAAGCTGCAACCAAAGCGGCTCACTTTTGAGTGGCCCATTCTTAGCCAAACAAGGAAAGCCAACTATCGATCATACATTAATTAAATCACATTTGATCATACCAGCCGAAGAAATAGGTCCAGAGAAAATAAACGTGTTTATTCGATTTTCTTCAATTACTTAAAGAATTGAGGACTTTGGGGGCAACGTAAATAGTCAATTAAAAAACAAAGCAAATAATTTTGAGTGGTTTTCTGTGGCCCTTGCTGAGATGATAGATGTTACTGATACTGGTCCGTTGTTTGAGAAGTCAATGCCAAGTTTGAAGTGGCTGAGGAATGAGCCTCTATGAAGAGTCTGCATGGAACAACTAGAGTTGAGAATATTTTCGAAGAAGTTAATTCATTCAGTATAAACTGAAGTGGAATCTGCTAAGATGTGTCAGAACTGATGGTGATAAAAAAATAGGTGTGGAGCAGAAAGTATTAGTTGGAAAATTTTATAAAGCTTGTGGAAATGTAAGGTATTAAAATCTGTGGTTATTCATTGCATTATTCATCTGCTGGTACTTGGCAGAAAATACTTCAGTCTATCATGTGGGATTGAACAGTGTCGTTTGCTGTGGACTGAACCATTGTCAGTTCTGCGGATTTTTGTCACAAATAGAAGCTAAATACCCCGACTTTCACTACTACACTACAGTTCTGGGACTTTTCACTGGTAAAGATTTATAGCAATTTTTGAACTTGGGCCTGAGATTCACATTTTTCTGAAAAATTTTTTTTAATTTTTAATTTTTATTTATTTCTTTATTTATTGAGCAATCACTATTATTGAACACTGAATGGCTTTGAAAATTAACTTTGGCTGCAGGCTTGATAATGCTTCTTAAGGAATTCAGTCTAAAATTAAAAGACTAAACTGTATATGTACCAAACTTACATACTGCAATAAAGTCAGTTGGAGATACCTAATGTTGCTTGAATCACAAGTAGTGTCAAGTTGCTTTATATACTTGGCATGCTTTCACAAGTTAAAATGAGAAGAGAGCTCTCCAATCCCACATAGATTTTCAGGGGAAATATTTTCAGAGCTCAAATGATAGTTGCAGCAGAATTTTTTGAACCTCCATGAAAGTATAAGAGGAATTTCCATATTAAAATCCAATTGACTGCAATCGAGGAACTCCCGCATAACCTTCAATTGGAGGTGATTATTGCATTGTAATGATACGCGAACAGGCCAGTAAGAAGAGAATCTAACAGATTTCTAGTAATGCGCTCAAAATTCATTATATGTTTGTGGATTGATAGTGGCACTTGGTAGTACCTAGCTGTGTGAAAAGATATTTTCAAAGATGAAATACATGAAATCTCATTATAGGTCAGTATTAAGAGATGAACACTTAGAACAGATTTTGATGAATGCTAGTGGGAACACTAACTTTGAACCACAATTGAGCAAAATGTTGGTTTCAAAAAAAAGGAATTCCATTCTTACCATTAGTAGACCTACATTACTGAAAATTATGTAATTGTTATTGGCTATTATTTGCATTGTTATTATTATTGTTGTTTTTAAAAAAGATTTATTTATTTATTTCAGAGAGAGAGAGAGAGAGAGAGAGAGAGCAGGATCAGGGGGAGGGGCAGAGGAAGAAGGGGAAAGAGTGAGAGAGAGAGAGAAGCAGACTCCCTGTTGAGTGCAGAGCCCTGTGTGGGGCTCATTCTCAAGACCCTGAGATCATGACCTGAGCTGAAATCGTCAGATGCCTAACCAACTGAGCCACCCAGGTGCCTCTGTTATTGTTGTTATTTTTCTATTTTGAATTTTGTCAGTAAGAATTTTATGGCAATTTGTATTCTCTCTTATTGTTTAAGTACCTACATAATATCCTCAATTTTAGCTCTTGGCCTATAAAGCCTACAATATTTCCTACCCAGTCCTCAAAAGAAAAATTTGCTCTTTGGATCTAGAGGATGTATACCAAAATGTTAACAGTGGGTTTTCCTGAGTATTTAGATTATGAATATTTTAATTTATTTTTTACTCTTGCTATTTGTATGTTCTCATTTTATTGGCAATGAACATGTATTAACTATGTAACAAAGAAAATAAGCTATTTATGAAATCAGTTCTATAATGAGAAACTATTCCTCCAATCGAGTTGATAAATGCATCATTGGTGGAAGTACTCTGTTCCGTTCTTGCTTGGGAAGGAGGCTTACTTTTATGGAATTCATTCTTTCTCATTAGGAGCACAAAACAGCTTTGACATTGAAGACTTTCCACGAAGAGAAGCCCTTGTGTTTTGCTCCGAACCACATCGGAGCAGAGAATTTCCAGGAGGACACTCTCATCTTCCACAAGGTTGAGTCAGACTTTTCAGAAGCCTTGCTCTGCCTTGTGGGGACAGGCAGAATGAGCGGCCTCTGGGGTGACCTCCAGCCACAGTGTCTGACATTCTGCCACTTGAGAATGCTCTAGAGCAGACTGCACATTTGATTGGAAGTAACTATCCCAAGACTGGATCCATGATCACAGGGGAGAGGAGATCCAGGCAGCTGACAAGAGATGAAAAATGAACCCTATCTGTTTTGCCCAGTAGCCATCTGGACGGATGGTGGTCTGGCAAACCTTTTATCTGTTTTCAAAGAAACTTTACACTGAATTCCAATATATATAAATCCAGTTTTTTTTTAAAGATTTTATTTATTTGACAGAGAGAGAGAGAACACAAGTAGGGGGGAGGGGCAGAGAGAGAGAGAGGGAGAAGCAGGCTCCCCACTGAGCAGGGACCAGGACATGGGGCTTGATCCCTTGATCCCTGGGACCATGACCTGAGTGGAAGGCAGACGCTTAACCAACTGAGCCACCCAGGTGCCCATATTTTATAATTTCAAATGGCAGTATTTACCATTTACAGAAATCAAGCAACAAGGGAAATGGGCTGTTTGGTTAAAAATTAAACTTGAAATTAGATTTAGATTATGTTTGTATTATGTTTCTGTTGCATGGAATAAAAAAAAACCCTGATTTCCACATGTGTGTTTTTGCAAGTGGTAACAGCTTTTAACTGCCCGCTTTGCAAGCTTGGGATAGTCTCCAATTAAACTGATCTAAAAGCTTGAAAGAAGAGTAGTAGAAACTTTTTTTCTCAAACACTGAATCTCTAGTATTCTCTTCTGAGTGCTAATACTTCTTATCATGGGTATAAAAGGCAATCGGATATCATCCAAAACTACAACAAACATTAAGATGATTAATATGGTGTGTTTGCCTGCTGAAGTGCCAATTATTGCACAATTCACTATGATGCTGGGTTCGGTTGTAAGTGCATGGATATGCACGGATCTGAATATTCTTCAGAAATGAAGATAAAACTATGATCTTCCTAATCAGTGTAGTTACAGGAAGGTCACAGAAGCATCTAATACACAGTCAATAAACATGTGTTAACAGAATGAATAAATGAATGAGATTTTCTCTACAGAAGGCTTAGTCCGGCAGCACAAGTCCGTGCGAGGGTAGTGTCCGCCATGTTGAAATCTGATATGGAATGTTTGAGTGTGTGTGTGTGTGTGTGTGTGTGTGTGTGTGTGTGTGTGTGTGCGTTGGAGCTTTTAGAGACACTCTAGTGAAGTAGTTACGAACAAAGGCTCTGGAGTCAGATTCCCCAGGTTCGAATCCTGGCTCCACCACTTACCAGTTACATGGCCTTGGGAAAATTGCTTAGCTTCTTTTTATGCCTTAGTTTTCTCATCTGTAGAATGAGCGTAATAACAGCACCCAATTCGTAGGGTAATTGTAAGGATTAAACGAGCTACTCATGCAAAGAACTTAATAAAACCTTCCTATTTAAAGCCAGTAAAATAATTAAAATATACTAAAGAAATGGAAATTGAAAGCAAATTAAAAAAAATTTTTTTAAAGTAATCTCTACACCCAGCGTAGGGGCTCAAACTTACGACACTGAGATCAAGAGCTGCACGCTCTACTGACAGAACCAGCCAGGCGCCCTGAAAGAAAATGTTTATAAAATTCTCCAAGGAACCTGAAGATTTCAGGGAATAGAGCTTGAAAAATAGGAGTGCAAGGTGAAAATGAGTGTGTGTGCGTCTCAAAGCAAAATGATCTCCTCCTTTCAGTTCGGTTACTCAGTTTATCCCAGAGGTACTCTCTGGTGCATTCCCACAACCCTGCTTTGACCTAAGTCCCAAATCTTCATTTCTATCCTATGCATAACCAAATTTCCTCTGTAAGAAGGATGGTGTAATAGTTTCCTAGGGCTGCCCTAACAAATTGGCACAAATTGGATGGCTTAAAACAACAAAAATGTATTCTTTCACAGTTCTGGAAACTGGAAGTCTGCAATCAAGGTTTTTTCAGGGCTCTGCTCCCTCTGAAACCTGTAGGGGAAATCCTTCTGTGCCTCTTCCAGCTTCTGGAGGTTTGCCAGCCCTCCCCGTCCTTCTGTGGTTTGTAGACACGACTCTCCAGTGCTCAGTCTTCACGCGGTGTTCCCCTGTGTGTCTTCACGTTGTCTTCTGGGTCCACAGTTCCCCTTTAGAAGGTCACCAGTCAGACTGGCTTATGGGCCACCCTAATGATTTCATTTTAACTTGATTACCTCTGTAGAGAGCCTATCAGCAAATAAGGTTACATTCGGAAGTACTGGGGGTAGGACTTCAACGTATCTTTTTTAGGGGAGACATGATTCAAGCCATAACAGATGGCAGTGAAGACGGTCCAAGCTGCTAAGCTTTGGAGGATGACAGCTAAGTGCCGTAGGTGTCCCCGACGGACTGACCAGGCCTCAGACACACGGAAGGGTTTGAGTCTGCCCCTAGTTGGAAAAGGGACCTAGCATGCGTTGAATGTTGCTATGTGCACGGCGCTGTAGTAAGCATGCTCCCAACATCACCTGTAAACTGCACACTCTCCCCTTGTGATGTAGGTGTTGGCGTGACCATTTTACAGATGAGGAAACTGAGGCCTGGTGAGGTCTATAGACTAGGACTTGATCAATTTGGGATTCTTTTTGTGGTCTACCAGAGAGAGTGGGGTTTACTGTCTGTGCTCTTGACTATGTCACTTCCATTCCTGGACTGCAGGTGGGTTTAGAATCTAGTCAGTGATTTTGGAGCCAGTCCCCGCTCTCTTCGTTTTAGACATGACTCACTGAGTCACATCCTTTATCTGGATTTAACCATGAGCAGCATATGAAAGAAGAAGTGAAACATTTTGCTCTTTTTCTCAAAAGTGCCCCAACTCTCAGAGTTTTATGACCAGGCCCTGAATTGAAATGCTGACTTTTGATGGCCCAGCATGTGCTGGAAGATGTTTTTAATTGGAGAATAACCGGAAATTCCATGCCACTGGGACCTGTGTTGGAGACGGTACCAAGAATCACGACCCCGTGCCAGGCCCCAAGTCTAAGCGTGCACTTATGTTTTCTCACTTAACTCACAGAAAATGCCCAATGAGATTGGTGTTCTAGCCCCGTTTCCAGATGAAAAAATGGAGGCCCACGGTCTAATTGAATCTCTTATAAGTGGGAAGAGTCAGGATTTGTCTGATTTGATAGTCCATGATCTGAATCATGACTGCCCCCCAGTTACACAGTGCGCGCACACACACGCGCACACACACACACACACACACACCCCTATCACCACCACCAACAAACACTCAGCAGAGCTCAAGTTTGGGGAAATGCAAATATCTTCACCTTGAGAGTGTTTATGCCCTGCTCTCCAGAACCGCGAGCGGGGCCTTACCCCCACCCACACAGTACTATAAGAACGGCTCACCCAGGGGACCCTCTCCCCCTCTGCTGGAGCAGGTGGTTCTGTCTCGTGCAATGTCGAAATGCACAGACTGAGGTTTCTCTTCACGCTGCATTTCCTTTGTCTCCCCACCCACCCTATCACTTTGTACTTATTAACACCGCAGGCTTACCCAGCACCTTTTATTTTTAGGATCTCAAAATGTTGGAACAAGACATTTGTATTATTTTCCTGTGCTCATGACTAGGGAAATCGGAATCACAAATACTTTTAATGATCGTGATGACTTGGACGGTCAGGCAGCAAACAACGCCAAAGAGGAAAACACGGGGCGGGGCGTCGGGGGGGGGGGGGGCGCTGCGTGGCGCCAGCGCGCGGGGGGCATGGATCTGGCTCAGAACCGGGAGCCCAGCAGCCACGCTTCAGCTGCTAAACCCGCTGACCTGTCCCCGGGACTCGGGGCTGGCCGCTCTGTGTGAAAACAGTCTCTCCCTTCCACGACCCTGTCTGCCGCTGTGGTGAGTGGCATTAGCGACCGGCCGGCAGGCCGACAGCTGGGCCGCCTCGAAGTGATGCTCGCCCGCGTTAGCCATTTTAACAGTAATTTAAAATTCATTTCAAATACTAGAAATAGCAGTTTGTCACTTTCTCTGTTGTTGTTGTTGTTGTTGTTGTTGTTTCCAGAGACATATTAATATGGATGCGGCTGGCAGGTTCCAAGCTTTGAATTGTGCTCATTAAATCACAGCTGGCTGGGAATACGTGTCAATCTATGCCTTTATTTCTCAAGCTGGTTTTATAATGAAATTAAAATGGACTCCTCCAGATAGCCCCTTCCCAGCAAGCAAAGCAGCTTTACCCTCTGGGGAGTGGATACTGTGTTCCGAGGATGCTCTTTTCTCAGAAGAAATGCATATATAATTTCGGTAATTAAAACATTTAATTTGGTGATTACCCTCACAAAAAGAAACCACTTGAATTAACCCTGGTGGGGGAACATCACATCCAGCTGTTACAGCCCAGGCTTGCTTGAAGGAACAGCCCACCTGCTTGGGGGTGTTCTCTTGTCACTCACCATATACCAGTTTTCTGAGCGGACGTGTCGCTGGGCAGATGGCCCCCAACGTTACTCACTTTCCTCTGCTGGAATGCATGGCTGGATTTCTGAAACTCAGTATTTATTTTTAAAAAGAGCTATGGAAAAAGCTGATTCATTGTTACTCTAGAGGAATTCCTGAAGGGAAGACAATACCCTACAGACTAGACATTACATGTAAAACTTTTTGCTTTCAATAAAACTAGCTATATCAAATAAATTCACCCAGTGAGCTTGTCGAACAAGGGAATTCCTGGATCCAGCCTGGACCTATTGAAACAGGAACCCGGTCAGGCGCCTGGGAATCAGGCTTTTTAACAAGCTCCTGGGTGATTCATTAGCATCCTGAAATTTGGGAGTCACTGGAGGGGGGGCACCCACTCATCATCAGTGCAAAATTGGGGTGTAACCGTGAGTCAGGGGAGTGATGTGCCTGACCTTTGATTGGGTGCAGCTGAGCTCACCTGGCAGCCTCTGTGCTTCATTTGGAAATGACAAATTAGAAAATGATGTGCAATTAAGCTTTTCAAGGGGCAGGTAATCATTTACCCCCTCCTGTACCTCAGAGGCAGCCTTTGTGTCCCTGGGTAATCAGGAAAGTCACTGAGATTCCCCGTGTCTTGTGGGCTGAAGGATGACAGAGCAGAAGCTCTCAGATGCTGCCTGTCAACGCGGAAAACAGAACAGGCTGAGTGAGTCCTGCAGCCTCGCCCCAGCTGGCTCCCAAGTCAGAAGCTGCCGAGGAGGAGCCCAGCATATCCGCAGATGTTTATGCAATGGTTTCTAAATGTCAGCCCAACCCAGGGTTCTGGACCTCTGCTGGCTATACCAGAGCCACCCGGGGCGGCGGGAGGGGGTGGGGGTAATTAAAAATACAGATTCCTGGGCCCCAATCCAGAGCCACTGACAGACTGCCTTGGAGGCTGGGCCCTGAAATCTGTGTTCATTGCAATCCTCCCTAGGGTTCTGGAACCTCTGTGAACAGACAGCACTGCTTGTTGGCTCATGGGGTTATTAGAGACAAATCCCCAGAGAGGTCAGTGTAAAGAAAGGAGATACCACATGGCAGGGCAACTGTAATTCTGCAGTCAGTGGCGTCTACCAGATGTCCAAATGAGGGGACGGCATTCGCTGAGGATTGCAAAGAAAATGGGCCCTTCCAGAGAGGTTGTGTAATTCACGTTTGTTTTCTCCCACCTAGCACTGGCGCTTCCAGAGAGGTGGGGAGTGGCACGGAGAAGATTCTAATTGCACAGGCTCCTGGTCCCTCGGAGAGATTTCTTTTAAAGGGGTATTTCCAGTGGTGTGCTGTAAGGGGGTGCTCTGGGGGAAAAAAGAATTAGTCTTGATTGGTAATGTTTGCTGGTTTCCCTGGGGTAAATACTCCCTCCGTGGCCAATTTTAAGCTACCACCGTGCTATCACTGAGCGCAAAGTTGAGAGGAGATGCACACAATCAGGTCTTCCCCCTGGCACACGCCTGCTTTGGCACACCTCAGGGTATTTCCCAAATTCATAGGAGGTCTTCCCAGAAAATATCCAGCAGTATCTGCAGCGCCATCACCAGAGTGTGCTCTAGTGGAATCCACCTGGGACAGGAACAGGCGGGGTACCTGGGCCTGAGGGCAAACGGACTGAGCCCAGCAGGTGCCCCCCGCCCCAGGAGCTGATGCCTGATGCTCATATGCACGCACTCCCTGAGCAAAAAGTCAGTGGCCTGCCTAAGGCAGAGCCCAGTGTCCTAGTGAAGTGGGGACATGCGGAAGAAACAGGAACTCAGAATTTCAGGTGGGGGAAAAGGGGAGGGGTTCTTTTGGAGCCCTGCTACTAATCACTCAATAAAGACTCAGAGTTCGCAGTGTAGGAAATGGGGGTGCTGCCGATAGCCCTGGTACGTGCATAAGCAGATCCTTCAACCCTAGCCACAGCCACAGATGGAGGTGGGAGAGCTCGGTAGAATACATTCTGCACAACCTGAATTGAAGTGGAATGGAAGATATCCAATTAATCATTCAAATTTGTGTCTCAGTAACCATGATGCTCAGTTATGAATTTCAAGTACTTTAAAGAACTGCTCTGGGGAGAGATGTGAAACCAAGGATGGATATAAAATTAGCACATATTTTCCCAAGTAGGCTAACATGTGTTGGGTGAATAGTGGGAAAGAAAGCAGAGGTCTCTGGGAATTACCTCCTTTGCCTGAGGGAAGAAACAGTGAAGAAACAGTGAAGAGACAAAAGTGCAGATCCTGAGTTGGATGGGAAATACCTTTCCTGCTCTTGGCCCTCAAGGAGAATTGGTTGGCTCTGAAAAAAAAGCCAGCAAAAAACCCCAAAAAGCCAGCTAACTGTGTACAATTCTGCTCTGTTCCTATGTTCTGTTAAAGTGTCGAACAGATTTGGAGTAAAAGATAAGGAGTTGAGGGACAGCAGAATAGATGGATCGCTTGGGGCGCCTGGGTGGCTCAGTCGTTAAGCGTCTGCCTTCGGCTCAGGTCATGATCCCGGGGTCCTGGAATCAAGCCCCGCATCGGGCTCCCTGCTCCGCGGGAAGCCTGCTTCTCCCTCTCCCACTCCCCCTGCTTGTGTTCCCTCTCGCTGTCTCTCTCTCTGTCAAATAGATAAAATCTTAAAAAAAAAAAAAAAAAAGAATAGATGGATCGCTTTATTTTTAAGCCACTTCCTCTTCCGAGAATCTGAGCCTAGAGTGGTGTGTCTGGGGTGGGAATAAGGGAAAGATAGTAATATGCCATTAAAAAAAAAAACAAAAAAAACAAGCAAATGAGATCCTGCCATACAATGAGCTACTCTAAACATTTGCTCCTAGGATTGGCTGACGAATGCTGGAGCCACTGGCTGGTGAGAGCCCATGGTGTACATCTTCTCGACTTGATACATCCTCAGTGACGTTCCGCTGAGAGCTTAAAATAGGCCCTAGTGGGAACATTTACACCACGGTAACTGGCAAATCCTGCACGTCAGGCAGATTGTCCCTGGGCGCCAGGGGTTACGGGCCTGCCGCCACACTGCTGCTGGCAAGCGATCCTACTGAGAGGTAGGGTCCTAACCATGTATGTATGTCATGAGTCTGCTCAGGCCACCACCACAACATGCCACAGACCAGGGGGCTGAAACAACAGAAATTTCTGTTTTCACAGTTCTGGAGGACTGGAAGTCTAAGATCAAGGGATGGGCAGCGTTGGTTTCTTCAGGCCTCAGTCCTGGGCTTGCGGAGGCCCACCTTCTGTCTGGACTCCCCCAGGCCTCTCCTCTGTGCACATCCCTCATGTCCCTTCCTCCCCTGAGAAGGAGACCAGTAATACTGATTTGGGTCCCCTTGTATGACCTCATTTGACCTTAATTACCTCCTTAAAGGGTCTATCTTCAAATACAATCACATTGGGAGTGAGGGCTTTGACATAGGAATTTCAGGGTGACAAAATTCAGTCCATTACACTATCTGACGGGCACTTGGGGGAGGATGCACTTTACTTTCAGGGCAGTGTAGGCGTAGGGATTCCAAGCCTGCCGGCATGGTAGACCATGGGAAGGGGGGGGTCATAATTCTGTGGAATAAAGGAGCCTTCAATTTGGCAGGGGTACTGCTAGCAAGGTAAGTGTTAGGAAATACTCATCTTCTCCCCCAAGCCCTGGGGGACCTTGGCACCAGATCCGGCATCATTTACAACTTTGTGAAATAGGATAGAGGAAAAAAGTAGTGGCTATCCACCTTGTTCTTAAAGATGGAATCATAGAGAAACACAGACTTGGAAATTTCCAATCTAAGTATTTACACAGGACGTGCTGAGCACTACCCTAATAGTAATGACTTTTTACAGCAATAAGGAGTAGGCATGTGGCATCAGTTGGTGCCATCAGAACAAAGCCTGGGACTCTTGTTGAGAGCTGTAGAGTAGACTCTGTTCCTCACCCAGGTATAACTCAGGAAACATGTAACCTTGGTTATTGTTATTAGCCATCCTGGGAGCACAAGGGTAGCGAGCCCGAGGATGAAGCCAACACACTGAGGAGGGCACCAAGGGAAGAAGCTCAGAGAAAGAGTCTTGATCAAACCATGCCTGCAGCTCTGCTGGACACACAGGCAGATTATACATGTTCCTCACGGAGGTTAACAAGTCCCTTTTATTGTCTAGGCCCATTTTCCCTTTCACTGTGTTTTCTGTTACAGTAAAAATAATCTTCTTAGGCATGGTAACACCAGAGCGTTCTGTGTGAGAGGGGTGGGAGGCAGTTCATGTAACCTGTATGGCCAGTTCAGTGTTTCAGTGACGTTATCACACATCCATCCAAATCGCTGTCCCCATTTCAACCAACTAATGGTGCCCATGTGCTTATGGTAGAGAGGGTGGAACAGTGGGAGGAGCAGGACAAGTCCTGTGGGACCGGGGCTATGGCAATAGAACCAGAGGAAGCCCTCTTCAGCTGTCCCCCTGAAGGTACCAGCAGTGTGGGGACCTTAGAAACTCCCACAAGGATATGTCCTGGCTGAGTCAGGAAGGGGTGTCGGGAGAGGCCGATCTCATTCTGTGGCAGAGCTTTGACAGCTCCGGGCCAGAGGGCATCCACAGCCAAAGGGGAGGAGACGGGCCCAGGGGACCGTGACGTGCTTCCGTACCTGAGGGGATCGCCTGAGGTGCCTCTGGCTGGGGGGCCCGGGGGCACGAGTCGTTCTCCTGACCCTGACAGATGCCCCTGCCCGGGTGGGCTCTGCTTCACCGCCATCAGAACATGCCCCTGGCGTGTTCTCTGGCAGTCCCTTCACCCCCAAACAATCCTTTCCGTGTCTGCTGGTGACAGGCACCGTGCTGGGCGCTGTGCACACAGAGGTGCACGAGGCAGGCTGAGTGTCTGGACAGGTAAGCCCACCGTCACCCCGGGATGTGTGCTTGAGACAGAGCCTGGCACAGGAGGACAGAGGCGGCTGACCCTGGGAAGTTGTGTTTGAGCTGAGAGCTGAAGCATAAGCAGGGTTAGCTACGAAGGGGGGATGACACGTGGGGGACACAGCAAGGGCCTGAGGTAGAAAGGGGGAGGTGTGTGCTGCTGTCTGCAATCAGTGCTCCCCTTCACTCTGGGAACTTCTCCTGCCACCCCTCACCCAGCTCAGATGAGCCACTGAGTCCTGGCCTGGTAGGGAGGTGGCGAGAGGCAAGGAAGAGCTCAGAGGCTAGGGGAGGCTGGAATGGGGGCGGCTGGTGGGATTGTTCAGGGACTGACGTCCTCCATAAGTTTAAAAAAAAAAACAACCCTCAGTATATTATTAAAAAACAAAACAAAACAAAACAAGAAGGTTGGAGACTAAGAGGTTGTGTTCAGAAACTAGAGCTTCTGGAATGAAGATGAGAGAGGTGAAGCAACCCTGGATGACCGGAGCTGGAGGGACCGGGGCTGGGGCTGGGCCAGAGGTGAGGTGGAGGTAATGGGAAGCAAACAAGTCAAGACACTAAGAACCCAGAGAGATGCGAGCCTGGCAGTTGGCAGGAGTTAGTGGGGGAGACAGAGAGGGTAGGATTGCTGGATGAAAAGACCATGTCTGAGACCACAGACCCTCCAGCCATCGCCATGGCCCTGGGAGAGCACGGGGAGGTTGTAAGGGAGGCTTCCATGGCCCCCGGACCCTGCTCCCCCATTTCCCTGCTTCGGGTGGTGGACTGCACTGTTGTGTGTGTGCGGGTGGGGGGCGGGTAGTGTAACTAGGATCGCAGTGAAAGCTGGGGTTTGGGGACAGACCTTGGAGAAACATCAGGAAAACAACACTCCAGCTTTATTTATGTAATAGATAAACATTTGTTTCTAAAAGTAGGAGTAAATGAAATTTAAAAAGAGAAATATAAACTCAGGTATTATTAGTACTCTGACTGTATCCTGGTTCTCTGGCCACCCAGAGGGACCGCTGGAAGGGTAACTTAAACAGTAACAAACCACATTTCTTTGGTAACTTAAACAGTAGCAAACCCACCCATGGTTGAGCACCTCCAGCCTTCTGCTGAGTCTTTCCTAGTTATTTCTGGGAGCTCTGCACAAGTGTTTCCAGAAGCTCACAAGTGGCCCTCTCTGGCCCCACTTGGAGTCTACCACTCGGCTCATCTCCCGCTCTCTCTGTGGAGGTTCCTGGTTCTCTAGCCTAGAAGTCACCTGCAGATGTCTTGTTACCTTTCCTGGGGCAGTTCTAGCCTGAGGACTCTGACATCCTAGCCAAGGGTGCCATCTCCTGGGACTCCAAATTGCTGCCTCTAGCCATTTTCTGGAACCTCATTGCTCCTGGATGCCTCTGTCTGCACTGCTGGGACCTCCTCTAGATCAGCTCTGGAAACATCGAGGGCAATTGCTAGTGAAGGGTGGAAGGCACAGAGCTCTGCTCTGTGTTCTGGAGCCTTTGATGCAAGAAAGCCAACTCCTGCTACATGTCAAAATAAGGAGACTATTTCCCCCCTTCTTGTGTGTGTGACCCAAAAGTCAGCTGGGGTCCCTCTGGCCCTGGCTACTTAGAGGCTGGACCCCTCTGTGCATGCCCCAAGATGCTCTCCAAGGTCACTGTAGGAGGCTGGCAGTCTCCCAGACACCTCCAGGCTTGAGCTTCTGGTGTCGCCCCCAGCTCAGGTGTCCCTCACCAGCGCCCACATGCTATTTTGTGCTTTATATCAGTGTGGTCCTGCCATGAACCTCAGCTTATTCTTCGATTTTTGTCAAAAAAAAAAAACCACCCCAAAACCCTCCATTCATATAAGTGGTCTGTGAGATGTGATAGATATTACTGAACATTGAGGAAGGGATGGAAGTTTCTATTCCAGGGGCCCAAATTCATAAAGAGATTGGACATTCCTTAGTCTTAAAAAGAACCTACCACCAGTTGTATATGGGTTCACACACAAAACTGGCCAGCAATGTCTCGTAGAGTGTGTACACATGCCTACCCTACATCCTGACCCAGCAATTCTACTCCACCAAGATGCTATGAACGTTCGCCAAGACGTGTGTGAGGAAGACCATACGGCCTTAGTCCCAACAACAGCCCCAAATGGAGAATGCCTAAATGTCCATCCCAGAATGTTCATCCATGTGGAAAGCACAAGTAGGCTGTGGTTCACTGGATTACCACACAGCGGTGAAAAGAAGGTGGACACAGGCGCAGGCACCAAGACAGATGAGACTCATAGCCAGGCCGTTGACTGGGACAAGTGAGACACGGAAGGTAGGTTTCTGTATTTTCCCATTTACAGAAAGTTCACAGCCAGGCAAAATGAGTTTTTGGCACCAGGGAGCCGGTTGGGGTCGGGGGGGTTGGCTAATGGCGGGAAAGAGCCCTGGCTGGGACTTCTGGCACGCTCAGAATGTCCTTTCTCTTGAGGTAAGTATGGGTTATTGTGGGTATGTTCACTTTGTGAGAATTCACCAGGCTGGATGCTCATGACTTGTCACTTTCAAGATGTATGTTATTCTTCAGTAAAACGGATGTTCAATAAAGCCCTCCTGCCACCGAGGGATTTTCTATTGGCCACGTTGGCCTGCATCTCATCTTCCTCCTTCTCCTCTCCCTTCCCACTCATGTCTTGGAACCTGCAGATCCTGTTCTTTCTTTTTTTCTTTTTTTTTTTTGAGATTTATTTGAGAGAGAGTGCGTGCGCACATGTGCGTGCAAGGGGAGGGACGGGGGAGAGAGAGAATCTCCAGCAGACTCCCCACTGAGCATGGAGCCTGACACAGCGTTTGAACTCACGACCTTGAGATCATGACCTGAGCCGAAATCAAGAGTCAGATGCTTAACCAACTGAGCCGCCCAGGCGCCCCTGTTTGCTGGTTTCTAAGGCACAGGAAGTGAGCTGTCTCTCTGCCCTGCCTCCTGACCCCTCAGGGTTCACTCCCCTGACCCCCTCTCCACCTCCCCTTCTTGAATAGAGTTTTTCCCCTAAGGGAAATCCTTGTGCCAGCTTCCAAGAATACCATTTCCCCACTGAAAATGTTAGGGGGGCAACACCAAGGGGGTTACACCTAGAGCCACAGGGATGTCACCACGCACACTCTTTTCCTAGGGGACTTGTCAGGGGGGGATTCCTGCCCTGTGCTGCAGATCCCTCACCTGTGAAATGGTGATAAGAGCAGCACCCACCTCAAAGGGTTGGCAGTGAGGACCGAATGCCCAAACACGTGATCAGCACCCCGAATGTTGCCTGGGATGTGTAGCCATCACTGCTGCTTAGAACACTTATCTTACAGAATAGCTAACAAAAAAAGCCTCTTTTTTGTTTTTTTCTGTCATAAGCCCTGGCTATGTCTCTGTACTTGAGATTGCAACATGAATCTATTCAGGGGAGGGGATGGACCTAGCACAGGGCTGAGAATAGAATCGGACCACGGACTCCATGCTACTCTGAGTCCAGGACTCCTTCCAATCTGAGCTTTATGCTCCCTCTTCCTTTAGGTGGGTTCCTTTTCAAGAAGCAAATGGACACTAGCTGGACCTACCATTCTGGTCCATGAATCAGACCCAACCAAATCCCTAAAGGGGTCATAACTTGGCTGCAGCCAGGATCCTGCTACATACATTTTTAAAATTTCACTTATAACCAATGAACTTCTCTTTCTTTTACACACCCATGTTTGTGCACACACATATTCACCACTGAATTTTGAACTTTTAACTCTTTCTACTCTTTTGAGATCCACAGCTGCTATTGACCTTGGAATGTTTGCTAGAAGAACAAATAAATGGGATAATAAATGAGCAAGGTATTAAAACAGGAGCCTCAACTTTGGAGAGATTTGAAGCAGGACCTAGAAGCCATGAAGAACCAAGGAGGTTGATCTACAATGGCAGCCTCGATTTCTGAGTTCAAACTCCCCTAGTCCACATCCCCAAATTCCCAAGTCCCAGAAGAAAGAGCCTGGCTGACTAGCTGTGGTTGGGGACCTCCCTTGGGGCAGAAATTTATACCTAGGGTGGGAAGCAGGAGGGGTCTTAGAAGGATTATTACCAGGATCCCCCCAAATCTTCCCCCTGTTGGGTGGGAGTGGGGTACAGTTCTTAGAGAAAGGGATCAACAGGTAAGCAGATGCCCCAGAATCTCTACAACGTTCTACAAAGTGAAGCTGAATTAAATGTTTTAGGGAAAGCTTAGTTATTGTGGCTTTGAGGTGCCAGGGTGCTGTCTAACTTTCAGAACTATAAGTAAAGCAGTGATTCACAGCATGTGATCCCCAAGACCCTTTCAGGGGAATGAGATGTTCTTCCTTTTTTAACTACACATTTGTGTAAAGCTGGATTCTCTTTTATACTTAAGGCCAACATACTGTCACAAAAGATGACGTATCTCAACAAACTGGAAGGCAGAAGGAGATATTTCAGCTGTCCTCTATAAAGCCAGACATTAGAAAGATTTGTAAAAATGTAAAATAATGCCCCGTCATTTTCATTTTTTCTGTTTTGGAAACAGAGTTCCCATAAAAAATTGTTACCTATATTAACATGCAATGGGTTTACTGTTGCTACTTTTTTTTTTTTTTTTTTAAGATTTTAGTTATTTGAGACAGAGAGAAAGAGATAGTGACAGAGAGCATGAGCAGGGAGGAGAGGGAGAAGCAGGCTCCCCACTGAGCAGGGAGCCCGACGTGGGGCTCGATCGCAGGACCCCAGAATCATGACCTGAGCCAAAGGCAGATGCCCAACCAACTGAACCGCCCAGGCGCCCCCTATTGCTACTTAAAAAAAAAGAAAAAAGATTTTATGTATTTATTTGAGAGAGAGAGCACGCAAGTGGGGTGGGGTGGGGTGGGGAGGGACAAGCAGACAGCCCGCTGAGTGCGGAGCCTGAAGTGGGGCTCCATCTCACGACCTTGAGGTCATGACCTGAGCTGAAACCAAGAGTTGGACACTTAACTGACTGAGCCACCCAGGCGCCCTAGGATTATTTTTTTAAAAGATTTTATTTATTTATTCATGAGAGACAGAGAGAGAGAGAGAGAGGCAGAGGGAGAAGCAGGCTCCCAAGGAGCAGGGAGTCCGATGCGGGACTCGATCCCAGGACCCTGGGATCATGACCTGAGCAGAAGGCAGACGCTTAACCATCTGAGCCACCCAGGCGCCCGCCCTAGGATTATTTTTAAATGATTGTGTAGTCTGTAAACTTCTCAGTTTTAATTTCTAACACGGTGCATATTGATAAATAAGACCCACATAACCATTTCCTCCTCCTTGGGCTCAAAGGAACCCTGGGTCTTGGCCTCTCTCCAGCTCCGGCCCCCAGGGTCCCACCTTGTTCTCTCTCTGCTGGGCTTCTGCAGGGAGTTGAGAAAGAGTCGGGAAGCTGAATGTACTTCAGCTCCTGGGCACTTTCCCTGGAAAGCTGAGTCAGATGAACAGGAGGTAAAAAGAGGGTTTTGCATTTCACGTTCTTCGGTTAAAAGCATCCCCAGCGAGAGGTAGCAAACCCACTGCCGTGCAGAGAATCCTGACAGAAAGGTTCGGCATCTCCTCTGTGGGAATTACTTGTTCTGAATGCATCTTGCTCTGGATGAGCTGACAGAGTTCTTGCTTCTCTACAAAATAAGCCCTCCATGCAGTGTGAGGGAAGAAATTCTTGGGAAGAGGTGTTCTCTGGGGAGAGAGGCAAACTGTTGTTGACAGTAGGGAGCATCTGACTCCCTGGAGAGGCACTGGGGAAGCAGCCTCACCCACGGCAAGGTGACCGCAGGGGGGCCCCAGGGGTGCAGCAGTGCAGAAAAGCACATTACTCCGTTCGAACAGCAGAGTGTGCAGCAATCAAGCCACAGGTGTGTGGATACTGACAGAAGCAGGAAACCCAAAGGTCCTAATGTTCCAACTGAATTCCTCTTTCACCTTTAAGGTGAAAGGGAAGAGACATCGTCTTTTTTTTTTTTTTTAAGATTTTATTTATATGAGAGAATGAGAGAGAGAGAGAGAGAGAGAGAGCTATCACGAGCAGGAGGGAGGGGTAGAGGGAGAAGCAGACTCCCTGCCTGCCACCGGACCCTGAGATTATGACCCGAGCCAAAGGCAGATGCTTAACCCACTGAGCCACCCAGGCGCCCCAAGAGACATTGTCTTAAGGGACTGATCTTTGAAGATGAAGACACTGGAGGCTGACTACCTGGGTGGAACCCCAGCTCTGTCACTTGTTGTGTGAACTCGGTGCCTCAGTCTCATCTGTTAAATGGGGATAAATAGTCTCTCCTTCGCAGGGTCATTGTGAAGATTAGCCTGACACAGGCTCAAACACTCATTAAATGTAAACTATCATTACTGTTCAAATAAGCATGTGTTAGGAGTTAGGCGGTCATGGGGTGGTGGCTGGAGAATAAACCTTCTCGACCCCCTCGAGCTAATCGGGACACCGTCTGCAGTAGAGGCAAGCCCTTCTGTTTCTGGCAGGCGGACAAGGAAATGCATTCTTATGTGTGAATGATTCCAGGGTGAAGTTCAAGGAAGTGTTTTGGTCTCTGTCCTCATCAGGAACAGCCCAGATTGGAGCGAACGATTTTTCTTGGGAGGGGGAGGAGAAGGGGCATGTGGGTATGTGAGAGGGCAGGGGAAAGAGGGGTGAGAGCCCCTGGCTGTCACAGAGAACCCAGTGCTCAGAATGGGGCTCCTTACTAGCCTTTAAAGCAGAAGCACAGGTCTGCACCCCACGGAGGCCAGCCCCATCATTTAAACTGGGCGCATTGTGGATGGACCACACGAGGGACTTTGTACTCCCACCTTCTTCTCCTGCCTGCATCCCCCACCCCAGTTTTGATATTAAAGTCCCACATCCAGGAAAGCATTCATTCCCAGGCAAAGTACCACGTCCACTCCTCAAATCTTAAGGAGGAAATTTACTCATGTATATACTTGGCCTGAATTCCCATGCCTCTTTTCTAATAACGCCTGAATGATCTTATTTGCTGAAAGAAAAAACAGGAACGGCTGAGATGCTTATTCAGACCCTGCCAGCGAAGAGCAAACTCTCCTCCCCAATTTCACTCCGTTGGGCACAGCTGGAAAATTATTGACCAGCACCCTCTTCCTTCTCAGCCCTCCTCACCTTATTTAGCAGGAAGATACTTGTTAAAGACCTTGTAGGACCAGGGGGAAGGGAAGAGGGATAAAATTATACTAGTCAATATGGTTGGTCATAGGAGTCCTGGTCATCCTAAACCATTAAGGGGACACCCCATTCTGTATATGACCCCAAGTTCTTCCGCTTATCTGCCTGAGGTGCTCGAGCAGAGACTCCTGGCCCAGTAGGAAGAAGGTCTAGATGACTCCAGTTTTCCAAAGCTGAAGCTCTGAGGTTCTGAGCTCAGTGACATGTCTCTTGCCCCAGAGACAGTGTCCATGGATGGGCCTTCCCAGGTGTTTCTAGACATTGCCCTAGTTTGAATCACCATGTTTGGTCCATTTGCTCGTCTCTTTCCCAAGCTCCAACTGGGGGTCATACAAACAGCAGATTCTGGGAGCCTTCCATGCTCACTCTCTCCCCTCCTTAGCTTCCTCCCTCCCAGATGAGAGAGAGAGAATTATTTTTTATGAATCAACATTTCTTAGCAGCATCAGGTTTTGATTTGTCTTTGGTCTAAAATGCTATCGTGCACTTACTTAGGGCAGTCAGTAATGGCGGCTACCTTGATGCAGCTAGTTCTGGGTTAAGAGGAAGGAGCTGGGCTAGCATGGGACCATATCCACTGGAGCAACAGTTGACCTACAGGTTCAGCTTGGAGCAGTCCTCCTTGGACAGGTCCCGGGGGAGAGGTTGTTGTATCAGTTGTGTTCTTCAGTTATAAGTAACTGAAACTGACAGAATAACTTAAGAGAAACAGGAATTTATTGGAAAAATATGGAGAGTTCACAGACTCAAAGCAAAGCTAAAGAACCAATTTGAAAACAACAGAATAGGGCAGGTAACTAAGATATTATCTCTTTAGGGTCTACTGTCAGCTGCAGCCATCAATAGTCTCCCTGTGAAAGATCAGATTCCCAGAAGAGAGCCGGATTGGCCGGCTCTGGTTGCGGACCTTCCTCGCCTTGCCTGGGCAACTTTACTGGTAGTACCTAACGGCAGAGGGCAGGGTAGGAGGGGAGATAGTTATTTTATCCAAAGAAGGTGCCCTGGATAGTGGGCAGGTCAAACATTGGATGTCCATTATAGGAAGACTTCCTGGACAGCAAACCTCAGAGGAGTGGTTCTGAAGCCCACTTGGGTTTTAGAGGCAGAGGCCAGAGGTGGGATTAGCAATTCAGTGCAAAGCTAATAGTGTGACGGATAGTACACTCTCAACAAGTTTCATTCTAAAATTGGCAATAGCCTCTTTGAAGACACTTAAAAAATCACCAAAAAAAAGTCTAGAAAAGAGAATTTAAAAAGTCTAGAAAAGAGAATTTAAAAAGTCATCTATAATTCCACTTCTCAGAGATAACCACAGTTAATTTCTGAGGGGTTTCTCACCTTCTGTGATTCTTGTTAACATAGTTGAGAACTCATCATGTATAGGATTTTGTATTCAATGTCACATATTGATCCAGTGATTGGTGGAGGAGTATGTTTGTAACATAGGCCCATTGAATGGACTTGACCTGTAACTGTCCAGCTGGTGGAAGAGGCAGAAGGACCTTCTTTGGCTTATAGTTCCACCAACATTGAAGACCAAGCATCCACTTTGCCCAGCCTGGGAAATTGCCAAGGCCTGCCTTCCATCCCAGAGGAGGTTCTATCTGGACATGAGCCAGGGGGGATGGGAGCCTCCACAGACACAGTCCTCTGTAAAAAAGGGCCCCTACCTCCATGTTAGAGCCCATGGAAGCTCCTTGTGTGTATGCATCAGGGGACTGTGACTGTAGATCATTCCTGTGGGTTTCTGTAGAATCTGGTGAATTTCTACAATCTCCTTATGACATAGATAGGTCACACTTCCATCTGATCTTTAAAGGAGATATTATCTTTAAGTCACTTGAAACGATGTCAAGAATGCGCTTTTTGGTGAAGAGTAAAATCACTAGGAGGATAGGATCATGGAAGAATCCTAGCTAAAATAAAGCTGTAACCATCTTTGTAATGTGCCATGTATATACAGATGTGTGTACTTAAATTCCTGAACCTGTGTATTTAAGAATCTAAAACCAAAAGCTTGTTTGTTTTAACCTTTGCTGACATTTGCTAAGGGATAGAATTCATTGTGATATAAGAGTTCAGAAGTCTATCACTTGGAGCTAAAGAAATCTGCATAATTCCTTCAGTGAACTCTCAGGAAAGAGTGGGCCATATTCCTATTAACCGAGTTCACTCTTCAGAATTGGGTGGGATCACTCCTGAGAGACGTAAGCATTTGTCTATAGAGGAGGATGATTCACTTTTGCTTTACCGTATCCCATGTGAGTAAGGGGCCAGCCTCCCATTCTAATAGCTCCAGGGAAACATCTTCTTTACTAAGACACCTCACCTGCACAGAAAGGGACCCCCTAGGTCACGGCTGGGGAACACTGGGAAATACTAGGCTTGGTCTAGTCACAAGAGACTTTAGTGTAGGAGGCTCTCACCTCTCTGATTACTCCTTCAATGAGTGATCGTGAGCTCCTTCACTTCCTCCACTTCTTGTTATTGTTCCTTGGGATTGTACCTGAGCCCTCTTCTTTTCTCAATCTATTCCTTCTCCTGAAGGGTCTTGTCCCCTCCAGGCGTCCAACTGTGTATGGACTTGTGGCTCCTGAATTTGTATCTCTGGCCCAGTTTTCTTTTGAGTTCCAGACCCACTTATCTGCAGGCTATTCAATGTTTCCACCTTACAATTGTCAGTAATACCTCATATTTAGCATATCCTCCAAACTCACTCTTCTTCCTCAGTTAATGGCAACCATTCTGCCAAGCTAGACACCTAGGAGTCATTCCGGATTCCTCCCTACTTCACCCTCATTCTGTTCACTAAGTTTGGTTTAATTCACTCATTTGTTCACTCAGTGAATAAGTTTTAAGCCCCTATTATGTTCCAGGCATTGCACCAGGTATTTAATGGTGAGCAAAAATAGACAAGGTCCCTTCTTCGTAGAGCTTACAGCCTAGTTGGGGAAACAGACAAATGATGTTATGAAAGGAATATGTACTTAAAATGCTTTGTGGAGGAGACCAGGAAGACTTCTCTGGGGAAGGGACATTTAAGAGGGGATCTAAAGAATGCCTCAGGAGTTGACTACGACTAGATCAAGGGCATGGGGTGGGGAGCTCAATTTCTAAACAGATGGAACAGTGTGCATGCCAGTCCTGAATGAGGTGAAATAAGACTTTGAGAAAGGCCACTGTGGCTGAAGCATAATGAATTATAGGAATAATAATGGGGGAGGAGGGGGAGAGGGAGGCAGAGGCCCTATTGTTCAGTACTTTATAAGGATTTGGGCCCTTTCTCTAAGAGGACAGAGAAGGGTGGGTGGGATTGGGGGTGGCAGATTTATACATGAAAATCACTCTGGCTGCAATGTGGAGAATAGATTGGATGAGTCTGAGTGGACATGAGGGGAAGGGGATCCCACTGGGTTCCTTCTCGCCGTCCCTACAGCCATGATCCCTAGTCCAGACTTTGGCTGTCCTTTCTTTCCAGCAGAAGTCACCTCTACTGTTGTCCCCTTACAATGCTGGGGGCTATATATATCTATCAGACTTACCTTTCAACTTCTTTCTTTTCTTTTCTTTTCTTTTTTGATGTTTTATTTATTTATTCATGAGAGTCAGAGAGAGAGAGAGGCAGAGGCAGAGGGAGAAGCAGGCTCTTTGCTGAGCAGAGAGCCCGACGCGGGTCTCAATCCCAGGACCCCGGGATCATGACCTGAGCTGAAGGCAGACGCTTAACCATCTGAGCCACCCAGGCGCCCTCAACTTCTTTCAACAGAAAAGAAAACTGGTGATTCTTCACTGTGCTCAAAATAAAGTTCAAACCCCTTAGTTGGCCCACCAGTCCCTTCAAACCTGGCTCTTGTCTCCTCTGGTGCCACGTTCAACTGCTTGTCCTCAAGTACCCAAGCCTTACTCCATAAAAAGGGGATCTGAGAACTGGAGAGCAGGCTGAAGGGAGTGGCCCAGAGCAGTAGAAGTACCTGAGCCAAGGTTGAGTCTGAGCCCAAGGTCCAGCATATTGATCTAACTGGGAGCACAGGAAACTGGCCCAGGTGAGGATTTCAGGTAGTTGGCTTCAAGCAACTTCAGACAGTTGGCTGTCAGAGTATCAAGGAGCAATACTTGAGAAGCACGTGGGGACAAGGTTTCTAGAGCCTTGGACGAAAGACCGGAGATGAAATGCTGGGAGGTGGTGACCGAGAGGAGCCCGAGCACTGGGAGATGAGAGTTTAAGGGCAGGACCCCGGGCACTGGAGAGCTGAAGCTCCCGGGCAGCAAGGATGCCAGATAGCAAAGAATGGGCAGGACACGGGCGCCTGGGTGGCTCAGTCCATTAAGCGTCTGCCTTTAGCTCAGGTCATGGCCCCCAGGGTCCTGGGATTGAGTCCCATGTTGGGCTCCCTTCTCAGCAGGGAGTCTGCTTCTCCCTCTCCCCCGCTCCCCACTCCCTGCTTGTGCTTTCTCTGTCTCTCAAATAAATAAAATCTTTAAAAAAAAATGGGCAGGACTCAAAGACTTGGGGCTAAGAAGGTCAAGGATTCAGGCTGCCTTGAGAATGACTCGGTAAGAACACACAAAAGCTCTGTAAAGAAAGAAGGCTTTCTGCATATCGACTAGGAGCCAGAATGACTCCTAGAGTATAAGGGGCAAGGCTAAGTGTCAAGTCAAGGCTGGAGCCGGAAGGGCAGAGAGAAAGGAGCCGGGCAGCTCCTTCCACCCGCCACCCTGAGATCTTAGCCAGTCCTAAGGACATACACGAGCCGAGGACATTGACGTTTATGGCCATGAACCCCAAAGGGCTGGGATTGCTTGCAGGCCCCACCCAACCTCAGGGCGAATGAAATCTCAACATTAGTGTGGATCTGAGAGCAGCTCTGTAAATCTAAGGAGGGTCTCTGGAGACCATGACTATGTACAGTTCACGCGGTAACCAGAAGACTATGACATACTTGGAGGGTGGTGAGGTCACAGAACCCAAGCTTTAAAGTAAGTGAACCATGTGTGCCTCGTTTATTTTTCAAAGAAACTTCTGAGAAGAGCTTAGAACAATTTTTTCCCACTGAGTGCCATTTCCCAAAGGTACTCACAAAGCAATAAGGTGTAACTGTAATGGCTGCACTGAGTTGTCTTCTGGACAGTGTTAGAAGGGACATAAAGAAGGTGGACCGAGAGCTGAGGCAGCTGCGATGCATTGACGAGTGCACGCGGTGTCTGTGCGACCTGTACATGCACCCCTACTGCTGCTGTGACCTGCACCCCTACCCCTACTGCCTCTGCTACTCCAAGCGGGCACGCTCCTGTGGGCTCTGCGACCTCTACCCGTGCTGCCTGTGTGACGTCAAGCTCTACTGTGTGCGACCATCGCTCAGAAGTTTGGAGAGGAAAGCCATTAGAGCCATAGAGGATGAAAAGAGAGAGCTCGCCAAGTAAAAGAACTTCCTACGATTTTTAGAGTCAGTGTACGAAGGCTTAGGAGTCGCCGGGGGTGGGGTGGTGGAAGGGGGCGGGGGGACGGAACAGTAGACACTGGAACAAACATGGAAAGGGGCTGGAGATAATGACTCGGGTGACTTAGCACAGGTTTCAAGAAAAGAAGGGTAAATGGGTCCATGACGGGAATTGTGAGATTCTCAAAAGCCCGTGGAATGATGTCGATTGGCAAGGTGGTGGGTGGTTTAGAGCCGGAGTGCCAACTTGATAAATAACAGGGCTTTAATGAGGGGAAGAAATAGGGGGTGTCGTTAAAAAGCTATTGGAAGAAGCAAACTAAACATTTTTTTCTGGTTATGAGTGAAGTGATTTGAGTACTTTCGGGCTTACAGGAATGACTACAGAGAAGCAATAACAATTGATCAACTCCTTAATGTTTGCCAGAGCCTTTAAGAGCAGGGGAGCAAACTGAACAACAGAGGCATGCCCTGGGTTTGGTAGGAAAACCCTTCTCCCGTTCCCCAACTCCAGGCAGCCTTAAAATCCATCTGGAGTAGACCCTGTTATGTCGGGCTCCCCCTCCAGCAGCAGCAAAGGTGGTGAACGGGAACTATGGAACCGAGAGTCACAGCGTTCAGAACAGAGTTGAGAGGGCTCTAATCGAACTGGGTAATTTTAAAGCCACTTTTTACAATTTTGTTTGATCACATTTCCTTTGCTGGCCTGGAGAAAGCTTTCCGTTTCTAACTTTCCACTGTTTGCCAGCCAGTCTGGTACAATTGATGAAAACAATGGTTGAAAGCATTGTCCTCTGGCTAAATAAATGTATATGATAATAACAAATAAACCATACACTGGGACACTAGGTAGATGTAAAGCAGAATGATGAAGCCTTTTACGCGTCGATGTATTGAATGAAAGAGGCAAGAAAAACTACTTAATATGCTACTGCTTTTAACAAGATGGGCACAAATGGTTGATAGATTTTTTTTTTGATCGAAATATACTTGACATATACCACTGTGTAAATTTAAGGTGCATAGTGTTTTTGATACATTTATATATTATGATGATTGCCATTGTGGTGATAATTAGCACCTCTATCATGTTCCATAAAGATCATTTCTTTTTAGTGGTTGGAATAATTACATTCTAGCCCCTTACCAAGTCTGATGATTATAATACAATATTGTTGTCTATATTCACTATACTGTCCATTAGATCGCTGGGACTTATTTACTACTCATTGCAAGTTTCTATCCTTAAACAACATCCTTCCTATCCGCATGGTAGATTAATAGATTAGATGGGTAGACAGGGAGGGAGGGATGTAAGTAGGTAAAAAAGTAGGTGGATGGATGGAAAAAGAGGGAGTTGGAGACAGAGACAGACTCTTGATACCAGTGACTGGGATATTACACTAGAAAAGGCAATAGGGCAACTATTGTCCAAGTCATCAGTCACCAAAGGTCAGGAATGAACCCCTCTCAATGGTTTGGGAGGGGCCTATTGCGTATAAACTCATCTACACTCAATTTGAAACAGTTTTTATTTTTGCTCCTCAGAGTATCAGGTTAGGTAAGCTTTGCACACTGAGTCAGAGATTCCTTTTTTAATTGGTCTACATGAAGGGTTACTTGTGAGCAGGCCTGTATCCACTGTCCCTGTGTCTCTGAATCCTTGAATACCCTTGATCCGAGTCCTTCCAGACTTTGTCTCCTGGCTGTCTCTCCTCTCCAGACTCTCCGAGAAGAATGCCTCTCTGTTCTTCACCCTCTGGGCACCCTCCACCAGCCCCAGGAGTCCCCATTTCTTGGCATGCAGTAGACACAACCTCAAGCTGAAGTCTCAGCAGTGTGGTGTATACAAGAGATAATGCTTTCTATGGGTTGTGATATTTTTTTCGACAATGTCTGGGTTTTTGCTGATTTTTTTTTTCCTCTGCCCGAGGCAGTATACGAAGTTGGTGATGTCTTTACACGAATTCCCCCATCTCTGAACTGATACCTCTGAGTCCATTCTGGAAATGACCTCGGGCTTACCCTCTTATGTCCCCTCCCAGCCACTTTCTTCCCATTCCTACCATCTTGTGAAATCCTCCTATGCTCGATTTCTGACAGCTTGACATTTCACCATCCAGGAGGGCTTAGTGTCACCTGCAAACCTAAATATTCAGTTTTCCTGACCACGGATGAAAATGTTAAACCCTGATCTAGCCCCAGTCCCAGAAGACTCCTACTGTTAGTAATTTTTCTTCCAATGAAATGCCTCCTTTTCCTTATCTCTCACCTAGCTCCCAATCCATGACTAAAGAGATCCAGAAATAGCATGTTGATTCAATTTTTTTTAAACAACCTTTGGTGTGAAACCTTGCCCAAGGCTTTGTGAGTTTAGAAATCATATTCACATGACCTTCTACCCCTTTAAAGAATGCTACCAGTTTGGTTAGGTAGGACATGTCCTTTCAGAAGCCAGGCTGTATTATCCTGAGGTTCTTTGTCCAGCGGGAAAATTCCCTGGTCTATAGCTGCCACGGCCCCATTGGAATTGTTTTCCTGTGTGAGAGTCAATCTGCTCTTTTAATAACTGGTAAGAAGGCTTGGCTGACATTTCTCCCCTAAGTTGCTTGAGCATTCCTGAGTGTATGTTATCTGACTGATGTACGTGTGTGTTTTTAGATTAGGTGTAGGTCCAATCCATTTCCATTGTGTACCTAGCTGCTGCTTCAAAAGACATCTTGGCAGTAACTTCCTTAGTTGAGACTCAAGTAAGTACTTCTGTTTTTTAGATTCTTTAATATTCTTTTTTCCTCCCCAAACTGCCCTTTTCACCGCAAGCACCAGTGGTTCCCCTGACTCTACCTTCTTCTTCTGGATTTGGAGGGACTGCGGGAACAGAGTCTGGCTTCCTCTGTAAGAAGCCACGCCACCAGCCTGTCTTGAGTTTGCACCTGATTCACCACCACGCTTCATGGCCCTCCCGATCCTCGGTACAGAAGGGCCATAAACCAAAGCCAGGCCCTCCTCTGCCCAGTGTTGAGGAGTTGATTCTCTAATAAATGAATGCCCCTTTTTGACTCTGACCCCCGGCGGCGCTAGTCCTTGCAGACAAATGCTTGATTTACGGCTGTGCTGTATGTAGGGCTCAGGGCTGTGCATTGGGCTCAAGCTCACACCCTTTACTTATTAATACCTGGAAACTCAGACTGAGACTACGCTTCCCTTCACTCACCCAACTGTCTATGGTTGGTCTGAATCACAGTGAGAAATTTCCTTGAAAATCCCCACACTGGAGGGGCACCATCTTCGGCAAACTTCAAAAATCTGCCCTCTCCTTTCCTTCCTTGTTTTCTTTCACGCTCTAAGACCAAGGTTTTCACTGACTCACTCTTACGTGGTCTGGCTGATGACTATCAGCCTCAGGGGGATCTAGGCTTACCTCCCCAGGCCTAAGCCCTCGGGAAATCTCTCCACTCTTCCAAGCTCTGACCCACAGGGCAGGGCATAGCACTCTCTCCCCCAGCATCCCTGCAAGAGGGGAAGCGAGTGTGGCCCCCTGTTCCTTTCTCCTCCTAATCCTTTCCTACTCCCAGGTTAGGAGCCCAGTCCCCCCCAGCGGGGCAGGGGTAGGAATGGCCGCCCATCTAAGCCAAAAGCATGTCTATTATTTGGTTTGACCTTATTGGTTAATGATACAGGACTTGGAGCTTGGTGACTTAAAGCCTTAGGCTTCGGGGAAATCTGAGTATGGTGGAGCCAGGTCCAGCCTGACAAAGAGACTTACCCTTTATTGAGTTCTCATTCAGCAGGTGCCACATTCCATCTTCATTTGATCCTTGCAACATCTTGGCTGTCTTAGAGATGACGAAACAGACTCAGGAGCAATGTTCTTGACCACTAGGAGTTGGGAGAGCCGGGACTTGAAGCCAGGTTGGCCTGAGTCTGGAATCCATGTGCTTAACCACCTGGTCAGTGGCTCTCACAGAGTGGCTCGGACCAGCATCACCTGGAACTTGTTAGAAATGCAAATTCCTGGCTCCTCCGTGGGCCCACCAAATGGGAAACTCTGGGGGTGGGGCGAAGCCACCTGTGCTTTAACAAGCACTGCCGGGGACTCTGACGCACCTGCATTTGCTACTCTCAGTATCAAACAGAAGTCAGAAGGGAGGGCAGGGAAGGGGAAGAGGGAGAAAAAAGAAGAGAAAGTGAAAGATGAGTTGCAAAGGAGGAATGGAGTTTAGTGGGTCTTTGGAAGGGGAGTACTTTAGGAGAAAAAGCAAAGTACTCCAAGGACAGCTACAGGAAGGCACACTTCCCTTGGCTCCTGGGTAGAGATAGGCCTTTTTGACATCTTCATTATTTTATTTAGCACGAGGCTGGACCTCATTCATATCTTTGTGAAAGGGGCTGACTACATAGCTCATCGTTGCCGGGGGGGGGGCGGGTAGGGGAGCAGGTTGTGTCACTTTCAGGAGCTTGGTCGCACACCCCGGAGAACTTCAGCTGCAGAAGGGAGGAGGGCTGGCACACCCAGACACCGTGGGCCACTCGCTTTTCCCTCAGCTTCTCTGGAAGTCTTCTGCAACGAACCAAGGGGCTGATTTCCCTACGTTAACTGTGCTCCAGCTCCCCGCTCATGATAACAACTACAGGAGGCAATCTCCCTTTGCCCAGAAAACCACAGAGCCATGGAAATTCCCTTGCGGGGTGATAGGTACATCGCCAGACAGGAGTCAAGTTGCAAGTTCAGAGTTATAGCTGATGAGTAAAATGTGGCTTCTGCAATTTCTCTGAAACCCACACATCCCCCACCGATAACCCCTGACCGAGAAGCAAAAGGAAGAAGACACCTAACTTGGCCAAGACTTTTTAGGCAATTTCTCAAAGACTCGCATTGGTGAGACCTCTGCGCAGCTGCTGCAGGGGCAAAGGGGCCCGAGAGACAGGGCCAGAGGAAGACGGGGACCTGAGCCACAACAACAACAACACACGCAATTGCACACGGAGACTTAGACTGCTGACAGGAGGAGAAGGATCTGGAAGCTGGCTTTGGCTTGTAGAACTGGCTCCCAGATCCATCTCCTGTGAAGGGCAGGAGGCCTTTGACGGAATCAGGATGGCAGTAGTGAGGGGTCCTAGCAATCCGGCTTGGGCTCCGTGGTCCTGTTTTGTGCGGCCCAGCCCCCTTTACAGCAGGGTTTGAGGTTTTCATCGCCAATGGGAAGGTCTGAGCTGAACAGAAGGACTTTCATTCTCAGCCCATGTCCACACCGTGGGAGGTCCTTGAGAGATCCAGGTGCACCCATTCTGCTCTCTGTTCCACTCTCGGCTTTGGCTGCTCAGGCTTCCAGGCCCTGGTCCATCCAGAGACGACACGGGGCATTTTTGGGAGCTATTCTCGGTCCATCCAGGGAAGACAGAGTGCGTTTTCTCCTGTTTGTTTTGTTCCACAGATATAAAGATATTTTTTTGGAAGTCCAGTTCTCTTCCTTTCTCCTTGGTATGGCCTGTGGGTATCCTGGCACACTCCGGGCATGAGAGATATCTGTGCCCCGGGCAGCCCACGTTCCTTGGGGCTGGATGTGGAAAGGAAGCTGGCTGACTGTCACAGTCCTCTGGGTGCCTTGCACAGTTGTTTCTGTTGGCCTCGGTGTCTTCTAGGAGATTATTCCATTTAATCATTTGCAACTAGCCTCTTAAGGGCCTTGATTTGTAACCTTCAGTATAAGGGCTCACACTTGTTAAACCAATCATGTTAGGGGTCATCAAGTGAAAAATACAGATTCAAAGCAGTATGTATAGCATGATTTCATAAGAACACACGTAAGAATCTACATCTGTATGTGAAAAATACACAGAGAGAAGAAAATCTAACACCAAAATGTTATATGCTATATAGGATTATGGGTTGTTGTTTTTTTACAAAATATTCCATCTTTTTGCTTATCTGTATATTTTCGAAGTTTTCTGCAATGAACTCGTATAACTTATATAACAAAAAAAAGAGTATAAACAAAATTCAGCATAAAAGGAAAGAATTAAAAAGGTATCTCAAACCGATCATCCAGGTGCAAAGTTTAGATTTGTCAAACTGGAAGAGGTTCTAGAAATTGCACACTCCCAAGACCTTCCTTTGGAGGCCAAGAGATGCAAGAAGATTTGCCAGAACTGTCTCTTAGAACACAGATTTTTTTTTTCTTGTTAAGGGATAAAAAGATCATTTCAGAATATTAGGTTGTCTTTGGAAGGATCAACAAATAGAAAAAAAGAAAAAAGGACCCTAAGGAAGGCCAAAGCATGTAGGGCTAATGCCAGGCTGCCCAACCTGTGTGCCAAGAACTACTATAAATACTTTTCATTCATTAATTTAAACCTCACAATCCTAGAAGTAGGCCACTCTTATTGTTCCAATTTTACAGATGAGGAAACCGAGGCACAGAGAAGCAAAGTAACTTATCCATATGGCAGAGCCACCATTTGAACCTAAAAACTCTGGCTCAGGAACCTGTGCTCTTAGGTACATGGCTTTCCTACTTCCCGATACATTGCAGGTGTTCAATCAGTGTGAGCCGCTGCTGTTATTTTTTTACTATGAAGGTGCCCACAGGACTGTGAGCAGTAGCAAGGGCAGCGCTGTAGGAACCATGGGGACCTGTGTTCGCCGCTCCAGGGGCTGCAGACAGCGGTAGTTACCGACTAGCAATGCAGGGGTGGGGAGAGAGGAGGAGGGAAAAAGCCCGGATTTGTAGTGTTTGCCAATTTCCATAGTGTAAATACCCCACCATGATAGATTTCGAGCTATCAACAGCAAGTCAGTGGATGGGAGGTGGCTAGTGATGGGCACCATCAGCCCTTGCAAGCTGGGAGGACCCGGATCCAGCTCACGGCCGCTCCCAGGGGACTGTCCCTGCTGGTGCCCGCCATCCCGAGTCTGGAGCAGCCTCACAGCAGCAGAAAGAGGCAGGCCCCTGGGGGGCAGAGCTGAGCTGGGGCACTTTGGCCTTGCATTGGTTGATGAAGCTTTCAGGCCGGGTCTGTGGGATGGCCCAGTGGTGGCACCAGTCTTGTGGGTAGCAGGGCTGGGTTCTGAGGCTGACAGACATCTTTAACATGCAGATTTTAAATCGCATATCAATTGGATCCCCTTTAAAAAAGGCTTGAGTCCACATTTAATAGTAGTAATAATGATCACAGTAATAACTAAGCAAGATTTATAATGTGTCGAGGACAGCATTAAGCAAAACTCCTAATCCCATCTAATCTTCCAAAAGCCCTATGATGGAGGTACTGTTATTATTTCCATTTTACAGATGAGGAAACTGACGCAAGTTTCCACAATTAATAAGAGAAGGAGCTGGGACTCAAATGCAGGAGAAAGATCTGGAAGGCCAAGCCGCCGACTGCTGTTGGCAGAGGTTTATATGTGGGAGAGTGCGATTTACATGGGAGAACTCTCATTTTTTACTTTATACAATTCTGTAGCGTTTGACTTTCCACAATGACTAGTGTTTACGTTTGCTCTTTTAAAAAAAATAGAGATCAGGCGCCTGGCTGGCTAGAGCATGTGACCCTTGATCTTGGGGTCGTGAGTTTCAAGGCCCAAGTCGGGCCACGGCTTACTTAAAAAATAATAGTCACAAAAAAATAGAGATCAAAATATTGTTTCTCAAGCTGTGTCTGAGATCTGTGTCTGAGACGCTCTCCTTTTTCTCAATTTCAGACTGAGGAGAACCACAAATAGAATTCTGGCCTCCTCTTGCTGTAGCAGTAACATTTTAGGATCAGTAAACGTGTGCGGCTTTGAGCCTGATCAAGTCAAAGTTCGGGTGAAGGACGGCAAGGTGTGTGTGACGGCCGAGCGGGAGAACAGGTACGACTGCCTCGGGTCCAAAAAGTACAGCTACATGAACATCTGCAAAGAGTTCAGCCTGCCGCCGTGCGTGGATGAGAAGGACGTGACGTACTCCTACGGGCTGGGCAGCTGCGTCAAGATCGAGTCTCCATGCTACCCCTGCACGTCTCCCTGCAACCCTTGCAACCCCTACAGCCCCTGCGGCCCCTGCAGCCCCTGCAGCCCCTGCAACCCCTGTGATCCCTGCAGCCCGTGCTATCCCTGCGGGAGCCGATTTTCCTGTAGAAAGATGATTTTGTAAAGCGTAGGAGCCCATGACTTAGTGGAAATCCCGTACTCCAGCCAGGCAGCTTTTCCAGTGTGTTTCCCCTCCTCTTCCCAATGGCCCGTGGTACTCAAGTCCCTAGGAAACTGAATACATAACTGCAACCCACCGGTGGTGTGCGTGAAAGTCTTTTGGCTCAACCCTCTGTGTGCTTCCTGTACCAGCGAGCGCCAGCTTCCGGGAAAAGATTCTCTCTGGGTGGGCATCCCCAGACACTGTTTTTCCAAGCGATCCAGTGCGATGGCCTAGCTCAGAAACCAAGCTGGTAAAGCAGACAGGAAGACTAGTGAGGTTGAAAGCAAGCACTTTGCAAAGCTACAGCAGTGGGGGAGCACCGGGGTGCAAGCTCTGCCCAGGAAATGGGCTGGGGGTTTTACTCGGTCAACAGGTCCGAGTGCAAAAGGACGGGAGTGGGGGGAAGCACGTTCACGGATTTAGGGTGGGGTGTTCATAGACAGCTTTTCCTTTCTCAACATTTCTATGATTTGGGGGGGAATGGCAAGCTCTGGTTCAGGCTGGTTTGCAACCTCCTTGTGATTTATTTCAACTGTCTGCTTTTCTCAAGCCCTGAAACTTCTTGTAGGCACAGTAGTTCAGTTCAAAGTTCATGAGTGAAAAACTACAGCTTTCACAACATGCTAGAGTATCACGAAATGATAACCTATTTCACCTGAAGGTGGATCCTCGTGGACATACCCATGAGCCATCCATGATCGCCAAGACAGAAGTAAGTGTAAAGGAAGGAGGACCTGTTGGGAGGGATCAGAATGAGACACGGGGGGCGCCTGGGTGGCTCAGTTGGTTAAGCGACTGCCTTCGGCTCAGGTCATGATCCCGGAGTCCTGGGATCGAGTCCCACATCGGGCTCCCAGCTCAGTGGGGAGCCTGCTTCTCCCTCTGACTCTCTCCCCTCTCATGCTGTTTCTCTCTCACTCGATCTCTAATAAATAAATAAAATCTTAAAAAAAAAAAAAAAGAATGAGACACGGGCCAGTTTTCGAGCTGACTCCTGGAGGAAATGTAAAACCCTCACGTTTGCACAGTGTTCTTTCAACGGTCTCAGCTACATGTGGATTAAAGCAGTGATTCTCAGCCTCGACCACACATGGGAATCACTTGGGGGAGCTTTAAAAATATGGATGGCAAACCAAAGGAAAAAAAGAAAAGAGTGAAAAATACTTAAAAAGAAAAAGGAAAAACAGGACTTTTTTAGAAAAGAAAAAAAATACTGATGCTTGGGTCCCATTTCCAGTTTCTAATGTAGTATAGATTTGAGGTGCAGCCTGGGCATCGAGACTTTTAAATGCCTCCCCAGGTAATTGAAACATGCAGCTAAAGTTGAGAAACTCTGCATGGGATCTTAAAGCTCTCCCAGCTTTTTTTCTTTAAAAGCTTCCTTCAAGTTCAAGGTTAAAGAATATTGATGGTAATGGCAGACATATTTTGCTTTCAATTGAGGGAAGTAATGGCCCTCTAAACAGGTGGTGAATAAAAAACACTGAACATCTCAGAAATTTATTACCTAGGAACCAGGTATAAATAAGTATGTCTGTGGGTACTAAATTGTAGAGTTACACTTAGAAGTGTCTTGCCATAACTTGATTTATAAATATTCTAGTTTCTAAGTTACAAATTTTTGAAAATGATTTTGAAAAAATTTCACCCTGTGGAGTCAAACGGAATCCCACGTGGGTCTTAGGCAAACAGGAATCTCTGTCCTCTGGAAGGCACCACTCTAGGGCGCCGCTGGCAGCTCTTCACTCCTTCATTCCCCCACTCACCTACTCACCCTCCTGTTAACCCAGCAACTCATTCATTCACCCAGTGAGTCTTGATTTTTTTTTTTTTTTACGAGGACGGGGGCGGGGTAGAGAGTAGTCTGAATTGGGTTATGAGGTCCCCTGGGCAGAGTACGTCACCTCAGCCATTGAACTCACTTTGCTGGCCGTGAGTCTATTCCAAGCTCCAGCTAAGGAGGCATCAGCCAGGCCCCTCCCCAGGGGCGGGGTCCATGGTATCTCCTGACCCATCTGCCCTCACACGTGGGGAGCCCCGCAGATTTTATGATTTTAAATGCCAGGTACTGTGCTCTGCAGCAGGGATGGAGAGAAGAAAATATCCCTTTCACAAATGCCTCAAATTAAATTGAAGGAGGGGTAGAGTGGAGGGATTGGGAAAGAAGGGAATGCCAAAGAAACTGAATTTACGAGGGCTAGGAGAGGCCAGAGGGGCCTTCCAGAGCTTGGGACATTGTTGATGTCACTGCCTTGCAAGATGCTTCAGGGAAGCCAGAGGCCACCCCTCAGCTCAGAGGCTGGCCTGTGGTGGGTTGGTTGTCCGAGTCTGCTCATCACCCTCACAGGGAAAGACTTGATATAAAGGCAAATGTGTATCAGCTGAGTACCTGCTATGAGCAAAACATGATGCCAGGAGCTATTATCAAGGAGCAGTGCCTCTCCAGGAGCTTCTCCTAGCCAAGGCAAGACTAACATCCGTGATATAATTGCCAACACACTTGACAGTGTGGAATCAAGAACTAAATTGTATGGCGTAGGCGCAAAGTGCCTTCCGTTCACAGAGGAGGGCTGGGAGGTGACCAGGGCAGGGGAGGCAGAGCTTGGGTGTGGGTCTTGTCTGCAGCCCGGAGGGAAGGCAGAAAGCAGGGTTCATTCCATGAACTAACCAGGTTCCCGAGAAGGAGGAGAAAGTGGATGTGAGGGAGAAGACACTTTTGCTGTTCTCAAAATTGTCTTTCACTGGCCAAAAGGACCCCCGGGGCTCAGACAGCTCTGCAGCTCCGAGTCCAACTGAAACACCCTCCTTCATCCACCAGGATGGGCGATGGGAATGGCGGGGAGACTCTTGAGTGGGCAGAGGTGAGAAATTGGCCCAGGGGGTAACTGAAAGATGAGGGAGCCTCTGAGCTGCTTCACTGTCCGGCATGTTACAATGAAAGGACATATTAATATACCACCTTCTAATATACGTGCTGGGTAAATATTAGAGAACTAAAGTTGGACATAGTAGTTACACTTCTTAGTGAACACAGGGTACAGTCTGGAGCCAAAGAGCTGCTTAATAGCATTATACTTAAAAAGTTTCTCAGGTACAGGATCGAGGGGAATCCATCCCCCCTGCCTACCATGTACTGTTTGAGTGCTTTCTTTTAAAACTCATGTAGTGTTCATGATCCCGGAGTTCTGGGATTGAGTCCCGCATCGGGCTTGCTGCTCAGCGGGGAGTCTGCTTCTCCCTCTGACCCTACCCCCTCTTGTGCTCTCTCTCTCACATAAATAAAATAAAATCTTAAAAAAAAAAATAGAACTCATGTAGTGTTCTCTAAAATGACATCGAAGATCCTCAGTTGACTGTTCTTTAGCTGTAAAATAATCTTATTTACAAATTGTTCATGTCCCCAGAACTGGTGCAATTAGTTTTAAATGATCTCAACTTCTCTTCCCTACCCAAAAAGTCCTCTTTCTCTGTCTTTGTCTCTCTGGCTGTTTCTCTTTCTCTGTCTCCCTCTCTCCCATACAAACCTATGAGTGTCACAGACTGGAGAAAGTTGGGACACTCCAATTTAGCCTTTTGGCTGAAGACATTACGCTGAAAATTAAGGTAAAATTGATCTGAAACCAGAAGAAACTGTGGGTTTGTAACCAGAGGGCGGGAGGGATGGTCTTGCTGGGTGACCTAGGTGAATTCAAGCAAAGTGTGTAAGGTTGTTGGCATGTATCATAGCAAGTTCTCAACAGACTCTTAGATGAGTCACATGATTTGTGATCATGGGAGGAAGATCAACTCAGAAGTTACCCTCAGGGAGCAACTGCTTTCCATGCTGACCCAGAAGCACTTCTTTCCAGTCTGCAGCTGGACTTTTAGTATTGGTTCCTCTCTCTCAAATTATAAAACAAAAATGAAATACATCACTGCTTAGGCCTCTGGATGTCTAAAAATTTGACAATGAGACGTAAGTACTCTTCTCCCTAACCACTCCCTAGTTCTGGTACCAGTATTAGTCACATGGAGGTCAAAAACCTTGGCGGATGTAGCACTACGCCTTGAAGGCTCATAAACCTGGCTTTTGACGGGTGATGAAGCCCGTGATTCCAAGGCCTTGGGTGTGCTTCAGAAAACGTGTCTGTCACAGGAAGAGTCCTAGAACCAGGATGCCAAAAGGGTGTTCGAAATCAAGCATCATGTTCTGGAGGCAACTGGTCCACCAGTTAGAACATCTTCCAGTAGGCCATCTTTCTCTTTGCTCAGTAGAGAGCTCCCCCAGAAGCATGAACATAAACCCGCATGGTTGGAATAACTTCTGCTTTAGGTAGAATGGGGACCACTAAACACTGGAGTGTTAGTCCACCAGTCTGGAAGGTTCTGGGGGAAGATACCCCTCTCTTCAACTCCAACTTCAGTGATAACTGCATTTGCACACACCAAGGAAAATGGTCTGGAAAGAGTCGTGCCCTGGTTTGTCTATTTTTTATACTCATGAATTCATAAGTAAGAAATTCAGACAGGGCATGGCTAGAATCTTCTGGAGGCTGCTTCACTCACTATCTGGTACCTGGGCTGGGATGACTCTAGGGTTGGTCATCTGGTCAGTGATTTTAGATGAAAAAATCTTACAATGGTGTAGAAAATGTCATCATTATACATGTAAACAAGTGCTTTTATTGAAAGCAATGCAACAATATTAAACAACCATAATATTTAGCATTAAAAATATTTCCACTCACGGAACACTTGAAATTAATACTGCATTAGAAAATTCTAAGAATATGGTCACCATGCCTGTGAAAACAACTACAGTCAAACACAAATTTTGTTTGCTAGTTTTCCCCCCCATATGTTTGTGGTTATTAAAACCATTTGAATTGAAAATGGATCAAGGTTTAGTGTTGCTTCTATAAATATAATGAGTGTGTATCCCAGATTTTCCAGGACAGCCCAGATTCCAAATGACCATGTCCCGGTTTGGGGATGGAAGGGTGTGGGCCATGCGTCTTGCCTGTGTGTGGTCAGGGTCTCCTGATTGGGGTGTTAAGGGGCTGGGACAGATCGTTCAGGTAACAGCAACAGAGTGAAAGGGCACAACAGCAAAAAAAAGGTATTTGAACCAAACTGGCAGCCCTTGAAGAAACTCAAAGGTGGCGGGAATGCCCGAGACCAGCATGTGTCAAAACAACTTGATAGATTAGGCAACTGTCTTGGAAGAGGAAGTTGGTCTTCCTGAGTCAGCAGCTTCATCACCTTCCAGTATTATCAGGGTCAAATATTTTTAGCCTTCAGGGCCTGGTCAGGGGTTTCTGAGGTGGATCTACCTCCTAGGAAGGGGTCGGTTCTGGAAGAGTGGGCTCATAGTGTCCATCTGTGGGAGCAGCCTTCGTTCCTTCTTCGGGTGAACCCACACAAGGACACGCTCTGTGCCCAGCAGCCCAAGGGAAGCAAGGCAGGATGCAGAAATGGTCCACAGCCAAATCTTTGCCTTTGAGGAGTTTCCATTCCAGCATGGGAGACACATAAAGTGGTAAGTTTTAATTACACCTCATCAAGGATTCCTACTGAGACAGAACCAAGCACTGAGGGGCACACAGAGGACAGAGCCACTAGCTGCGGGGTAGCTGGGGTGACTCAGGTGAGCCACTGGGCGGCGGGTCTCACACAAGCCCTTTCTAAGTCCTTTTTCCCTCAGTGGTTGAATGAGAGGACTAAGAATTGTTCCTCCTTGGTTTGTGTGAGTTCTTCTGAGGAGCACCCTTATACTTCCAAACTCCTTTTGCTGCCTTCCCTATCTCCTGCCCTTTACGGACCTGTCAGAGTCCAGGCAGGAAACTGAGCCGAAGATCAGCTGGGGTTTTTTTAAAGACTTAAGGACTAAGGGGTGTTGATGCCTACTGTAACTACCAACAGAGGGAAGCTGCTCTCAACCTGACCTGCAGAGGCAGGGAAGAAATGGGATCACTGGTGCCCAGATGACATCTGGAGCCCTGGACATAGAAGGGTGCAGCTGCTGCCAAAAGGACTGTCCAGCAGGTGGGGTGTGAGAGAAATAAAAACTCACCTCTCTGTCCTCCCGACTTCCAGTTCCCTGAGAGCGCATCCCATTGGCGAACCACAGTGGGAGACCAGAAGGTAAGGAAGCCCGGTGATGTGGTCCAATGAGGTTAGCCACCCAGGGCTTATGACCAAATAGAGAAGACCTTAAGGTGAAACTTTAGAATTAATGGAAAATAACGAACACTCTCTTCTTTTTTCTTTCCTCCTTACCTGCTTGCCCACAGGGCATCATGCCAGGCATTGAGGAATCAGGAATCAACAAGTCAGACCTGGCTCTTCATTTTATGGAGCTTATAGTCTAGGAGAGAGACAAATATGGAGCATACAAATAAAGGGATACAGGAACGGGATGGATGAGCTCAGGGAAACAAACCCCGGGTCTGGTTTTGATTCTCCAAAGTTGGCCACATAGTTCCTTGCTCCTAGAATTACAGTGTCTAAAGAGATCCCATGAAAACTTTGACTTAGAGCTGATCTTAGAAAGGCCACATGATGGACCACTCGGAATTTAGAGGCAAAATGCTTCTCAGCCCCATAGTCACTATCCCCCACGTCCTCTGTTATTCTTTAGCATTTCTACCCCTTTTGCTTAAACTTACTCACTCTTCCTTAATATGTAACAGAAAAGAAATTCAGGAGGATGTTTTTTAACCTTGGGATTGTGGAAAACAAACAAAGCAAGATAGGGTTGCCAGCGCACAGTGAAGGAGACCATCAACAAAGCGCGACAAGGCAACCTACTGAATGAGAGAAGATATTTGCAAATGATATATGCAATAAAGAATTAATATCCAAAATATATAAAGAACTTATACAACTCAACACGAAAAAAAACCGGACAATCTGATAAAAACTGGGCAGAGGACCTGAACAGACATTTTTCCAAAGAAAACACACATATGGCCAACAGACAATGAAAAGATGCTCACTATCACTAATCATCAGGGAAATGCAAATCAAAACCACAATGAGATATCACCTCACACCCATCAGGATGGCTAGTGTCAAAAAGATAAGAAATAAGTGTTGGCAAGGATATGGAGAAAAGGGAATCCTTGTGCACTGTTGGTGGGAATATAATTGGTGCAGCCACTGTGAGAAACAGTATGGAGGTTCCTCAAAAGATTAAAAACTGAAAATACAGGGGTGCCTACCTGGCTCAGTTGGAGGATTGTGCAACTCTTGGTCTCAGGATCATGGGTTTGAGCCCCACGTTGGGTGTAGAGATTACTAAAAACAAATAAATAAACTTAAAAAACATAAAAAATAAAAATTGAAATACAATATAACCTAGAAACTCCACTTCTGGGTATTTACCCAAAGAAAATGAAAACACTAATTCAGAAAGATATGTGCACCCCTATGTTTATTGCAGCATTATCCACAATAGCCAAGATATGGAAGCAACCCAAGTGTCCACTGGTAGATGAACGGATAAAGAAGAGGTGTATATATACAATGAAATATTACTCAGACAAAAAAGAAGGAAATGCTGCCATTTGCTACAGCATGGTTGGGCCTAGAAAGCATTATGCTAAGTGAAATAAGTCAGAGAAAGACAAAGACAATGATTCCATATGATTTCACTTATACATAGACTCTAAGAAACAAATGAACAAACAAAAGAGAACAGAAGCAGACTCATAAATACAGAGAACAAATTGGAAGTCGCCAGAGGTGGGGGTGGGGAGAATGGGCAAAACAGGTGAAGGCGATTGAGAGCTACAGACTTCCAGTTATAAAATAAGTAAGTCACGGGGTTGGGAAAGTACCGCATAGGGAATATAGTCAACAATTTGTAATAACTTTGTAAGGCGGCAGATGGGGACGACACTTATGGTGAACATTTCATGATGTATAAAAATCTCAAATCACTATGTTGTAACCTGAGACTAATATGTATGTCAACTGTACTTCTATTTTTAAATTTTTTAAAAATAATTTGATAATACCTCAAAAAAAGAAGAAAAAAAGACAGGGTATCCAGAAGCCATAACAAAAAAATACAGATATATTCAATTACATTTTTAAATATTGAGGCAAAGATCATAAAGTCAATAGAAACATAATAGGCTAGGAAAAAAATAGCTGAAATTGACAAAGTATATATCCTTAATAGACAATTTGAAAAGCACAAGACAAGCAACTCAAAAATGGACAAAAAGGAATGCTCATAGCAGCTTTACTTACAATCTCCCCAAACTGGAAGCAGCTAAGAGGTCCTTCAATCGGACATCAAATGGATAAACAAACTGTAGTACATCCAAAGAATAGGATATAATTCTGTGATAGATACATATATTTTTAAAAGTATCAAGTCACAGGGGTACCTGGGTGGCTCAGCCAGTTAAGCATCCAACTCTTGATCTCAGCTCGGGTCTTGAACTCGGGGTCATTTCTGATCTCCAGAATTGTAAGCACATACATTTGTGCTGTTTTAAACCACTGAGATTGTGGTACTTTGTTAGAGCGACAAGAGGAAATAAATACAGGGTCACAGTTAAGATATCCATCACTTTTACTTCAGTATTTTGAGTTCCTAAAGAGAGATTTTTATGGGGTTTAAAAAAAAAAAGTAGCCCATTGCGCTTAGTGCAGAGTCTGCTGGAGATTCTCTCTTGCCCCATCCCCCTCTGCTCCTCCCCCGCTCACGTGCACTCTCTCCCTCTTAAATAAATAAATAAATAAATAAATAAATGAATGAATGAATGAATGAATGAATGAATGAAAGAAACCTTAAAAAAAAGGTACCCCAAGTATCTCAGATTTCAGCTGGGGAGAAGTCAGTCCCATAGGAGAGAAGTGTGAAGAAAATCTTTAAAGATCATAAAGTTTGTTGAGGATGGCAGTGATCCTCAACCCTGACTATGCAGCAGATCAGAATCAGCTGAGGACACTTAGAACACTCCTCTCCGGGGGGCGGGGGGTCTCACCCAGGCTCACGGGGAGACATGCATGAGGACGCTCACTGCAGAACTGCTGGGGCCGGAGGACAGCTAAAGGCAACACAGGTGTCCATCTCTAGGAGATAAAAAGCAAAGTGTGAGGGATACTGTGCAGAAAGGAGAAGCCGTGAATAGATATTCATATGTCAATAAAGACAGAACCTTAAAACATCGTATCGAGGGGGGAAAGGTGAGAAACAATGAAATTTATGAATCTACATTAAGAACACAAAGACCTAAAGAACATTACACATTTATAAGCGTATCTGCACACTTAAGAACATATATAAAGCCCATGGGGTACCCTTGGGGAGAGGGGTGAGAGTAGGGATCAGTGACCAAGAGGTCAAAGGAAATAAAAAGCGAGGCTCTGTGAATAACCCGGTGCTGGTAAAATGGTACACATGACAGAGTCTGACCAATTCAGTTCAGCACCTGGGCTCCAAACCAGGAGAAGAGAGGATTTAGATTAATGAGATCCAGCTCAGGCCTGGGGCTTGGTCATTTTTTTTTTTTTTTTTTAAGATTTATTTGTTTGTTTTAGTGAGGGAGAAAGAGAGAGAGAGCCTGAGTGGCAGGGGTAGAGAGAGAGGGAGAGGGAGAGAGAATCCCCAGCAGACTCCGTGAGGAGCCAGAGCTGGGCTCAATCCCACAACCCATGAGATCATGACCTGAGCGGAAACCAAGAGTTAGCCGCTTAACCAACTGAGCCACCCAGGCACCCCAGGGCTTGGTCATTTTTAAAAACTCCAGAGATGATTCTGATATACCTCCAGGTCTGAGAACCTGAGGCTCTTGCTGAACACAGGCAGTTCTGTGAACAACCATCTAGAGAGGAGGAGGCTCGGGAGAGAAGGGGAGGTAGTGGGGGAGACACGGACCCAGAAAATGGCAGCTCTTGTGTTAGGATGATGGCATTATGGGAAATCCCCTTCCTGTATCTCTATACTACTCTGAATGATGTTACATTGCTTTTATGTATTTCCAATGCCATTGACTTTTTTGTTTCTAAGTAGTTCAGAGTTTCTAGGGAGAGTTAAGGGCCATGAGGGAACTCAACAGCCACTTGAGATTTTAAAGCTCAGACTGAATAGTAGCAGTTGCCAAATTTAGCAAAAATCAATGTTAAAGTGCAGTTGAAACAAGAGTTAACTCTTTAAGGTAGGAAGAATTCTTAACAGTTATACTTAAAACATTTATCCTTGTATGTAGCATTTCACAGTTGAAATACAGGAAGTATATTTAATATTTGCTATCTAAATACATGATATACTTATAAAAAGCAAAGTGAGTGTATCGAATGGGGAGAACAGATTAGGCTGGGTCCTCCCAAAGCAGATGTGAGATGATGAAAGGTGCGAGAAAGTTATTAGGAGAAACATCTCTGAGAGGAAACTCGAGAGGGAGCCGGAAGAGGCTGGGGAAGCCTGCCTTCAGACCATAATGTGGATCCGGCAGTAAGTGATGGAGAGACGGAAGGAGGGCACTCTGCAGGGCATGGGGGGCGGGGGTGGTACTGACTAAGATTGCCTGGCAATCTAAGGAAGGATTGCATGCCTGTGAGGGAGTTCGCAAACCAGGCGCCAAGTAGAGGAGACCACGCCCCCTAGCGATGAGCCAGCTCCCTCACTGGCTGGAAGCATCCTTGGGAGGCGTGGTCTTACTGTAAACACGTGAAAGATTTCAGAGCTCGCCTCTGAGGTTGTTGGTCAGTTGCACTCCCTGCAGTATGAGTGATGCCTTCTCATGGCCACCACTGGCATCCTCAGTTTTGTCCACAAGTGTTTGTGAACTAAGCCTAATGTCTATGCTTGGACTATGGAAATGACATCATTCTTGGAGTGGTGGCACCTCTTATTTAGCGAGGGCAGTAACTAACAGGAAGAATTTAAATTTTTTCTAGGACTTGCCTGAAACTTTCACTCAGCTTGTCTTTCGTGATGACAAGATCAAGGACCATGGATGGTACAGGACAAAGACATGTAATAGAGCTGCTCCAGGGGAAAGATGGCAGGGGGAAAAGACTGGGTCCTGGGCAGGAGAAAGAGATATGGTGAGATTCTGGAGATTGGTGGCTTTCTAAGTATTAATAGACCTGGTCCTATTCTTACAACTGCCCAGAGAATATAGCAGGGCTGCAGAGGACCTTGGGTGCTCCCTTTAAGAATATCAGCACTGATCATCCTGAATCAAAGACGATAGGCCTTGCCTTGTTGGAACGCCATGTTGGCCTCCTGCATACTATGCAACATTAGGGAGAGGGTTGGAGCACCAATAATGCCTGGAATTGACCTTCCACCCAGTTTGGCAGGGTGGAGGCTTGGAAACTGAATTTGATTCAAACAAAGTAAAAATGTGTTTTGTCTCTGGCACACCCATATTTATGGAGTACAAGTCATTGCACTTTCATACTTCTTTTTCATGTGGGTGGTGGGAAGTCCATTTTCAGTCATTTTGAGGGCACCCTCCTCTTAGGGTTGTACTAGGGGCTGGGGCACAGAGGGTTGAGAAGTCTTTTGGCCTGCAGCCTCTGTTGTGCAGCTTTGCCTCGGCCCATCTCTGAGAATAGAGGCATCTGAGTGGGTCACCCATGTCCGGTGTCCTGCCTGTGGTGGGCTGTCCCACTGAGACCATCTGTTGCCTCTATCCTGCTCACCAACACCAGTGTTTCATACTGCTTCCCAATTCTCAAACCTACCACATCAGAATTACAGTAATGCTACCGAGAGTAATGCAACTATTAAATTCCAAATTTTCAGTAGCTTGGAAAATAAGTTTATCTCTTGCTCACATAAAAGTCCGGGACGGGAATTCTCTGGTTGGCAGATGGCTTTCAGGAACCAGGGGCCTTTCATTTGGTGGCTCCTCTCTCCTAGAGCCTTAAAGTTCTCCAGACCCACCCAATGGCTTGTGCATACATATGAGAGAGAAAATAGAGGAATACATAAGTTCCTTCACCAGGAAATGCCACAAACTTCTTCTACTCATCATCGATTGGCAACGAGTCACGTAGTCCCCTCTAGATGTAGGGGAGTCTGGGATATGTAGTTCCCAGCTGCGCAACACTATAATATGGAAGGGGAATGTGAGGGAGCGTGAGTCTTTGCCGTACAAGTAGCCAAGGCTGTCACACCTTCCACAGTCCCAGTTCTAGCTAATAACCACACTTCCTACTTCTCTGGAAAATGGAATCATTCCGGGGGCACCTGGGTGGCTCAGTCGTTAAGTGACTGCCTTCGGCTCAGGTCATGGTCCCAGGGTCCTGGGATCGAGCCCCGCATCGGGCTCCCTGCTTGGCGGGAAGCCTGCTTCTTCCTCTCCCGCTCCCCCTGCTTGTGTTCCCTCTCTCGCTGTCTCTCTCTGTCAAATAAATAAATAAAATCTTTAAAAAAAAAGAAAGAAAGAAAGAAAGAAAATAGAACCATTCCGATCTTTCCTTATCTTCCTACCACCAAATCCGCCGGGATATGTAACCGCACTCTCTGCCTTCTCTCTTGTCACAAGTGTAGCAGGATGTCACATGGTCCTTTCCTTGTTGTCCACATTTTGATTGAAGACGGACAAAAAACAATGCCATAGGCGCTAAGTACTCCTCAATCCTAAAGTGGAGGACTAGTCTACAGTGGAAGGCAGCCCCTAAGATAACTCTTCATGGGCCTCGTCTCCTGGGACTCCTGCATTTCTGCAGTTGCCTCCTCTTGAGTGTGGACTAAGCCTAGTGATTCACTCCTAATAAACAGAATACCGTACAAGTGACGGACGTCATTATGAGATCAGGTTATTAGACTGCAGCCTCCGTTGGGCTCCCTTGCTCATTCTGAGTTAAGCCAGCGGCCGTGTTGTGAGCTGCCCTATGAAGAGGCCCACCTGGCAAAGAACTGACATCTCTGGCCAACAGTCAGTGAGGACCCAAGGCCTGTCAACAGCCGTGAAAGTGAGCTTGGAAGTGGATCCCCTCAGTCAAGCCTTGAAATGACCGCAGCCTGAAACGACATCTTGATTGCAGCCTTGGGAGAGAGCCTAAGCCTAAGGCACCCAGCTAAACTGTGCTTTGCTGACTCACAGTATATCAGTTTGCCAGGGCTGCTGTAACAAAGTCCCACAGACTGGGTGGTTTAGACAACAGACGTTATATTTATTTTCCCACAGTTCTGGGGGCTGGAAGTCTAAGATCAAAGTGTTGGCAGGTTTGGTTTCTTCTGGAGCCTCTGTCCTGGGCTTGCAGATGGCCACCTTCCCTCTGTGTCCTCACATGGCCTCTCCTCTGTACTCAACAACCCCTGGTACCTATCCCACCTCTTATAAGGATGCCAGTCATATTGGATCATGGCCCACCTTATGACCTCGTTTAATCTTACCTACCTCTTTAAAGACACTATCTCCAAATCCAGTTACATTCCAAAGTACTGGAGGGGTAGGGTTTCAACATATGAATTTTGGAGGGACACAGATCAATCCTTAACACACAGTAACCGTGAGATAATAAATGTTTATTGTTTTAAGTGCTAAAAATTGGGGTAATTTGGTACACAGAAATGGATAACAAATACAAACACCTAGGTGAGACTTTCTAAGAGACTGTGACGCTGTCTCTGCTCATAACCGCCCCCCCCCAAGCATCTCCAAGAAGGCTGGGGGTTCACTGGTCGTGGAAGCAGGTGGTGGTGAGGCTTTCCATAAAGAGAGATGTATGTCAGTGTGCTGAGCTGTGCACCCCCTTAACCCACATCTCAGGAAGGGAAGAAATACATTCACCTCACCCTAACTAGTGTGGGAAGTGATGGGGTTCAGGACATGCTGCCCCAAAATATGGCACCTTGGCATGTTAAGAAGAAAACCACAGGTCCAAAATGGAGTCACTGGTGCTAGGACCATACCACCAAACCACAGCTTAATGACTAATGTAATTGCTGTTTCAACCTTTCCCAGGAATGTAATCTTAACTAGTCAGTCTGGAATTTCCTGATCAGCACATGAGGTGATCCACCTGATAAGAACCCCTCTCTCCCAAGATCTAGTGCCGCTCTGCTAGAGGGAGGTGACTTTGCCCAAAATAATCCTTTTGTTGTTGTTTACGACTTCTTTGTCCCACCTCTGCTCTGCCTTTTAAAAAACCCTTCTGTCTAGTACAGCTCCTTGGAGCTCTTTTCTGTTTGCTAGGTGGGATGCTGCCCAATTTGCAAATCATAGAATAAAGTCAATTAGATCTTCAGATTTATTCAGTCGAATTTTGTTTTGTTTTTGGGGGGTTTTTTTGGGTGACAATGAAAGGAAACCTCATTTAGAATGGAGTCGGGAGGCCAGCAGGGGGAGCCCTCACACCCTACCACCCCACACTGTCAGTCACAGACCCAACAGAAGGCCATCCCCTAACCCTGGCACCTGGATACACCTTTATTCTCCCAGCAAGAGGAAGAAAGGCTTTCCTCCTCCCCAGCAACAGCCCAGCCAATGAGACACTGTCCCAACAAAAAGCCACTGCACTTCAAACTCCCAGTTCACTCAATGGACTTTTGGGTTATACTAGCCATTCAGTTTCTCCTTTCCTCCATAAAAGAGCATTCCTCACCTTTGTTCTCCAGACTTGCCAATGGTTTTGCCTTAGCTTATTTGTCCTGGATTGCAGACTTCCGCTATTCCCGACTAAACTCATTTTTGCTGGTAAAATAAGTGGTATTTTTATTCTTAAGGTTAACTTTTTTTAAAACAGAATATTGGATATTTTAAGCTGGAGGTGTATGAGAAAACAGCAGAAGCCAGAAGTTCACTTTGACCTGCCCCTGCCCTTCTCTGAATCGGTCCTAAAACCCTCCTGTGAGAGGTGCCCTCCCTACAACCGGAGAAAAGGAGCATCCTAGTATCTGAAGACAATAGGGCACTGTGGTGGCTGCAAATTTTCCCTTCTTCCCTACTACAACTCCTTGGCTGGCCTAATAATTAAGTTGACATAAGACAGATTAACAAGAGGAAAACAAACAAAAGTTTAATAACATGTATACCTCCAGTATACATGGGAGAGACCCAGGAAAATGAGGGAACTCTCCAAAATGGCTGAAGCCATCACCTTAAGTACCATCTCAAGCTAAAGACAAAGGAAGATGTTGGGGCAGGGAGTCTGTTATGGGAGATTTCCAGGAAAAGCACAATGAACAAGGATAAGGTTGCTATGCAGATTTAATCTATCGCCTTCTTCATCAATAAGAATTTCTAAACATTTAGTTATCCTGCTCTCCATCTTACAGACAGGGAGGCGCCCTTACTAATGGAGATGCCTCTTCTAAATCTAAATGTCCCTTATGAAAGGGAAATGTCTCAGTTTTCAAAGCTTCTTCTGTGTCTGCAGTTTCTTAAAAACAACCAGCTTAAAATAATCAGTATGCCAAAGAAGCATATCTTGGGTGGCAAAGTCTGCTCCCCTTCAACACCAACAAGAACCCTAATAAACAGGTCTCACCCACCGGTCCATGACACTTATTTCGTACTCCTCAATCTATCATATTTCTATACAACTCCATCTATCCTACTCTTCATCGGACGTGGCATAAAAACACACAGGTCTTCATTTCCTTATGAAGGCTCCTATGTCATGTAAAACTCACCACAAATAAATCTGTATGCTTTTCTCCTGTTCGTGTCTTTGTCAGTTTAATTTTCAGACCTAGCTGCTACCCTAAGAGGGTCAAGGAAAACTTTTTCCTTCCCTACAGAAGCTTTGAGAGGACACTTGGAGAGTCTGAATTGTGTCCCCTGGATTTGGCAGGGGAAGAGTGGCTGGTATCTGACCCCACCTGGGAACTCTAAAAGGAACGGTGGCTCTCTTGAGGGTGGCTCTACCAGGCTGCAGATTTGAGAGGGCAAGAGGTGAGCATCTGAAAAGTAGCAGACCATGCCACCCCCAATATGCCGCTTTGGTATAAGGATTATTTTGAGCTAAAGGCAATTGAGAAGAAGCAGATACAAGAAAAGCTCCCTGCCTTCCCCCTATTTGCCTAAAAGCAGGACATTTGTAAATGTTTTCCCCCTGCCCTCTCTACCAGGAAGGACAGAAGTTAATCACTGGAGATAACTCTAGACTCTCATAAGCACCAAATGAGTCTACGTAACAAACCTTACTAAAAGTAGCCTTTATTTCCCCATATATTTGCTTTCCCACAATTTGCCATTGCTGGGAGCTCAAAGTTCTTTTCCTTTGTCTCGTCACTTCTCTAAAACTTTCTTGTTCTTTTGTCATGCTGTATAAGCCTAAGTTCTAACCACCCCTTTGAGTTACTCATGGCTGAGTGCTCCCCATGCAAATGTACGTTACTAAACTTCTCTTTGTCTTCTGTGATTATTCTGTCTTTTGTCAGGCTAATTTCCAGGTCCCTAGCCAAAGAACCAAAGATGGGCAGAGGAAAAAGCTCCTTAAACTTGACTGCTTATCACGTCACCTAGGCCTCTTGTTAACTTGTAGATTCTGATTCAACAGGTGAGGGGATCCTAAGTTCTCCATTTTGGACAGGTGACACCTGGGCTGCTGGCCCATGGCCCGCACTGACTTGGAAGACAGTAAGCGGAAAGTGGGAGGAGGCACCCCCAGTGGGTAAAATACCCCTAAAGATGGAGAAAGAATAAGTGGTTTCCTGTCTGCACCCTCATGAGGCTAGCCAGTGCCATAAGCTGGGAGCAAGTCAGATGAAGTGGTCCCTGCCACCATGAGACCTTCCCAGGAGCCTCAGTTCTGTTGCCGCTCTCCAACTCCCAAGGCTGCCGCCCTAAATCTGCCCTCCTTCTCCAGTAAGATCAGTTCCTCTCTCTGTTAGAGCTTCCCCAGCCGCACACCAATACACGGCTCTTCTCTAATAAAGCAAAGCAAAGCAAAGCAAAGCAAACCCTTTCTCTACCCCCTGCCCCCTTCAACCACAGTTCCCAGTAAAATTTCCACATTTTCTCCACTTCATTGCCCTACATTCATTTAAAAAAAAAAAAAAAACCACATACACACATTTAAATTGGGAAATATGTATACAAAGGAAGGTAAAAAAAAGTTCTTTTGTTGCTTGGACAAGTAACTAGTTTCTCTGAGGCTTCTTTTTCTTACTGTAGCAAGGATACAGCCTTGCTGTGTTTTGAGAGCACTAAATAAAATAACTCTGCCAAGTATCAGAGGCACAAATTAGGTCTTCAATAAACTACCTTAGGTAGTTTAAGGTAAGAAACCCGCCCAGCTCCAGGTAAAGCAGGGCTGGCATTGGCCCAGGCAAGTCTAGTCATGTCCCTGGATTTCTCTCTGCCTCCCTGCCCCCATCCAGTCCCATCAGCTCATGGCCTCCATTCTCTGTGGTCTGGGCTTGAGCTGAGGATTGCAAAATGGAATCAGCAAGGAAAGGGCAGGAATGAGAGGCCAACAGACCTTGTATTCTACCCCCCAGCCCCCAGCAAGCTCACTAAAGCACAATCTATCCCTCAGATCCCAGGGGTCTGGTAATTTCTTGATCTCTCTCCTGTTAAATAATAAAAATTCAACTGAGTAAATTTTAAAGATAATAATTGGCTTTACTGAATGATTCATGAATCAGGCCAGCATCCCATCTAGCAGATCGAAAGAAGCTCCAAAGGGCTACAGATAGGGGAAAGGTTTTTAAAGTCCAGACAAGGAAGTCATAAAAAAAAAAAATTATTTTGGGCAAGATCACCTCTCTCTGGGGGACAAAAAGGCCTTCCTTAATAGGTGAATTCTCTTACCTGTGCTAACCAGGAAATTCCGACTGACCAGTTAAGTTTACATTCCTGGGAAGGGTGCAAACTGCAATTAGGTGAGGTATTAAGTCCCAGTTTGGTGATGTGGGTCTAGCACAAGGGACTCCATTTTGGGCCTGTTGATTCTTTTACCCCGCTCTCATTCTGTGTATTCCATACCCTCTTCTTGCTCCACGGGCTCTGAGGGTCTAGGATGTGCCAGTTGTGAGGCCAGGGGCCAGCGGGTTTCGGAGACTCTGACCCAACACATTTCCTGTCCTCCAGGAGTTCATCAGAGGGGAGAACAAAGCAGTCAGGTTTCAAATCCTGGCTTCATTGGGGGAACGGCTGTGTTGGCCTTGGCTGAAACACTCCCAGGGACACTTCCTACTTCTTCACCCACAATATAGGGAGAGTAACACGTACCTTTCAGGGCTGTTTTGAAAATGCCACGGTGCAATCTAGCTCTTAGGATTTACACAACAAGAATTTTTCTGTGCTGTTTTTGCCTGTCAAGAAAAAAATGCAACAGCCTCATAAGGAGGAATGGAATATACTTCTCTCTAAAGATAGGCAAACACATTGGAGATAAAAAATAGTACATGGCAATACAGATTTTGATCCGAAAGGCAGACAGAAAAGCAGTTTGGGAAGTTTTTCAGTTCTCTTGTTAATTAACCCCCAGCTTGCTGGGTCAAAAGCAAAAGGGGATGTCCGTGGCCAGACTTCGGTGTCGCCACTAGGGGGCGTCGGTGTGCGGAAACTAAAGAGGCCTGACCGCAAAGTGGCTCTGCTTTCCCCGTGGACAGTAGGAAAGACAGAACACAGCTAATTGTCAAGAACTAAGGGGAGGCAGGTATTGAATTTTCGTCTCATTTCTAAATTTAGTTCTTAAGCCATGTGACAAATATAATAAAAAGAGACTGCAGAATGCCAAGGGAGGGAGGGAAACCTACATATTGGTCCTTCCCTTGGAAAATTGCTCCTGGAAAACAAGCAGTATTCTACTGCAATGCTCTTAGGTTGTCAGCGCTGTGCAGAGCATGTTATTAGAGGAATTTATTAATACAGATTCCACAATAAGTGGACACGAAACCTCTTGCTTTGGGCGGTTTCTTATTTCACTTCCTGGGGGATTTCTTCGGATTACCATCTACCTGGAAATTCATGTAAAACATGAAAATAGAGTTTGCATGAATTTCGCTCTGAAATGTTTTCTGTTTTATTTTCGCTTCTGCGGGGCTGGGGAGCATCGAGCACCCTGGGAGCTGTCCTTCTCCCCCACTTTATTCAGGATGAAAAAGAGGGTTTTCACTACCCTCTAGTGGCCGGCTCTGGCCAGGTTGAAACTGCCAAGGGGCTGGGCCAACAATGGCGCAGAGCAGGTGTCCATGGGGAGGGGAGCCTGAAAGAAGGTCTCCAGGCTGCGCAGGAGAGGGAAGGAGGAAAATTACTCCCACGGGGGTGCCAGGCTCTCCTGCCCCACTTCCCACTCCCGGGCAGGAAAACAGGCCCTGTTGCTGGCGGCTGTAGGAGCGACTCCAGGCAGCCCCCCCAGGAGGCCCCAGCCTGGGGATGGCAGGAGGGCCGGTGCCTGCACGGGGAGCCAGTGTGGAAGCCACTGCTGCCTTGTGGTTCTGTCCTGTGCGTGGAAGGAAGGGGAGCATCGTGGCCTCGGGATACCCCTCGCCTGGCTGCTCCCCCGGTGGGCGTGCCATGAGAGCTGAAAGTCCTCCGTGGTCCCACAGCCGCATTTGCGGTGTGGCCTGGCTGGGTTGCTGGCAAGCCCTGCATGTAAGGGTCTGTATCTGCTGCCTGTTGAAGTGGGCATAGGAAGGATTAGAGAGACTCCACGCAGAGGGGGTGCTTGCTTTCTCAGGGAAACAGCTAGTTATCTGTGACTCTGGGGTATGTTGGATGCTGCCTCCTGACTCTCAGCTTTTCCCACCTCTTTGAGGTTAAAGTCACTTAAATTTAAATACCCACCTGTGGCTATTGGCGACAGCATCAGACAATATAGTTGATATATATAATATAGAGGGAGACCTTTGTAACTCCAGTACTGAGTATGAAATGGGCAGTCACAGGATTGGATTCATGATGAACTGTGCGAGTTTTGAAGTGAGGGTAGGCATCAGACAGATGCAGTCAGATGCCCGCATCCATCCAGCCAACAAACCTCTTCCACCCGCCCCCCAACTTAACAATGTTCAAATATGATTTAGTTCCTCCCCCACTAGTCCGGCAGCTGGAGGGCTAACACTCTGCCCTGCTCATCCTATTCATTTTGGTTTCCCCAGCACCCAACACGGTCCCTGACATGCCGTAGAATCTCAAATATTGTTTGCATTGAAGGAATGGAGCCGTGCTAGGCCCTTGGAGAGATGCCCAGATCAATCAGACATGGATCCTACCCTCAGTGATTTTATGGCCCAATCATAAATACTTCACATATTAGATGAGAAGACTTGTGTGAAAGCGTTGGCATCATTCCTGGCACAAAGTAGGCTCGCAATAACTACTCGTTTCTTTTCTCCCTTCCGTTCTCCTCTTCCCTCTAGAACCCACCCTCCAAAGATTTCTGAACAGGATAAAGTGCTCGAGGTTTTAGAAGAGGCAAAGATTAATTTTGTCTGGGACAATCAATGAAGACTTCCTGGAGGAGGAAGCATTTGATCTGTTTCACCCAGAACTCTAAGCAGCATGAACACAGACGCAGAGATGTGTGGGAAAGTCAAAAGAAGGATGTGTGTGGAGAAATGCAGAAAAGGTCAGTCTTGTTTGTGGACGTGTATGAAGGAAAGAAGTAGGAAACTGGATAGGAAAGTCCCCTGCTTACGAGGTGAGGGAAGGCCCTAAAGGATGGTGTGAAGAACCTGGATTTCATTACCAGCGAGACCAGATAGCCCTGCACCTGGGCAGCTTCTGTTGTTTCACCACAGACTGTGTGATGACTCGGGGCTAGCTGCCTAATTCCCTCTGAGCCTTACTTTCTTCATCCATAAAATGAGGATGATACTACTTTCTCAAAACCTGAATGAGAGCACACTGCAAATACACACTACACTTTTCTAATCCTTTTCCACTTTGGAAAAGTCTGCATCTTATCACATATAGGGTTAACCCTGCACTCACTTATATGCCATTATCATATTCTAATTAAAAACTTCTCTATTTATGGATATTTAGGTTGCTGCCAATCTTTAAGTAATTTATATCTATGTATCTACAAGATAAATCCATAAAGTAGCATTGCTAAATCAAAGTGTATATGAAATTTGAATGTTGACAGAATTACCAAGTTAGTGGATCATAAAAGAATGGATCAGTTTCCACTCCTATCAGCAATATACATAAAGGTCTGTTTCCTTACGCCTTCACTAACGGTGTTACCAAACATTTTGATCTTTGCCAGTGTGAAAGGTTTTAAGTTGGTATCTAATTGCAGTCTTAATTTACATTTATATTATTAGGAGGGAGGTTGGGCATCTTTTCAACTTTTAAAGGTCGTTTGTATTTCTTCTCTGGGAACTGTTTGTAGCCTTTGACCATTTTGATTTGGTTGTTAGCTTTCTTCTTACTGATTTATGGGAATTATTTATTTATTAAGGAAATTAGCTCTTCTGGATGGGGTAGCAAGTGTTTATAATTTGTCATCTCTCTTTCAGTATGTTTATTTTTACCCCTGGCAGATATATATATATATATATATTTTTTTTTTTTTTTTTTTTAATCTTTCTATAGTTAGATTGACCATTGCTTCCTTTCACAGTTTCTGGCTTTTGGATCATCCTCAGAAAGGCATCCACTCCAAGATAATAAGAGGAATCTTGGATTTATTTGGGGGTGAGGAAAGAGGCAGGAAATTCCGCTTTCCTTTCTTCTAAGTGGCAGTGACCCTAACACCATTTCTCTGGATTCCTTTGAGCACCAAGAGCCATTCAAGAGCCAGGCAAGGGGCCCTGCTTAGAGGAAGATCATGTATTGATGTCAATGTTCTAAACATCACTTCGTCCTCACGACAACGGTGTGAGGTGTTAGCATCCTCGTTTGTCAAGTGAGGGGCCAAGGTTCAGAGAGCAAATTGCCCCCAGAGGCACAGCCAGCAAGTGACAGAGCTGGGATCCGGGCACTCCACCCGCGAGAACTAGGTTTGGGAAGGGGAGGCACGGCGGACACACAGGGCTTTACGGAGGGACCGGAGGATGGCTGTTCACTCCCATCCTGTTCATTCCTCCCCTCCGAAGGCCTCCTATAACTGGCAGTTGAAGCTCCCTGTAGCCCGCAGGCGCGGTGTCTGTCCCAGCAAAGCTGTCCCTGCTCAGGAATCCCAGCGAGGAGCCGTCATGGGAGAATCAAGCTCTGGCATGCACACTGGAAATCATGCCAGCCGCTAGCATGAGCCCGAGTAGTATGGCTGCCCCCTCAGCAGGGGTCCCTGAGGGGACCGCAGTCGAGGGCAGTTCATCTCTGAGACCATTTCCTTCTTTCCACTTGTCTTGGACACAACGGGGTCCTCTCAGCTGCCCCGATTGCAAAAGCATCAGCCTCTCCATCCCTGGCTCTGCCCCCACTGTTGCCCGCCTTTCGCACAGCCCTAGTCCGAACCATTCTCTGGAGCCGAGCAGCTGCCCTGCAAGCTTGCGGGACTCACACTCAGGTCAGAGGCTGTGCACAATCCTTGTTTCCATTTGGAGTGGGCTAGGGCAGTGAGAGCGGAGGGAAGATTCACAGAGCGCTCCAAGGTAAACCTGGCCTCCCCGCCAGCGCCTGCTGCAGGCTCTGCATAACTAATTAGCCCCAGTCTCTCCGAGCAGGACACAGGCCCAGTGGCGAGTGCCTCGGCCTGGTTATAGTATCCAGCTTTTATTACTGTTCTCTCTATATCTTATCAATGGAGAAAAGGGCAAGGGCCTCAGGCATGTGTCCGAAGATCCACGGCAGGCTCGCAGCCCCTCTCTGTGGCCCAGTTCATGCAAGTTGCGCTCCAAGAGGTCTAGTTCAGCAAGAGGAAGGCTAGGCTGTCTTACAGACTGTGGTGATGGTGGTAGCAGGGACAAGGAGAAAGGTAATGGGGAGGACATCAGAGAAGCCAAGACTCCAAAGGGAGGTGCTCTCTCAGGAATTTTAAAAGACTTCCATGGGAAAAGTTAAAGACTACCCTTGAAGTCAGATTTTTTTTTCCTGTTAATAACAGTGTCTCTTGTAGGAATTTCTTTTTTTCTTTTTAAAGATTTTATTTATTTATTTGACACAGCAGGGAGGGGAGAGAGCAAGCACAAGCTGGGGGAGTGGGAGTGGAGGGGCAGAGGGAGAAGCAGGCTCCCCACGGAGCAGGGAGCCCGATGCGGGGCTCGATCCCAGGACCCTGGGTCACGACTGGAGCTGAAGGCAGACGCTTGACGACTGAGCCACCCAGGCGCCCCTCTTGCTATAATTTCTTTGACAGCAACCATAGAGACATGTCTCCTCGGGCAAGGGAAACAAAAGCAAAAATAAATGATGGGGACTACACTAAAAGAAAAATCTTTTTGCACAGCAAAGGAAATCATCAACAGAACAACAAGGCTGCTACTGAATGGGAGAAAATATTTGTGAATGATATATCCAAGCAGGGGTTAAGATCCAAAATATATAAAGAACTCATACAACTCAACACCAAAAAAACAAATAATCCGATTTACAAATGGGCAAGGAAATGAGTAGACATTTCTCCAAAGACAACCAGATGGCCAACAGTCACATGAAAAGATGCTCAGCATCACTAACCATCAGGGAAATGCAAATCAAAACCACAATGAGATATTACCTCACACCTGTTAGAATGGCTAGAATCAAAAAGATGAGAAACAACAAATATTGGCAAGGATGTGGAGAAAGAGGAAGGCTCGTACACTGTTGGTGGGAATGCAAATTGGTGCAGCCACTCTGGAAGGCAGTAAATTAAATTAAATTAAAAATAGAATTACCATATGATCCGTAATTCTACTACTGGGTATCTATCTACACAAGAATATGAAAACACTAATTCGAAAAGATACATGCACCCCTATGTTTATAGCAACATTATTTATAATCGCCAAGATATTTGAAGCAACCCAAGTGTCCATCAGTAGATGAGTGGATAAAGAAAAAGCGGTATACATAGACAATGGAATATTACTCAACCATAAAAAAACACACCTTGCCATTTGGAACAACATGGATGGCTAGAGGGCATTATGCTAAGTGAAAGAAGTCAGACTGAGAAAGACAAATACCGTATGATTTCACTTATATGTGGAATTTAAGAAGCAAAACAAATGAACAAAGAAAAAAGAAACAAAAAAAAAAAACCCAGACTCTTAAATACAGAGAACAAACCTGTGGTTGCCAGAGGGGAGGTGGGTGGGGGATGGGTGAAATAGATGAAGGGGGTTAAGAGTGCACTTATCATGGTGAGCCCTGAGTGATGTACAGAATTGTTGAATTATTCTGTTGTCCACCTGAAACTAATATAACACTGTATGTTAATTAAAAGAAAGAAAGAGTGGCTCCTGTCCTCCCAGATGTTGAGGGGCATCACAACGGATGACATCGTCTGCTTGGTGCTAACTACTCACTGGCTTTATTGAGTAACAACTAGAAAGTCTTTTGGCCTTGAATTCCCTGAATTTTAAAACTGATCACTCTCACTCCCCAAGCACTGCCCAGTGCACTGCAAAGAGAAAGGGCATTTGCACCTTCCCGGGTCGGGCTACCTTATTTTTTTTTTTTTTTCTCCTGGGTCGGGCTACCTTATTTTTTCTCTACAACTCAGCTTGAGTGTCATCTCTTGGGGGAGAACGTCTTCAAGCCCAGGACTGGTCTAAATGCCCACCCCTGTGCTCTCAGCTCTCTGCACCTACTTTTAACATACCCCCACCGACTGTTCCTACCTGGCCCTCTCATCAGATGGTAAAAGCCTTTAAAGCCGGGATTCTTCCTTGCCTGACTATGTCCAATTCATCCCAGGGCCTGGCAGAAAGCAGATGTGTCCAACAGAGTTCACCCTTCTTAGCCAAAGTGGAATATTTTTCAACAGATGGTTTTAGAAGAATACACATTAGATTATATGAAATTGAATCTTGGGTCTTTGACACTGGGCGGACCTCATCCTTCAGAAGGGTGAAGTAAGGCCCTGAAGATGAAATGGCTTGCCCAGAGCCCAGCCACATGTCAGCAGCCAGGCTGACACGTGAGCACGTGTACTGGTGGAAACAAAGCTTGTTAATGACATCGGAAACCATCCCTGGGCTGAAGTTCATTCGGATGAAACAGCCCGAAACACATGCATTGGTTGTGCAGCCCAAAAAATGCTTTGGCCTTTGTATCTTCTGTCTTTTTCATTTCTACTAGATATTTTTCTTTTCAAATTTTTACCTTTTATTAGCTTTGATTATAAAAGTTTACATGCTTATTACAGAGATTCTGGAATATGCTGAAAAGTAAAAGAAAGAGAGAAACGGAAAAATTATCTGAATTCCACCAGCCAGAGGCAGCCTGCATTATTATGGTCTTTTGCCACAGCTGAATACATGTGACTGAGATCAAGTTGTATGTTGAATTTTATGTTTTTCCTTTTTCGAGTACCGTTGGCTTAGGAGTAAAGTCCTTAAAAATCAGGCCTTCCTGTGTAGTGTTTGTGCTGTGAAGCTTTTCAGTCAGCACACTTTGTACTGAGTTAATGTATAAATAAAAAGAGCCAATAATGAAAATAAAAAGGAAAGATGCTACACAATCTAGTATTTGTAATAGCTATACTTTAGTCTGTAGTGTAGGAATAGATGACCTTTCCCTACCATCCGGGTGGCTGGTAATTTTTCCCTGTAATAAATGAAAACTGTTTGTTACATCATCTCACTGTGATAAAACAACATCTCTGTGTGAAATCTCTACCTGTATTTCTAACTATTGCTTTCTGAGTCACATCATATGTCGTCGACTTTGAAGGAAAGATTTTTAAAAGGTGAATTATTTCAAAACTTAGGATCAGCCCAAAAGGTAATGCTGTTTTTCAAGTTGCCTGAAAAGCACTGATTCTGTGTCAGAAAAAGGTGAGATAATTTTATAAACAGCAAAATATACAACAGAGTGAAATGGTGTTGAATTTCGCCTGTAACATAAGGGACCTGGCTCTTCATATTTGAGGGAGGGATTGATTTCTCTTTTTATCTACAGCTGTAAATTGCATGTTAATTGCTGTTATGCAATGCTAAAGGAGAGGAGTTGCTTCTTGAACTATTTTTTTCCCATTGGTATGAAAGTTAAGTAGTTTGAGTTCAAAGATAAAGAAACTAGAAAGACTACCTGGTTCTTAGAACATGGAGCCCAGCTCCTGGATTTAAGTTTGTAGCCGTAGAAAAATACCCAAGTAAAATACAGCTGTCTCCCTAATAATCTGCTCACAGAAGATTATCATCTCTCTTTGGCTTCCATCTGAAGCCTCACAATATAAAATTTAAATATCTGCAGCTTCATAAAAAACTATTTTGGGGGCGCCTGGGTGGCTCAGTTGGTTAAGCGACTGCCTTCGGCTCAGGTCATGATCCCGGAGTCCTGGGATCGAGTCCCACGTCGGGCTCCCGGCTCAGCGGGGAGCCTGCTTCTCCCTCTGACCTTCTCCCCTCTCATGCTGTTTCTCTCTCTCTCTCTCTCTCTCTCTCTCAAATAAATAAATAAAACCTTAAAAAGAAAAACTATTTTGGGGGCGCCTAGGTGGCTCAGTCATTAAACATCTGCCTTCGGCTCTGGTCTCGATCCCAGAGTCCTGGGATGGAGCCCAGAGTCCGGCTCCCTGCTTAGTGGGAAGCCTGCTTCGGCTTCTCCCTCTCCCTCTGCCCCGCCCCACACCTCTCCACCCCCGTTTGTGCTTTTTCTCTCTCTTTCTGTCAAATAAATAAATAAAAGCTTTAAAAAATATATTTTAAACAAGGGAAAGGCTAAAATAAAATTCAGGTTTGACAGACTAAAAATGAAAGCAAGCAATAAAAATAGACTTCTAAATGTTTCTTAAAAATAGAAACTTAGGTTCTAAGTGCATTCGTGTTGTGGAAATTACATAGACACTAGCTTATGGGGATTATACTTTCATTTCACAAACATAGAAATGTATTTTATTATATTAATATGATCCCACTATCAAATCCTTGCTTATTATGAAACGAACAATAAAAATACTTATAAAAAGGCAACCCTACATCTCAACACAGCTTTCAGTGTGGTGCACACTTTCCCACTTGCCTTGCATCAGTTCTTTTTTTTTTTAATCGCCAGAGGAAACTGCTTAAAAACAGATTAATGATGGGCAAACAAGATTGCTGTGGAAGTGATTTCGAGGCTACAAAGCAATTTTGAGCCCACAGGAGACTACACCGCTGAGACTCTTCAAAACAAAGACTCCTGTTTCAGGGGCGAGCCTGCCAGTGAGGACAGGGTGTGAGGCCATAACCAGTCGAGCCTTCCATGCAAATCTCTCACCGATTTCTAGTAAGTAAGACAATCACCCGCATTTACTGATAGGCTACAATGTTCCAGGAATGGGCAGGGCACTTTACAAACATTATTCCATGTAACCCCCCACCTCCACCCCCTGTACAGCCCCACGAAGTAACTGCCATTGTGATCTCCATTTTACAGAAAGGAGAGCTGATGTCCAGAGAGGTCTACTGTCTCTAAAAGTCACATGGCTAGGGGGTGGCTGGGAGTCAGTCCAGGTCTGGGTGATGTCCTTCTAACATCCCACCCCTCACCCTGCCCCATGAAGCCTGATTTAACGTGAAGGGAGAAAAGAGAAAACAGTAGGAATCAGCGTAGGAAGGAGGGTGGAGTCCCCCAAATTGGATTTCTAAACGAAAATGCAAGAAGGATTCCGAGCTTCGGCAGAAGAATATATAGGTTCTCAGAGGACTCTCTTCAAGTGGGATACTTGAGCCAGCAAACTCAGACCCTTCTCCCTTCCCTCCACCTCCCCTTGGAGAGGAAGAGCTGCGCTCACTGCTCCCCAGGTCTCCACGTTCCTGGTTACAGCCGGGCCTCAGCCTCGGATACAGCGTAGAGCCATGCACCCGCCGGCAGGCCTGTGCTGGGGCACTCATGCTGGCCAAAGTCTGGGCAGCTCAACCCTGAGAGGGAAGGAAAGGAAGCCCCGTTTCCATCCCAAGTGTCCTGAGTTGTTTGATCTAATTGCACTGGCAACAAAACCCATGCTTTGCTTCACTACTGTGGTTCCTCCTGTCTATTTGACAAAGCCCAGGAGAGGGAGAGGGAGAGGAGGGGTAGGGCATCTAGGGATGGGGGCCCTCTATCCCTCAGTGAGGCCTCCCGCCACCCTTTGATTTCAGGTTAAATCCCTTTACTCTCAAGGCCCGAAGGAGCTGGCCTGGTGGTGACCTCGTACATCTCTTTGGGCCTAAAATCCTGTGAAGTTGATTCAAAGGATAAAAGATAGACTAGAAAAAGGAATAAGGGCAGATCTCCTACAAAAAAAAAAAAAAAAAACCCACAAAAAATGAAAAACAAAACAAAACAAAAAAAAGCCCACAAAAGAAACAAAGATGCTTTTGGCTTTGGGCTATTTAAAACCTAGCCTAAAATATTTAGGTATAGAACCTAGAATGTTAAACATCAACATTCTTTAAAAATATAATTTTTAGAACAAAATTCAGCCCAATTGAGTTGATAAAGTTCTCCAAGGATTTTCACAGATAAATCTTCAGAGAACTTGGCCTCATAGTTGTCTTTACCTTTCACCTCTACTTCAATAACCCCGAAACTCAACCACTCGTGGGTCCCCTTCATCACAGAATTGTAGCATTGTTTGTTAAAGCCTCCAGCCCTGAAACTCCCCTCCCTGATTAGAATCTCCTACCTTCCCAAATCTATCCTTCCACCTCATCCAGCCACGAGTTCTTCTACTCCTGCCATTCCAACCCTCTAGAGAACATGAGTCACTTGCGTTCCCTGGGATCCATTTCCCCTTTGTGCCGTTCTTCCCACACAGTCACTATGGTCTAAGGGGGTTGTGATGGGGACTTGTGACTCTGGGCCTGGTCAACAGATCTGTTCAACAAAACACTTATATGGTGCTTATGCTGAGCTAGGCACTCTTCTAAGTACTTTTTAAATGTTAACTTATGTTAAGTCTCATAATAACCCTATCAGATAAGTACTATTTTTCCCATTTTACGAAAAAGAAAACTAAGAAATAGAGAAGTTAAGTCACTTGCCCAAGGTGCACAGCTACTTTATTTTCCTCTGACTGGTATGATTGGTTCAGCGTTGTACCTATGCCCAAATAAGAGCCTAGATGGAACTGCTGGGGCCTCTCCTTAAGAGACTTTTGGTCTTCCCTGCACTTGAAGTGGGGTACAGCCATCTGGTGACCACAGGGAGGAAGCTTCTTTAGGAATGAAGCCATCACAAGACTGAGGGAAAGAAAGAAAGAAAGAACCTGAGTCTCAGTAACAAAATGGGAGCCCTGATCAAACCATGCCCGAAACCAGGCCTACTCCTGACCTTTTCAGTATGGTGAGCTAGTGAATTATCTTTCTGTTTTAAAAGAAGTTTGGTTTGAGTTATCTTTCATTTGCAATAAAAAAATCCCTAGCTAGTACAGCTCAGTTCATCAACTTTATAATTCAGCCTGTCTAACTTTTCACTATTATAAAGTCAACTGATGAGAAAAATAAGCATTCTTTGATGAATATAAACACTTGAATATTTAAAAATTTTGTTTTGGCAGCATGTGATACCACAGAAATCATGACTCATACAGATAAGCACCAATATACACACTTGGATAATTTCATGAGCACAAGCATGCATGGCCCTGATTTTTTTTTAATCAACAATGTCCATTTTTGATTTAAACATTTAACTACAAATGTCCAAACGAATGGCACGTTTACAAAAAGTCTGCCCAGAAATGGGCAAAATACTATTCTTCTCTCCATCCTGGTGTCAACTCCTATGTCTAACGGAAGCCCCTATCAATCTGGTGAACCACTCACCACATCAGTCTCTTGATCATCCTTGTTTTTGTGGCCTTTCCTGGTACTTCTCACCCTATTTGCCCTCTGCTTCTTCATCTCCTTCCTTTGGATTCTATAACAGTTTACTTCTTTGGTTTTCCTCTTGTCTTTTTTGTCCCAATTTCCCCACTGGTACCTCACCAGCATTGGCATCTCTCAGAGTTTTATTCTCTACAGAATAAAAACTTAGTGGTACTTAGGATACAGGCTTAGCTGATGTAACAAAAAGCCATTCTCTCCCTCCAGAGTAAGCCCCAACAACAGCCCCAACATGAGAGAAGCATGTTTCCCCCTCGCTTGTTAGCCTGGAGCCACCGAGGCTGTCCGGGATCGGCAGAACATCCAGGAGCCGGGGTTCTTTCTGTCTTGCTCTTCTACCATTCCTAGGAGGAGTATCCATGTTTCCTTCCTTCCTTCTTCCTTTCTTCCTTCCTCCTTCCTCCCTGCCTCCCTCCCACCCTCCCTCCCTTCCTTCCAAGATTTTATTTATTTACTTGAGAGAGAGAGAGAGACAGAGAGAGAAAGCATAAGCCAGGGCAGGGGGAGAAGCAGAATCCCTACGGAGCAGGGAGCCCGATGCAGGACTCGATCCCAGGACCCTGGGATCATGACCTGAGCTGAAGGCAGATGCTTCACCGACAGAGCCACCCAGGCACCCCGGGTATCCATGTTTCCATGTTCAGAGTTGCCTTCCAGTGTCCCAGCCTGCTGACGAGGGGAAAGAGAATGGCAGAAAGGAAACTGATTCCTTTTTAAAAGGCATGACCTAGGGAGCTGCACATGTCACCGCTCCCCCTCACTTCCTGCTGGCCAGAACCTGGTCACGTGGCCACAGCAAGCTGTGGGGGAACCTGGGAATCATCATCTCGAGCGGGGTGGCCAGGTGCCCGGCTCAAACTAGAGACAGTGGATCCTGGCAACAGTGAGCAGTCTCTGCCAAGCCTCCCTGTCTTCTTTTCCTCTCTTCTCTCCCTGGGCACCTCACCCCCTCTGGCAGGAGTTCTGTTCTCCACACAGTGACCCCCAAGGCTCTAGCCTGACTGCATCCCACACCCAGATCAACCTGCGGGCTCTCCCTGCAACTTCCCTTTGCCTTCCCTGTCCTCTTGAGGAGCCATCCACACTCCTGGCCCCTTAGGCCCCAAAGCTGGTAGCATCTTCAACTCCCTTCCCTGTGCCTTGGTGCCTTGTGTCCCCACGTTACTGTAACCACCCCCCCCATAAGGGCTCCTGTCCATTTCCTGTTTCTTTCTTCCCACTCCCGGAGCTGCTATACGAGCCTCCCGCTGAGCCTCTCCTCCTCCAGGCTCTTCCCTGCCAGCCCGGCCTTACCCATAGCCATCAAAGAAGCATTTGTAAAGTGTAACTCAGACCACATTACTCCCTGTTCAAATTCTTCCTTGACTCCGGCCACCTTTGGCTGAAAGTTGGAACTCCTCGACAGGCAGTTACAATTTACCCTTCCAGGATTTTCCCCTGGACTCCCAGAGTCATAAACTATGGGTGGAAGAACATCTCACCATTCCCCAGTGGGCCCAGAAGCCTCCTGTTTCTGGCTCAGGCCGTTTCTTCTGTGGCTTTCTCCGCTTCCCCCCCCCCCCCAATTCCCCATGTGCCTGGCAAATCCTCCCCATCCTCCAAAGTCTGGCGGGGAGGGGCCGGGGGGGAGGGGGGATGCCGCCCCCTCCGTGTCCTAGCCTTGAGTCCGGGCTCCCACCCCACCCCCATCCCTGACACCCATACTTCTCTGCGTTTGTAGCCCTTTGCTTATAAACTCTTGTTTGGCCCTTGACCCCACCTGCCTCGATGTGCCCAGATGACTTGTCCTTGAGGGATAGCCGTGAGCTCTGTTCCTGGGCACGCTCCCTGCCCTACATGCAGGATGGGTGGTGTCCGCTCCTTCCTCCTGCTGCGAATCTAACTCTCTGACCACTTTCTTACTAAAGTGCAAAACTTCCTGAGGGGGAAGGGGCCCTGTGGAGCGAGCTGGGCGTAGGTCGTTGCTGAGGTTCAGGTCGCTGTGGTTTTGCACTTAGGCTGGCCTGACGCTGGCGGCGGGCCCTGTCAGCCTGACCTAAGAATCAGCTGCAGGGCCCTCTCCTGCTGGCTCCTGCCAGCGCAGTGGTCTGCCTTCCAGAGCTGCGCGGACTGTGGGCTAAATGCTTTCTGTAACCCGATCCAGAGTTAAAAATAACCCAAAGGTCTGACCCACTAAGAGCCTCCTTGGATCTTCCAGGTAGGGTAAGCTTTTGTTGGCAGCTCAGGTCCATGCTTTAACCGCCCCCCCCTCCACCACCGCCAGCTCCCAGCCCTGCCAACTTCACCTCACTTTCCCCTAAACTGTCTGGGCCCTTCCTCTCCCAGTAGACAGCCTCTCTTGGCCCACGTCTGGAGAAGGCCTCTGGCTTTCTCCCTCCCTGTGGGGCTGGTGGAGTGCCGTAGGTCCGGCCCCTCCCTTGGCTTCCCGGGCCTGGGGCAGAACTGCCGAGCTCACAACCAGCTGCTTCTGCTGGCAGACAGCGGGCAGAGACCCCGGGCCCCGTGAGTTCTCTTGGCTGAGGGCCCCTTCTCGCCCCTCAGCCCCGGCCAGCCTGCCAGACACCTTCAGCCAGTAGCCACAACAGGGTGAGCTGAGGACAACCACGTCACCCTCCTGTCAACCAGGAGGGACACTATCATCTCTGTTCCCCCAGCCTTCTTTCCACCCAAAGTCAAGGCCAGGTGGAAAGTTCCAACTAGTATTTTTTTTTTAATTTTTTTAAAAGATTTTATTTATTTTTTGACAGAGAGAGACACAACGAGAGAGGGAACACAAGCAGGGGGAGTGGGGGAGGGAGAAGCAGGCTTCCCGCGGAGCAGGGAGCCCGATGCGGGGCTCGATCCCAGGACCCCGGGATCATGACCTGAGCCGAAGGCAGACTCCTAACGACTGAGCCACCCAGGCATCCCTCCAACTAGTATTTCTTTGGGAGGCTGCCATTTGGGGGATAGCAGCCATGTGGAAACTGGGCTTCTCTTCCTGCCCAGGGCAACAACCTCACCTTCAGCTAGAGGGAAGCTTCAAGCCTTTCCCATTTGGAACTTGTCTCCAGGCAGCAGATGAAACCTGTAGTTCTGACTGAGACCAGGACAGCCAAGGGGAGGCCTGGCAGTGATCCAGACCCAGGTTCTAGGTGTTCCTGAAGCCCAATAATACATCTGCCCTTCCTGTGGTCAGTGAGTTAATACAGTCCACTTTTCGCCATTTGAACTGGATTTTTGCTAATTGCAACAAAAAAGGACCTGATAAATGTATCTCCTAATTGGTCTTCCTGCCTTCAGGCTTGCCAGCCTCCCAATCCACCCTCTGACCGGCATCCAGATGGATCTTTCTACACTGCTGGTCTAGACACCCGTCTTCAGCCCAGAACTCTTCAATGACTCCCAGCCATTGAGGAGAACATCCGAATTCTTTAGCATGGCATTCCTTAGACTCTGGTGTCTGAGCCAACATTTCCGACCTCATCTCCTGCCTTTCCTGTTCCTTCAACTTACAGAAGCCCTCTCCCCGGTGCTAGACCCATGCTACACAGGCTCACAGCTCCGGTGCTTGCTTAGACTTTTCCCTCTGCAGGAGGGCCCTTCTCATCCAATGGACTCCCCCTTGTCTTTTAGATTCCATCTCCAATGATAATGAGGATGACTCTCAATACTCAAACCAAAAACTGTTGTTTCCTTAGCTTCAATTTCAAAGCACTTTATTCATTTGCCATTCAACAAATATTGGTGAAGCAGCTCCGATGTGCCAGGCACTGGGCCAAGAGCTGATGAACTCAAATGACACAGTCTTTGCCCTCATGGAACCTGGACTCTAGGTGGGGCTGGATGGGGGGCAGGTAGTGACTCTAGACAAATTAGGGTGCTTTTGGTTCCAAGTAACGGAATAATTCATTCAAAGTGGTTTGAGCAATGAGGGCTATATTATATAGCCTAGGAAGTCAGGAGGTAGGCAAATTGAAAGTTGGTGAATTTAGTGGTTCAGTGATGTCTGGGATGGGGGATATAAGGTAGAATAAGGGACCTACCTTATAGGACTGCTGTAGGATTAAATGAGTTTCTACATTTAAAGCAATAGAACAGTTCCAGGTACATAATTAATGAGCATTAGTTCAATGAGCTCAAAGATGTATGTACAACCCATTAATGAATAAGTGGATAAGCAAATTGTGGTCTATTCATACAATGAAATATTATTGAACCATAAAAGGGAATGAAGTACTAATATGTGCTACAATGGTGATAAATCTCAAAAATACAGTGCTAACTGAAAAAAGCCAGGCACAGAAGGTCATATAGTATATGATTCTATTTATATGAAATATTCAGAATAAGTAAATTCATAGAGACAGAATACAGATTGGTAGTTGCCAAGGGCTCGGGAAAGGGGAGAATGGGAGTGACTGCTTAAGGTAAGAGATTTTCTTTTGGGGTGATAAAAATGGTTTTGACCTACATAGAGGAGGTGGTGTACTAAATGCCACTGGACTGTTCACTTTAAAATGGTTAATTTAATGTCATGTGAATTGCACCTCAGTAAAGAAAATATATCCACACTGTTCACTGAGGTTGTTGTTCACTGAGAGGTTGTTCACTGAGACATGGTTTGGGGAAAAAGCAAAACACTGGATACAATCTAATACCCACCAATATTAAATAAATTCGGGTCAATCCATACCATGGTATATCATTTAGCCATTAAAAACAGTGAGCTAGAACTGTATGTACTAACTTGGAAAGATCTCAAAAACATACAGTTATATGAAAAAAAAACCAAATCATAGAGCATTATAGTGTGATTCTATTTATTAATTATAAAATGATAAATGTGTATGTGTGTTAGTTTATCAATGCATTCAAAGGGGCCTGGAAACCCAGCTGTTGAGAATGGTTACTTCAGGGGTGACACAGGTCGTGAAAGGAAACTCGTACTTATTACTTTGTATAAGTATTATTGGAACATCCACCCAGGAAAAAAAAACTAAAGTAAAAATGAGAAATCCCTTTATCTACACCAGATTGGCAAAACTGGAAAAAAGTGAAAGGCCTGCGGATGGTGGGCTGTGGGGAGAGGGTGTTCTTCTCATTCAGTGCTTCTGGAAATGGGAAGAGCTACAGCTTCTTTGGGGACTAGTCTGGTGGCATCTATTAAAATAAAAATACATACACATTTTGATCCAGTGATCTCCATCTTTTTTTTTTTAATAACAGCTCTCTTGCTAAAATTCATGTGCCATACATTTCACCCATATAAGGTATACAATCCTATGGTTTTTTGTATATGCAGAGTTGTGCAACTGTTACCACAACCAATTTTAGAACATTTTCATCACTCCAGAGGAAGCCCAACCCTGCCCTGCCTCCATTAGCAATCACTCCCAATTCTCCTCTCCTTCCACCCACCCCTAGGCAACCACCAACAACCTATTTCTGTCTCTTTGGATTTGCCTACCCTGAACATTTCATACAAATGGGATTGTTTGGGACCTGGGTGGCTCAGTTGGTGAAGCGTCTGCCTTTGGCTCAGGTCATGATCTCAGGGTCCTGGCATCGAGTCCTGTATCAGGCTCCCTGCTCAGGGGGGAGTCTGCTTCTCCCTTTGCCCTTCACCCTGCTTGTGCTTTCTCTTGTTATCTCTCTCTCAAATAAGTCAATAAAATCTTAAAAAAAATAAATGGGATTATTTATAACCGGCTTTTCTCACATAGTATCATATGTTCAAGGTTCATCCGTGTTGCAATAATCCTATTCTTGTGAGTCCATTCCATAGCAAGAAAAGCACCCGTGCCGCAGGACATATGTTCAAGAATGTTTCTGGCAGAAATTTTCACAACAGTAAGAAAAAAGAGAGGAAAAAAAGGAAGAGAAAGAAAAAAAAGCAGAAGTGCCACGGCTGCTCATTACCTGGAAGGGGAATGGAATATCACACAACTACAGAAGAATACATGAGCCATGAGCACCACGCCAGCTACACTGAAGGGAACTCCTTGAGCAAGAAAAAGGGAAGATATAGAAGAAGGCAAAAAGTATTCGAATCCAAGTTTTGATCTACAAACTCATTTTAAAGACACTCCTCTGTATGGAGGCCTTATACCAGAATCTGAGAAGACCTGAACTGGCTTCAAAGATGGCACAGAGGAAGCCCTTGAGTCTGGCTCAGTCCTTCCCACAAGCTCCATGGAGTCTAAAAAGTACGTGAGAACAGCACAAAGAGTACCTCTGAGAGAGGGCGGTTCTGGGGATTGCCAGGGGAGAAGGCCGCCCTAAATAGAGGCTTCCTGGGCTTTTACTTTCCACCGCCCCACCCCCCAAAAGGCCGTGCCAACATCTGGTTACATCACACATCACTGAGCCCATATCACTGGTGCTCTGCAAACCTTGCTGGCCAAGCCCACCCTCCAGGGCCTGAGAGCTGACCCTTGCTGGCTCGTCCACACTGAGTGACTCCCCTTTGTGGTGCCTGAGTCTCAGGTCCTCACGTAGCTTCCCGTTACCCGTGTCTGTATTTGCAGGATCCAGGACCTCACAATTCATGGCCACGGAGGAGCTTTCTGCGGGCAAACCTGGCTACAGCTTCACACGGTATGTGTGTAGATGGGGAATGAGAGCGACAGACACGTAGTCGTGATCGGGGGTTACAGGGGTGAGCAGGTGGGGGTAGGGACCATGTAGTGAAGGGGGGACCAGAAGACCAGAGAGGGAAGGTGGGGAGCCAATAATAAAAGCAAAAGAGAAACAAAGAGGAGCCACATGCAAGTGCATTTATGCATCCGGAGAAAATTTTGCATATGTTAAGGCATATATAAAGAAATTAAATTTAAAAATTAAAAAGACAAAAGAGAATATACATGCTACTTGGGTGATTTTAAAAGAATCAAAACAAACAAACAAACAAAAAATGCCAGCTGCCTGACCGCAAGAAGGACTTAATTCTTCCCTCCCTTCTTCCAGATCTTACCCCAGGGAAGGGTTTTGCGTGGAGGACTGTGAGCTCATAAGCTGTAGTTTGGCTTCATGTGTTCCTTTAACGTAACTTCCTAGAACACATTAGCTGCTTGCCTACAAAATTTTACCATGAATAATTGAAATTAAACATGCCCAGTCAAAATAAATCAACACTGAATGATACAGGGCCCTTATTTTTCCTGTTTCTCACATCATTCCTAATCCACCGAAAGGGGTAATTTAAATTAAATTGAATTTCCCTGTCTTATTGCTGAATCTGCCAGTTTCCACTAAACTGACTGTGAGGTGAAAGCCACAAATAACTACAGTGAAATCTCGAGTCAGAGACCTGTCTGAGGAAGGACTGCTCTAAGACTTCTTAATTAATTGACACAAGCCTTGGAGGTGACAAACTCTAGGCTTGAACGAGTGGCTCAAGAACCATCCATGAATGGATAATCTCACTGAGAACCCTGGATCTTTCTAACATTCTTCTCTGGTATTCTCACACGTTGACTTTCCATCCTGGACTTGTTACCTCATTGTGGTGGGTGAAATGGCGGCCTCACAAAAGAGATGTCCACCCAGAACCTGTGAGTGTGACCCCATTTGGATCAAGAGTCAAGAGTCTTTGCAGATAGAAGAATGAAACTGGACCATTTCCTTACACCACACACAAAAATAGACTCCAAATGGTTGAAAGACCTAAACGTGAGACGGGAGTCCATCAAAATCCTAAAGGAGAACACAGGTAGCAACCTCTTCGACCTCAGCCGCAGCAACTTCTTCCTAGAAACATCGCCAAAGGCAAGGGAAGCCAGGGCAAAAATGAACTATTGGGATTTCATCAAGATAAAAAGCTTTTGCCCAGCAAAAGAAACAGTCCACAAAACCAAAAGACAACTGACAGAATGGGAGAAAATATTTGCAAATGACATATCAGATAAAGGGCTAGTATCCAAAATCTATAAAGAACTTATCAGGGCGCCTGGGTGGCTCGGTTGGTTAGGCGACTGCCTTCGGCTCAGGTCATGATCCTGGAGTCCTGGGATCGAGTCCCACATCGGGCTTCCTGCTCAGCAGGGAGTCTGCTTCTCCCTCTGACCCTCTTCCCTCTTGTGCTCTCTGTCTCTCGTTCTCTCTCTCTCTCAAATAAATAAATAAAATCTTTAAAAAAAAAAAAAAAGAACTTATCAAACTCAACACCCAAAGAACAAATAATCCAATCAAGAAATGGGCAGAAGACAGGAACAGACATTTTTCCAAAGAAGACATCCAAATGGCCAACAGACACATGAAAAAGTGCTCAACATCGCTCGGCATCAGGGAAATCCAAATCAAAACCTCAATGAGATACCACCTCCCACCCGTCAGAATGGCTAAAATTAACAAGTCAGGAAACGGCAGATGTTGGCGGGGATGCAGAGAAAGGGGAACCCTCCTACACTGTTGGTGGGAATGCAAGCTGGTGCAGCCCCTCTGGAAAACAGTATGGAGGTTCCTCAAGCAGTTGAAAATAGAGCTACCATACGATCCAGCAATTGCACTACTGGCTATTTACCACAAAGATACAAATGTAGGGATCTGAAGGGGTACGTGCACCCCAATGTTTATAGCAGCAATGTCCACAATAGCCAAACTGTGGAAAGAGCCAAGATGTCCATCGACAGATGAATGGATAAAGAAGAAGTGGTATATATACACAATGGAATTTTATGCAGCCATCAAAAGGAATGAGATCTTGCCATTTGCAATGACGTGGATGGAACTGGAGGGTGTTATGCTGAGCGAAATAAGTTAATCAGAGAAAGACATGTATCATATGACCTCACTGAGATGAGGAATTCTTAATCTCAGGAAACAAACTGAGTGTTGCTGGAATGGTGGGGGGTGGGAGGGATGGGGTGGCTGGGTGATAGACATTGGAAGGGTATGTGCTATGGTGAGCACTGTGAATTGTGCAAGACTGTTGAATCACAGATCTGTACTTCTGAAACAAATAACGCAACGTATGTTAAGAAAAAAGAAAAAGAAGAAGAAGATAGCAGGAGGGGAAGAATGAAGGGGAGTAGGTCGGAGGGGGAGACGAACCATGAGAGACGATGGACTCTGAGAAACAAACTGAGGGTTCTAAAGGGGAGGGGGGTGGGGGGCTGGGTTAGCCTGGTGATGGGTATTAAAGAGGGCACGTTCTGTGGGGAGCACTGGGTGTTATGCACAAACAATGAATCATGGAACACTACATCAAAAACTAATGATGTAATGTGTGGTGATTAACATAACAATAAAAAATTTTAAAAAAAGAGTCTTTGCAGATATAATTAATCTCAAGATTTGATCATCCTGAATTAGGATGGATCCTAAATCCAATGACAAGTGTCCTTAGAAGAGAATGGGAGGAGGCACTGCGAAGAGAGAGGAAGGGATCAGAGCGGTGTGTCCATGAGGAGCTTCAGAGATTGCTGGCAGAGGCTGAGACAGAGGCACGGAATGGATTCTCACCCAAACTTCTGGCCTCCAGAGTGATGAGAAAATAAATTTCTGTTGTTTTAGGTCACTGAGTTTGTGGTAATTTGCTACAGCACCTCTAGAAAACAAATACACTTATGGTCTAAATATGGCTACTGCCTCACCAAATATCACATCCTCACACCCTTGTATTCAAAGTAGAAAGAAAGAGAATGGGGACCAGAAAGAACTTTATTTTTTTTATTAGCACAACTTTACTCCTCTTATTTCTAAGAAATTTCTTATGAAGAAAAATATTTCCCAGATAAGAAAATTTGGGAAAATGAATACTTGGCAAAAAGGAGTAACAGGAGTTTGAAAATGTGGGGGAGGACAGTGGAGAGTGGGGAGGGCATTTTTAGTGTCAGCAATGGCTACTGTCATTTAGTGAGTGGGGACCAGCTATCCTAAAAGTCTTGTCATGGGCAGTCTGTTGAGGTCACACACTAGAGATCAATTATGAGTTATCCCTGCAGGCTGGAACCTGGTTGCCCTGTTAACAAGAAACGGGGAGGGAGAAGCGGCAGATAGGCAGGCAACTAACAATGACTGCCGCACATGGGAATGACTCACTGTGATTCAATGGTAGAATGTTCTACAAGGCCATGGCACAGAAACCGACTGGGACGGTAGCAGGTATTCTTGGGGTTTGTTGGTGTGTGGCCAGATTCGTTCATTCATTCACCCATCCATTCACTGATTCAGTGAACACAACTCAAATTGACTTAAGTGGGAAAAAAAAGGTTCAATTATTAGTACCTATGAACAAAGTCCAGAGGAAAATTTGGGGACTCTCCAGGGGCTCCAGTGATGTCCTTCAGACTTGGTCTCTCTCTCTCTGTCCCTTGGCTCTGCTTTCTCTGTGTTGATTTCATTTAAACAGGCTCCTCCCACTCAGGTGAAAGGGCCGCCAGCTATTCCAGACTCACATTCCAGTCGATCTGGAGCCCTGCCCCCCACCCCAGAAACAGAGATTCTTTTTACAAGTGTTCCAGTAAACTTCCCTACACTAAGTCTAACTGGGCCATCTGGAGCAAGTGCTCATTCCTGCACCATCTCTGCGCCTGGGGGTAGGTCATACCGCCACCTGGGGCTTGCACTGCATGGTGGCCCATGGAGCAGAGGGGAGAGGACATTGGAAGTGGGTCGTGGATTCAGCCGCTCCAACCACATGCACTCAGAGTAGGGAATACGTGGTTTCCTAAGGAAAATCCAATGCTTTTTTAAAAATGTAAATGAATTCAGAGCAAGCAACAAATGTGACAAATCCCCACGACACTCCCAATTTGTGAAATGAATGCCATTGGATACAAGCATGAGATAGATGTTGTTCAGGGCAAACTCACCATTACTCTTGATGAGAGGAGGGCAATTTATAGTATATTTAGAGCATAGGAAGAGCCTTCTAAAGGGGCAATGGGTCAGTAGCATCATCTAGATATATAGTAATAATTGAGTCCCACGAAGGGAAAGGGGAAACTGAGGATGCTATAGGAAACCATACTGGCAAAATTACATTCAATTAGGATTTGTAATACTTAACAATCTGTAAGGTGTAATGTTGGACATTAATCAAACTGTCTGGTTTGATGTTTAGAGGGAATTCCAAACATGAGAAACATCAAAATGAGGTCCAAAGTCCCCTTCTATTTAACTACTACGTTGGTCCTATAAACTACACACTTCATTTGTGGAAAATGATGAGAGGTGTGAATGTTTGGGAAGATTTTCGAGGCGATGCTTACATAAGGAGATTAACCTATTGCTAAATGTGCATTAACCTTACCAGATGAAGAGGAGGAAGAAGAAGAAAAAGAAGTCCTATAAAGTTGGTAGTAGCCACATGGACCCATGGGCATGTCACCAAGAAACAGCTTTAACTAGCACTGTTATTCATGGTGTCAGAGTAAAAGCCAATGGTTGAAATGATTTGGTCCCATCAATGGAAACGGTCTTTCTCTGTACTGTTCTATATTATGTGAACATCTCACACCAGGATCCCAAACTTTGGCCTTTGTATACAACCAGAGCATGACAAATATCCCTGCATTCTGTTAAGCCTGCTCCAGGCACTAGCAAAGAAGGCTCTCGTTCACAATGACATGACTTGGATTCATTCTGGGGTTGGATCCCCAGCAAAATTCTGTCTTGTCTTTAAAGATGAGACATGTAGAACAGGTTAAGGAACATGGAGCCCTCCAGCCTGGTCTCCCAGAGCGGTGTGGTGGTGTGAGCCCTGGGTTAGATCTGTGTTCTTTGGAGGACAAGGTTCAGAACTCCAAGTTCTCTGCCTCTAGCTGCCTCCTCGGACATGCAACTCAGTGCCACGCAACTGCATTTAGTTACTGCTTATTTGGACAGTGAAAAATCAAGTGCATCTCTGACATTCTTTCTCCTTCTATGATACCTGAAAATCAGGGGCATGGAATCTGCCTGGAAATGCTCAAAGGCTTCCAGGTGTCAACGCAACATTTGAGCCGGCTGGGCAGCCAGGTGTTTGGAGAGCTGTGACACTGCAAAGCATTTCACAGGGTTCTACACTATCATGTTGTCGTATGTGTTTCTGCTTTTTGCTGCATATTGATTACTGAAAAGAGATATAGATTGAGCATGAACATGTCTTAGAAAACGTCACAGATGAAAGTTATGTATGAATATATTCTTCTGCTTGAATGTCAAAATGACAATTACAATAACGAACATATCCTATTCTAGACACTCTGCTAAGCACTTTATATGTAATATCTCATTTAATCCTCCTAATACCTCAGTGAGGTATTGTGAGGGACTACCTACCTAGTAGTCCCATTTTACAGATACAGAGAATGAGGCTAAAGAGGTCAAATAACTTGCCCAAGGTCACACAGTAAGTGACACTACTGGGGTTTAAACCCGGGAAGAAAATTCTAAACTTCACCATGTGTGGGACCATACATGGTATATTAGTTTTCATTAATAATACGTTCCTTTACAATAAGATCGGGATGCCTCCCATAATGGCTACTTCCAATAGATACAGGAAATCCCTAATTTCCACATACTTCGGGTTCCAGGAACTTGGAAGATTGAGAACAGTGAGGGATCAAGCCCAACAGAGCTCTTCAGCCAGCCCAGTGGGCACAGGAGTGTGCCCATAACGTCCAGGAGAAGCTCTGACAGGACGAGCTCATCCTGCACTAAGAAGCATCCCGGGCAGAGCAACAGGGGGTGAAAAGGTGACAGGAGCATTAGTTATCTCCACGCCTAGCCAGCTGGGGGCTGTCAGACACCCTTTCCTATCTAGACCAGAGTCAGAAGTTCTCCTAAAAATAGCTGGGCCAGGCCAGCTCTGGAGGTCAATGCTGCATCAGAGGTTTATTAAAGCTCACGAAACAACTCTGGGGTGGCCAAAGCCCTCGCTGGGGGGGTCAGCAAGGAGTCAAGAAAGGGTGGCCGCGTTTCTTTAAAACTTATTCAAATAAGTGCCCTCCTTGCCCACCACATAACTAGTTGGGTTCAAAGTTTGGTCCTTCCTGTGACACGGGAGGTGTGGGTAGAAGAACAGGGGAGGATTATTGTCCTTCACTGATCTTTCCGGAGGGAGTGGGCGGACGGGGCCACAAGGTGATTGACAGACGGGCCCCAGGACTCCAAGAAGGCCCTGCATCCAGTCTGACACCGGGACCAGGACACTCTGAGACAGAATGGCAACTCTGTCCTTCCTACCAATAGAAACTCTGCGTCTTTGATGATGACTGATTGTTCTAGTCGTTAAAGAAAAAAAATACAGTGCTAGGAAAAAATGTGTAAATTTTCCTGCAACGATTTAAGCTCCTGTCTTTTTTTTCTGCTTTCTGTGCATGGGAGTTATAGCGGGTCATCCGTGTCTCTAGGCTAACAGGAAGTACCTGTTCATTCTCCACTCGTCCATCGTAATCCCTGATTCTCCACGGCCTGGCATCCAACTGAACTGTGCAGGTATAAACCTCCCACTGTGCTCCAACAGAAAGCAGGCTTGGGCTGGCCATAGGAGAAGGGTGCTTCCCAAGCTGCCCACCTTACCGGGTTTACTTTTTCCTGGCGGGGGGGTTGGGGGGGTAAGATATACATAATAAAGTTCACCATTTTAACCACTTTTGAGTGTACAGTTCATTGACATTACATACATTCCCACTGTTGCGCATCTGTCACCACCATCCCATCTCCAGAACTTTCTTGTTTTCCTGAACTGAAAACAGTTCCCATTAAACAATAGCTCTCTGATCTCCCTGTCCCCCCCCATACCCCCCCCCCCCCCACCCCCGCCCTTGGGAACCTCTGTGTTACTTTCTGTATCTAGGAATTTAGCTACTCTAGGTGCCTCATGTAAGTGGAATCATGCAGTACTTACTCTTTTTTGACTAGCTTATTTCATTTAGCATAATGGATTCAAGGTGTATCCGTGGTAGCACGTGCCAGAATGTCCTCTCGTTTTAAGGCTTCTATTCCATTGTATGAATAGACCAGTTTTTACATATCCATTCGTCCATCCACAGACATTTGGGTTGTTTCTACCCTTTTGGCTATTGTGAATAATACTGCTAGGAGCACGGACGTACAAATACCTCTTTGAGTTCTGCTTTAAATTCTTTTGGGTTTATACCCAGAAGTGGATCAGGTTTACTTTTTAAAATTAAATGTTATTGACTCAGACGGCTCGTGGTGCATGCTTATCCTTGGACATTGCACTTCCACTCCGGAACAAGAGATAAAGCCGGTGTATAAATAGCAGCCTCACACAGCAAAGTGTGGCATAGGCATCTGTGATATTGTGATTTAGAATAAGAAACATAATATTTGGTCCTCTGTCCTGGAACTAGCTCCTAAAACCTTTTTAATTTCCTAAGTGATGTGAGCTAAGGAGGCATCTCTTTTTCCTAGCTCCTATAGTGGCTCCAGAGCCATAAGGGTGAAATGGGGATCTTTTGTTATTTTGTTATTCATAACAAGCCCCTTTCAACCACACCTATGTTAAGGAGGTGACTTTTGTAAAGCCCTCAGTAACCTAAGGATAGGGCTGGTTGCCAGGGGCACCAACCTTGATTAGAGGGTTGGAACTTTCAATCCCACCGCTGGGGAGGAGAGGGGCGCTGAAAGTTGAGTCAGTCACCAATGGTCAATGTCTTAATCAATCATGCCTAAGGAATGAAGCCTCCACAGAACCCCAAAAGGACAGGGTGCCTGAACATCAGAGGTGCTGGGAGAGTGGCCGCTCAGAGAGCACGGGAGCTCTGTGCCCCTTCTCACGTACCTCAGCCCATACATCTCCTCTGTCTGGCTGTTCCTGAGTTACATTCTTTAATAACAAACTAGTAGTGTAGTAAGTGAACATTTTCTGAGTTCTGTGAGCCACTCTAGCCAATTAATCGTACGTGAGGAGGGGTTCATGGAACCCTGGGACTTACGGCCAGTGGGTCAGAAGCACAAGGGACAATCTGGACTCCTGACAAGTGTCTGACATGAGGGGCAAGGCAGACTTGTGGACTAAGCCCTTAACCCGAGGGACCTGACGCTATCTCCAGGTAAATAGCATCAGAATCGAGTTAAATTGCAAGACTCCCAGCGGTGGTGGGTTATGGTGGTGGTTATGGGTTACTTGATGTGTGTCAGAAGAGAGGGATGCTGCAGTAGAGCATGGAGAGTAGAGGAGACAGAGTGGTCCTTCAGAATCTAAGCGGGATCAACAAAGTACGCTGAGGAAAGCAGAGGGGTCAGGACTCTGTGACCAGACTGTGAGCCCTGAAGGGCAGGGACTCTCGTTTCCCTTGGGCACCCAGTATCTCATCCAGCCCTGAGCACAGTGGGACGTCGCAGGAGTTTGTTGATTGAATGCATGTTTGAGGAAATGGAATGACATTTTATGGGGACTTTTATCAAGGACATGGCACTTAGGACCCTGAAGAACCTGTGGGAGGAGGTGGGGACCATTGCAAGGCTTAGGTGTGGGAGGAAGACATCCTCAGGGAAACATACCGCCTAAGCAAAGGTGTGGAGGCAGAAAGCCCAGGGTGCAGGCAGGAAGGAGGGAGCCAGCTTGTTAGAGCTGTGATTTAGATAGTCCCTAAGAGATATGCTTTGGAAGGAAGAGGCTGGACATGGGGAAACAAGGGTGTGGTAGGGACTACTGGTTGTTCCTCAGTGAATGCTCCCTTCTCTAGTTCAGCTGGACATGGGGCCCCTGCTGTGGGGCCCTGATGTGAATTGTGTGCTCCCCAAATTCCCACGTTGAAGTACTAACTCCCAGTCCCTCAGAAAGTGACTGAGATAGGACCTTTAAAGAGGTGATTGAATTAAAAGGAGGCCCTTAGGTTAAGCTCTAGTCCAGCCTGACTGGTGTTGTTATAAGAAGAGGAAATTTGGACACAGAGGGGTCTTAGCGATATGCACAGAGGAAAGACCACGTGAAGACACAGCAAGAAGGCGGGCCATCCACAAGCCCAGCACAGAGGCCTCGGGAGAAACCAAACATGGCGACCCCTTGATCTTGGACTTCCAGCCTCCAGAAGTGGGAGAAAATAACTTTCCATGGTTCAGGCCCCCCCCCCAGTCTGTAGGACTTTGTTATGACAGCCCTTGCAAACTAATACCAAACCCCTGTGGTCAGCAGGCAGCCGAGGGCAAGCATGTGTAACTTTCAGATCATGCACTTTCGAAGCAAGGAGCTCATGTTCCCTTTCCTCTCTCCTTCTCATGGGCTGTGGATTGGTGCTGAGCCATGTTGGTGCAGGGAAGGAGGACAGTGGGATGGGGGAGCCCGGGCCTCTGACACTATTGAGCCCCACAGCAACCCCGGAGTGCTGACCAGAACCATTCTGTGAGGAAACTAAACCCCAGTCCCCTGTCACAGCAGCCCAGCCTGTGTCCTAGGTAACGCGGTAGGCAGGCCACTCGAGCGCTAGCTGGTAACTGGGACCTGAAGAGTGAGGCCACTGGGACAGAAAGAGGGAAGGTGGAGGAGAGGGTGCAATGGGCAGGGTCCCACCTGAGAGCATGAAGTCGTCCCAGCAGGACCCGGAGCAAGCCAGTGCATCAGCCGAAAGAGGGGAGGGCGCCCTGTTTCTCAGGCCACGGTTCTCACCTTCCTTCTATGTCTCCTTGGTTTTCTCCCTCTGTTCCCTCTAAACTTGCCCCTCCTCCAACCCCTGCTCAACTTTCCCAGTATTCTTTGTCGCTCCTCATTTTCTCCTGCAGTCTTCTGGCAAGAGACCCCACAGAACGGAGGGGACCAGCAGTGCCCAGGGCCCTGCCATCCCAAGGTTATGCTGTGGGACAGGGCAGACTACCAAGAATCGGAGGACCCTTTCTCAGTTACAAGGCCCCTCAAGAAGCTCAAGTTCATTCAGTGAAGAAATAAATATTGAACACTTACTCCTCATACCCCGTGGTAGGTCCTTTGGGGTGATAGATGATGGGGTGGTATACTAAGATATAAATAAGAGGACTTTGACATTTCTTAAATGACTATAATATGCTAGATGCTTTATAAAAATATGCCTTCTCATTTAAATCTCATAACAATCCCATGTTTTCAAGACGAAATGTATAATTTCAATTTTTGAATAATTTATTGATCATTCATAAGTTGCTCTTAACAACGATCCTATATTTTTCTATATAGACGAAGACCAGAGTTCATAGCGGTGAAGTATTTCCTCAAGCAAAATAATAAAAGTAGACCCAAATTAAAGAGCTAGCTTTGCTGCTTAGTAGTTGTGTGACCTTGACAATTGTTATCCTCTCTCTGACTCCATTTCCTGCTCCACACTAAATGTTAATAACAGGAGAACTGAACTGTGTAAGAGTGTTGAGAGAATGAAAAGAGAAATGGCATGTAAAGTGCTAGTTCAGAACCTGGCATTACACTAGTCAATAAATGTCACTTTGGAAAAAAAAGTCCCCAAAAGCTTAGCTCAATGACAGAACTAAAGGGGCTACTGCCTTAGGATGAGAGAAAACCATATCCCTTAAAGTGGCTACATTTTACTATAGAAGCAAACTGGTGGAGTCTAACATGAAAGATGATGGTGATGAGGATGGTGATGAGGATGAGGGTGAGGATGGTGATGAGGATGGTGATGGTGATGAGGATGGTGATGAGGGTGAGGATGGTGATGAGGATGGTGATGGTGATGAGGGTGAGGATGGTGATGAGGATGGTGAT
>NW_027397067.1:48486955-48520285 GCF_003265705.2 Callorhinus ursinus
GATGGTGATGAGGGTGAGGATGGTGATGAGGGTGAGGATGGTGATGAGGGTGAAGATGGTGATGAGGATGGTAGGCATTTATTTGTTACTTCTCTGTGTCAGGCACTGCACTAAACACTTTACACAAATTATCTCATTTAATCCACTTACAGGCTGGTCCTCGTGTCCTCCCTCATTTTACCAGTCAGGAAGCTGAGTGTTTCAGAAACCAGGAAGCTTGTGATGTAGTAATTGGTGGAGCCTGAGGGGAGCCCAGGCATAGAACCACTCTGGTTTGTTTTCCATCCTTTCCAAATCACTGCAATTAACAGTGGTGCTATTTTTCCAATGATACAGCAAACCATCTAAACATTTCTAGAAGACGGAAACTTTACTTTTTGTTTTTTCATTCTTTTCTTTCATTTTCTTTTCTAGAAACTTTTGAGAGACTGCCCCCCTCCCTTTATTAAGTATTAGAAAAACTCTTAAAAATAATTGCGATTGAGATCCTTGGAGACCCTTGCCCAGACACAGCAAAAATCTTATACAAATGTATTCTGGACCCAAGACTCAAAACCCTAATCTGTTTTCCTCCAGACTAAATTTTTCTTTTCTTTTCTTTTTTTAAAGATTTGTTTATTTAGGGGCACCTGTTTGACTCAGCCGGTTAAGCATCTGCCTTGGGCTCAGATCATGATCTCAGGTCCTGGGATCAAGCCCACATCAGGTCTCCTGCTCAGCCAGGAGTCTGCTTCTCCCTCTCCCTCTGCCCCTTGCAGACTCTCTTGCTCGTGCACATGTGCGCTCTCTCTCTCTCCTCTCAAATAAATAATTTTTTAAAAAGATTTATCCTCACAAGCAAATAAATAAAATTATTTTAAACTGATTTATTTACTTATTTTTGAGAGAGAGAGAGAGAGTAAGTGCACTCAAGTTGGGGGGGGGCAAGGGGAGAGGGACAGAAACAGACTCCCCACTGATCACAGAGCCGACTTGGGGCTCCAACTCACGGACCTGAGATCATGACCTGAGCCGAAATCAAGGGTCTGATGCTTAACCGACTGAGCCGCCCAGGCGCCCCAGACTAAAATTTTTCTTAAACCTGCTTATTTTCCTTTTAAAGAAGTGTTCTAGTTTTGATAATAAAAATTTTTAAACTTGTGGGCGGAGGCAGGTGGTGGTCAGGGAATAGAGTCTTCACTGTGTGCATGTAATAGGCCTCCTAGTCCAGATTCTGTATTAAAATGGATTTGAGGGTGGGTTCGGTTAATTACAGTAGTTTTCTGAGTCTGAATCCAGACATGTTGTGTAAGATTCTAGAATGCATGGGAAGTAGAAAGTTACCCAGACTCACAGTTTGCCAGAAAACCAGAATGGAAAATAATCAAGGGGCAAGGTATCCAGAAAACAACCTGGAAAGCACCAGCCGGGCCGGCTGCAGACAATTACAAAGCCCAGGGGAATCCAGGCCAAGTGAGCCTCCAGCCAGGCAAAACCTCTCACCGCACAGGGTGCTGAAAATGCAAGGAAGGAGGAGACTGGCTGGCAAGGGAGCTTGCCTGGTGGAAGGTGGGTAACCCAATCCAGAAAAGGTCCTTCCCCAACTTCCAACAATCAGCCTTATTCACCAGGCTGTACCCTCTCCTTCCCCCTCCAAAGCTGACCCTGTGTGTGGTCCCCACGGAACGGGCAACATTCTCAAGGCTGCATCTCACCTCGTTCTTCCCCAAAGTTTTGGGCTAGAGCAGTGTTTCTCCAAGCCTGGTGGGCAGACCCTCACCTCTCTCCCCCACCACTACCCCCAGCATAATCACGATAGATGCTTCATCCCCCTTCCAGCCCTGCTGAATCAGAACCTTGGGGCTGGGGCTCAGGCATCAGCCTTTTTAACAAGCTCTCTAGGGGTTTAGATCCAAGCCCAAGAGTAAGAACCACTAAACTGTAAGCAATTTGAAACAGGAATGGCGTGTTGTCTGCTGTGGTTTTCTTGGAGCCTGGCACAGGGTCTGGCACAGGTAAGTGATCGGCAATTATTTAGCAGATGGATGAATGAATACGGGGAGCTATTTCCTCATCATTTGGGGTGAGAGTTAGCTCAAAGAAGAAGGATCTCCTGGAGGGCTCAGGCCTGCCTAGGCCAAGGCCAGGCCTCCTGGACTCTCACACGGGGCCTGGCGTCTCTGGCCCTTTTGCCTTCTTTTGCCCTGCCTTATGGCTCAGCCACATCTGAGCAGCCCCAGCCCTGGCCCAGGGCCTAGCCAGGCCACCCTGCAGTCAGACGCTTCTCTCTCCAACAAACTGCCAGATCAACCACGTCAGGCCCTCAGCACTGGAATCTGACAGAACAGGAACTAACCTCAGATTTGCAGACAGCTGCACCACCCTGAGCCAGGAGGGTGGCGCTGGGGTCAGCCCGAAGAGAGGCCACAGGAACTCTTGGTGGCTTAACCCCATTAAACCACACAGAGCTGCCATCCAGCCTTCCCAGGAGCGAGGTTTGCCCTTCTTGGGCCAACTCTACTTGGTTAAGGCGATACAGCAGCATCCCCAGCCTGCGTGCCCCCCAACACTGAGTTCTGGACTTTCTACGTTGATGAAATGATCTGATGTGGTCACACTGCCTCATTTTGCAGAGAGCGGTTAGCTTTCACCGCACTTTCATTTCTGTTATCTCTAGGATCTCATTTTGTCCTCCAAGAAGTACACGGGTATCTGACAGGACAAAGAGGTGGATCGAGTGCTCAAGGTCCCAGACCCGCTGAGAGCACTAAGGTCTGTGCTTAGGGCAGCCAGCGGACCTGGCGAGGCAGCTGACCACATGCTTCTCAAACACGTCCGTGATCAGCCCTCACTGGGGGTGTGTTTGCCGATCTCCAGACCCTCCTCAGAGCATTAAGTGGGTTCGGTGCCCCTAGGAATCTGTGTTTTAATACGCCCCTCCAACTGAAGTGAACAGAGCAAGAGGCATTTTAACATACTTCTGGAGATCTCACTGGTTTATGTGGTTTGACAAAAGTGAATGATTTTATTAGTGAGAATTTGGAAGCCCTTTGAAAGAAAAATGGTCTCTGAAACCCTCAAGCCCTTGGCTTATGCTACACTGAGGGCCCCTTCAGAGGAATTAACCTGCTAAAAGAAGATAAATATACCCTAAAGCCCTTAGTACTCTTGGGTACTTTGGCAATGCTCAACAAGTACGTGTTGGTTTCTTTCTTCCTTCTCTTCAATGCCAGTAACCTTTGGCTGTATGTTCTTAGGCTAATTTTGAATTTTGTCCCATTTTTGCTTTCAGCTACTTTTTGTTTTTTTGTTTTTTTTAAATCACCTTCAGTTGTCACATTTTTTTCCTCCCGTCTTTCAAACTCCTGAAAGTTTGACCTTTTCTTTCACACACCAAAGCTCCCTAGTTGAAAATGTCTTGGGGCTCACATCGGAGCAATCAATTTATTTCCACCTGTGTCCCACTTGGACATTGACACCCTTCCCACAGCCAAACCTCGGGCCCGAGACCTACCACCCACCCCCACAAAGGCCACCCGTGGTATTTATTTAAAGATTTATTTATTTATTTATTTATTTATTTGAGAGAGAGAGAGAGAGAGAGAGCAAGAGTAAGCACACATGGGGTGAGAGGCAGAGGGAGAAGCAGACTCCCCACTGAGCAGGGAGCCTGATGCGGGGCTCGATCCCGGGAGTCCAGGATCATGACCTGAGCCAAAGGCAAACGCTTAAACGACTGAGCCACCCAGGCGCCCCCCCGGAGTCCTTCTATTAACATTCTGCTGTGTATAGTTCCATTTTTATGTCTGTCGAGTTTTAAAAAATATATTTGGGATCACACCATTTTATAACTCAAATTTTTTTATACTTGTATATCATGCTACGTTCCTCAGGTCATTACATCTTCTTCTAAAGCATGATTTTTTTTTTTAAAAGATTTTATTTATTTGACAGAGACACAGCGAGAGAGGGAACACAAGCAGGGGGAGTGGGAGAAGCAGACTCCCTGCTGAGCAGGGAGCCCGATGCGGGGCTCGATCCCAGGACCCTGGGGTCACGATCTGAGCCGAAGGCAGACGCTTAATGACTGAGCCACCCAGGTGCCCTTAAAGCATGATTTTTAAAAGACTCCCATAGAATGGAATTATTTGGATGTGCCATAATGTATTCACTAGTCCTTAGGGACACTGTAATGGATATTCATCATTTTTGTGGATCACTTGGTACGCTTTGTATCTGAACCTTTTTCCTATGTCTAGATACTCTCCACCTAGTGAGGCAGAACCTGCCTCCCACAAGGGAAGCTGGGAAGAATACTTTTCCAGGCTACCTTGCTTTGAGAATATGGTCACATATCCTAGGCCACGCCAATGAGATGAATTTGCCCCAGAAACTGGAACATGAAGAAGCAGGAATTTCAGGCCTCCAGTCAGGTAAGGGTGGGGCAGGGGTGACGGCTCCATTAGGTTCCAGAAGGTTCCAGAACCCTGCCATTCAACAGCTGTGGTGCTGACAGCATTAGTTTGAGTGTTTGTGCCCAGGGGTGTCTTCATTAGACATCCTGTGGCTTATTCTGAGTGTTATTTCTGACCTCCTCCATGCCTGATGCCCTGGTTTTCCGGGAGATAAATATATGCTTAGGTTGTTTCAACATTTGCCATTTTAAATAATGTTGGGGCTGACATCCCTGGACACAATTCTGTACGTATCTATCCATTTCCAAAGGTTAAATTCCTAGAAGTGGAATTCCTGAATTCTAAGTATGAACATTTCCCAGGCTCTTGATAAATGTTGCCGAATTATGCTTCAGAAAACTAGGAATTTTTAATGTCCCATTTTTGCCGTTTCCTGTTTTTTTTTTAGAGATGATATTTCTTTGTAATGTATATCATTTTCCCAGTTTTCATTCATTCATTCAACAAACACAAACATCAACTGTGTCAAGCACTTGGGCAAGGCCCTTAAAAATAAGTATGTCCAGCTAAGTAGTATGAGGTAAAAAAAAACTACAGCAGAGGAATTGGGGATATCAAGTTTCAATCAATAGCACCCATCTTCCCAGCCTGATGCGAAACCAAATGAAAAATATCACAAAAGAGTAAGGTGTTTAGGGTCAAAAATATCACCTTTGTTAAATTGATATTAAAAAATCTGACTTATATCTGCAGGCAAATTGGCTTCCTAATTCTGAAGCCTCAAATCAGGCAGGCTTGCCCACTCAGCTGGAGGAACAGAACATAACTTGCATTCCTTATTAGAAACTAGCACCCGAGAAAAAAAAGAAGAGGAAGAGCTTCCCACAATCACCAACCTGATGTGTTTTGTCTCCTTCCAGGGAGCAAGTGGTAGACGGGGATTGCCGGGAGCTCACGGTCCAAGGAAACACTGTCCCATGGAAGGAAGCAACTGCAATGAGGAAGAAGTATTTTCCCCTGACGAGAGTTATAAACAAGAGGAGGGAGAGATTGCCTCGGAGGGTGGGGAAGAATTCGCAATGGATCCAGGTGTTCTGGGACACTAGGGCCTTGAAGGATTTCACCTGCAGGACAAGTGGCGCAACCAGCTCGTTAGCTCCTACAAGCACCGGCAACAGACCTTGAAACTTGCGAATCAAAGAGAAAATGTCTGATGGCAGATCAGCCACTGTTTGCCACAGACAAGGGGACTAGATAAGAGATGTTGTCAGTATATCACTGGTTCTGCTTCAGGGAGAGTCCTTCTTCCCTCTGGAGGCCTGAGATTTCTAGTCCTGGAGAAGGACCCACCCCCACGTGGCAGAAACTGGTAGCCGTTCCTCAAACCAGTTTCCTAGTCGTCCTGGGCACGGCTCGATTATAGTTGCCAGTGTCTCTCATAATTAGGTACATCCATGGGACTAATCTCTGGCCAATGGAAAGTGAGCACAAGAGGTGCAGCATATCCACGTATGCCCCGTAGTGGGATGCAGTGTCTCCCCAAAATTCACGTCTCCCCAGAACCTCAGATGTGACCAAAAGAAAGATTTTTCTATACCTACAGAATACTCCCGACCCCAAACAATTCTCCACTTCTCCGTGGACACCAACTGGGTATCCTTTAAGTTAACTCAATCCTGACACTACCTGGAGTTAGCAGACTCCACAGGTTAGAGGCTCAATCCCACAAGACCGATCCCACTTCAGATACCAATCCCAAGTCCTGGGTTGTCACCCACACTTCTGACCAATCAGCTATAAATCGGGGGAATCGCACAGTCCCCTCCTCAGGTTTGAGAATTTGTTGGAACTGCTCACAAAACTCCGGGACACTCACTTACATTTACTGGTTTATTACAAAGGACACACTAAAGGATACAAACAAACAGCTAGGTGAAGAGGTACAGGGGGCAAAGTCCAGGAGGGACCTGACTGTAGGACCTTCTGCCCCTGTGGAGTTGGAGTGCAGTATCCTCCCAGCACATGGAAACTTCACCAGCCTGGAAATTCTCCAAACCCTGTAGTTGAGGGTTTTTTATGGAGGCTCATCACGTAGGCATTAATTCATCTCCACCCCCTCTCCCCATCCTGGCAGTTGGGGGTGGGGCTAAAAGTTCCAAGCTTCTAATCATGGTGTGGTCTTTCTGGTCACCAGCCGCCATCCTGAAGCTATCCAGGAGTTCGCCAAGAGTCACCTCATTAGAACAAAAAGATGCTCCTGTCACGCAGGAAACTCCTAGAGATTTAGGAGCTCTCTCTTGGGAACTAGGGTCAAAGACCAAATATTAGAACAAAAGATGTTCTGACATCTTTATCACTCAGGAAATTATAAGGGTGTCAGGAGCTCTGTGTCAGGAACTAGGGTGGAGACCAAAAACATATTTCTTTTTGTGTCCCAGTGACCTTATTTGGAAGATGGATCCATGAGATCATTCTGGATTACAGTGGACCTTAAAGCCAATGACAAGTGTCCATAGAAGACAGCAAAGGAGAAATCACAGAGAGACATACAGGGGAGAAGACCATGTGAACAGAGGCAGAGAGTGGAGTGGAACATACACAAGCCAAGGAATGCCAAGGATTGCTGGCAGCCACCAGACACTGGGAGAGAGGCTTGAAAAAGCTTCTCCCTGAGAGCCTCCAGAAGGAATCAATTCACTGACACCTTGATTTTGGACTTCTGGTCTCCAGAACTGTGAGAGAATAAGCTTCTGTTGTTTTAAGACATGAGGTTGTGGTCATTTGTTACGGCAGCCCTAGGCACTAATTCAGGCCCTAAACCCTAAAGCCGTGCAGAGTCTTCTCTGCTCGTCCCCCTCTGGCTGGCTGGCATGGAGACAAGCCCTCAGGGATCCGATGGAACGAGCCTGGGGTCCTGCCTCACTGTTCTGAGGGAGCAGGAACACCTGTGGGGCTGAACCCCGTTAGCTGTAGTAAACCTCCCTTCTGGATGGATCTGTTGTGGTAGCCAGAGCTATCTTAACTACGCCCTCCCCTGCCCCATACAGCAATAAACTGACCTTCTGGTTTGCACAGTGGTCTTGTGGAGTTTATAATTATAGTCTGTCCCTGAAAGACAGACCATCTATGAATACACTTAAAGTCTTGTTGTCAGAACTGGGAAGCTGAGAAGCAAACCCTGCTCCTCCAAAACACAAAAACCAAAACTGGGGCTTGGGGCCAGGGGCCTAGTGTGCACTCAGCCACCAGCCAGCAGACCCCCTCGCCCCATCAGCGTGGTCTCTCCCACCCCACCCAAACCTCCTGCTTGCTCCTGGATGGGGCAGGAGTGAGTGGTGGCCAGGCTGGGCAGGACGTGTGAGCCAGGGCGAGTCCCCATCTCTGACTCTCCTGGGTGGAGACTGTGTCGCTGGGAGGCATCCTCTGTCCCCTGACCGTGGAAACACGGTGCCCACGGTGGGGAAAGAGCAGCAGGAGGGCCATGAGGGCAGGGAGGAAGGGCAGGCTCTTTCGAGAAAAGCAGGAGAGGAAGAATGAAGCCAAGGAAGGCGGGCAAGGAGCTGGAGTATGCGGAGCTGCAAGCCAGGCACCTCTGCTCAGGCCCTGTCCACCTCCAGGCTTGTCATGGGGTGCAGCATGAGCGGCTCTTTCTAGGGGGGCTTGGCCATGTAAACCTGATCTGTGGAGGTGTGACCAGGCCTCTGCCCACTCCAGCTCTGAGCTCCTTGATGGCAGCAATATGCTCTGCTGGACACTCTGCCCCGGTTCCTGTAGATCATGGAGCAGTAGTAATGGACAGTCCTGGAACAGGAGACCAAGGTCAGACTGCCAAATCCCCCGAATGCTGAGGGAAGTTTGAACCCCACTCTGTGGACAATGGGGTGATTCTCAGTAGTGGTTTGTAAGATCTGTATTTTAGAACACTGACCTGGGAGCTGTGCCTGCAGATTAAGACCACAATGAACGTTTGTGTAGCTGAATGAAAGCAAAATGCAGTATTACTGCTCGTCACGTAATGTATTTCAGTGTCACACACACACACACATACACACACACACACGCTCACACGCGCCCCACCATATGCTGAAGGCAAGACGCTACGTGCATGGCTAGTTTCCAGTGGGCTCCCCAGAGAGCAGGCTGGATGCGAAGTTCTGCGGCCTGAATGAGCCACGAAGACAGAGGTCACTGAGGGTAAGGATCGGAAATGCCAGGTCTGATGTCTGATAAAAGGCTACGTCAGCCACACAGATAACGTCACATCATCCTCCATTTGTGCTCTGTGAATGTAGGACAGCTTTGGTGAAGGATGCCAGCCGGCTGCCGAGTCAGCAGGCAGCTCCGCCTCCCAGCAAACATGGAGATTTCAGGCCAGTGAAATTTCCTTGGAATCCAGGGTTTTGTTGTTTGCTGGTTTCCCCCTCTCTTTTTTCCTTTCTTCTCTTCCTTTACTTGTCTGGCCTGAAAATGTTCTTGGAAGCCTGTGGTCCAGACAAGTCCTGGTGGGTCATTTGTGCCAGCAATAAATCCCTCACCTCAAGTAGGGAAGTTGAGGGAGAGTCCTGGGCTACTCGGTGGGGTTGGGTCAATACCAAATATGTCCAGCCCAAAGCTCTGCCCAGGGAGTGAGATAAACATTGCATCAGATACTGAAGCTGCCCAGAGAAGGTGATAGGTCATGGGCCTAGATGACAACAGGTCAGCACAGGGTGAAGCCAGGGGCTGAGGAGTTTAGGACAGTGGACATTCGGGGAAGAGAGAATGTGGGGGGAGGCCAGAGACTCCTGAGAAAACTCCATGAAAAGGATGGAGCTCAGCACGAGCATGGCAAGAAGGCGTGGCATCCAGGATGCCCCCAGCCCCACTGGAAGAAAGGTCAGAAACAGCCAAGTGGGGACAAAGACCCACTGGACAGAAACCCAGAGCTGCTCAAATTCCATCCTTTCCTGGCCCATCTGGACCCCTATACTCCTCCCAGAAACTCTGTACTCCTTTACTCTGACCTGCTGCTGCAGTCCTTGTTCCTAAATCTGGTCTGCCTCAGTTGTAATGCTGGATTTCTCCCCCAACCTCTGAGACCCTCTGGGAGACACGCTGCCACTGCCCAGACTGCGCCTTTGGACCACACCTCGGCTTCCCCTGCCTCATGACTGCATCAGGGGATTAGTCTTCTAGGCTTTTCTCCAGGCAGGATACAAAGAGAGGGGGAGTTCTGATGAGCCCCATTCTTGGAAATAAACACAGAGGACAGAGGTTCGAATGGCCACCGGGGACCACCTTGGGAGCAGGGGGTGGCTAGGCGAGTCAGGAGCCATAGATGAGAAACCGAGTGTGAATGCCTGCCAACATCACACCTATAATGGCTACAAACTGCCCCGGGACTCTAGGAATGCAAGAAAGGGTACCTTTTATCAAATTCAATCCATTCTAGCTTCTACTTGCCAAGGTGGGGAAAAACCTGAAGTCAATCCTTTCAGGGACCCCCTTCCTCCACTCTGCACAAGAAACCTCGGGGCTCTTCTATCTAACACCTGTGCTGAGTGCTGGTCCATGAACTTGGCAGCTGCTCTTGGAGGGGCCCGCTCCTCCGAAGGACCACCCCCCCCAGGCTGTGCCGCAGGACTGTGCTTGAGGCCTGCCTTTGTTCACCATTCAGGCAACGTCACCATCCCAGGGCCAAAATAGCAAATAATCGCTTCACGGGCCTGGAAGTTCCAGATTGGCTACCTGCCAATATAAAGGGTTTATTTTTATATGAATTAGATGCCAAAGTTAAAAAAGTTAAAAATCAGGATGTTTGATATAGAAATCTGGATTTCCATGGACAGTGATGATGATTGCATATCATCATGAATGTACTCAATGCCACTGAATTGTATACTTAAAATGGTTAAAATGGTAATTTTATGTCACACATATTTTACCACAATAAAAAAAAATCCAGATTTCCAGGTTTTTTGAAAAATCGGACTATTCTGAAAATTGCTTTTCCTCATAGCAACACTGGTGCTTTGGCCATCTCTGCTCCTTTTCTACGTGTGAGGCTTGGTTCCTTTCTAGGATCCACCCAACCCTTCCCATAGACATTTGGGTTTGAGACCCTGGACTCTCCTTTCCAAAAGAATCTCAGGGTTGGAGCAAAGTGGTTTTCAGGGTGGCCAACTCCTACCTATACCACCCACCCTATATGTTACTTCCCCCCCAGGGAAGAGAGCCTGGACATCAGGAATCCAGGGGTCCGGTGTGCTTCTGTGGGGATCTGCATCTGCTCCAGGGGCTCAGGTCTTTCCTGACTTGTCAGCAGCCACCTATTCCTCAGTACTCAATTGCATGGAAAGCCCGTCCTGTGAGTCTGTTGTAGGGGAGAGCACAGAAGGAGGGGAGGGGAGCCCCAGAGTCCCAGTCTGCAGCCACACCAGAATGAGCAGGGACAGTGGGGTGGGGCGGGCCCAGGAGAGGAAAGCAGGTGGGGTCCCTGGTTCCCAGAGGCCAGCCTTGGGAATCCTGAGAAGGAACCCCAGGGTTTAGAGGGGGGGTCCTGCATGGGTTCAATTGTGCCCCCACCCCCTGCCCAATTCATAGGTCTGAATCCCCAGGACCTGTGAACGTGACCTTATTTGGAAATAGGGTTATTGCCGATGTAGTTAAGATGAGGTCATTAGGGTCGGCCCTAATCCAACAGGACTGACGTCCTTATAGAAGGGGGGAATTGGGACCCAGAAACATGCACAGGGAGAACACCATGGGAAGGCAGAGACAGGGTGCTGCTTCTATAAGCCAAGGATGGCCAAAGACGACCAGTGAACCGCCAGCACCCGGGGAGAGGCATGGAAGCCGCCAGGAGGAACCACCCGGCAGACACCTTGATCTCAGACATCTGGCTTCCAGAACTGTGAGAAAATCAGTTTCTGTCGCTTAAGCCCACCCCCCCCTCCGACCCTCGGTCTGTGGTACTTTGTTACAGCAGCCCTGGTTAAACTCATACAGATTTGATCCAACTGGTTCCTGGATGGGCCCTTCCCTTTCCTGCTCAGAAATGGGCTTTCATAGTGGACGAGACTTGCGTATGTAAAGTGGAGAGGAGAGAGATATTTCTAGACAAGAGACAAAAGAGGCAACGTGAGCAGAAATGAGCACTGACACGATGCTTTTGCAACAGGGAGAGAGGTGGGAGTGCAGGTGACAAGGCCAGCCGACGTGTCTCCCCGGCCTCCCGTGTCAAACCGTCCTTAAAACAAGTGTGTTCGAGGTAAAATATTAATAGCAGTCCATTTGACACGTGAGAAAAATGTGGCTCAGGGAAGGTGAACAATACACCCAAGATTAGGTAAGGGAGAAAACCATGGTCTGAGCCCAAGATCACAATGTTTTCAACTTTCCAAGCACAGGAGAGTGGAACCAGGGCCTTAAGGCTCCCCCTGATCTTCCCGCGTCTAGCCTGGGGCTGGGCGGAACCTTCTAGGACCCACCCAACCTGAAGTCTTTCCTCCCTGTTTTCCCCATCCCGGACTCGGCCACTGGGCAGAGGCGGTGTGGAGGCAGCCGAAGCAGAACAGAGGAGCCAGGCCGGGGCCAGGTCCTTGCTCCGAGTCTCCCCCACAGTGACCAGTGGCTAGTGCCGAGGCCGCCCAGGCTGCCCGCACACTGGCCGAGAGACGCAGGTGGTTTGCGCGCAGCCACACTTGCCCCGGCTGAAAAGGTTTTACTTCACGGCTGCCAAAGAAAGCCTGAACACAAAACTGAACAATCCCTAAAATATTCAGATTCAGAAGGAAAGGTTAAACACCTCTTCACCCAAGCAACAGGCCTGGGGCCAAGAGGCTGGCCTGCAGCTCCAGCTTCAGCTCAAAGTAGGGGACAATCAGGGACTCGGCTGTCTGGCCTAACCTGAATCATTATGACTACAGAGCACACGTGTCCTGCGAACACAATATGCCTATTAAGCCTTCCCTTAGTCCCAACACCTATAAAGCCCTCCGTTACAACCGCACCCCCCCCCCTTTATTTTTCCCCTGAAAGCAGAGATCTCAAATAGGTGAATCTTGTATGGGACAGGATCCTTGTGGCTGGGGCATTTGAAATGTAGAATACCATCATTCTCATCAACGCTTCAAGGTTGTGCTCACTACGTGCCGGGCATTCTTGGTGCTTTATAGATGCTAATTCCTTTCATCTTCATACTTAATCTGAACTTGCCCTAAGCACAGAGCCGTTACATGGTAGAGCTAGGATTTGCAAGTCAACGACCGGCCAGACCTCACGCTTTGGGCCATCAGGATACTCTGCCTTCTTAAAATATTTAGGGAAGGAGATCAGCATTTTACCCATTTAGCATCTGTAATATCCTCACCATCAAAACCAGACACAAAGCAGCAGTTGTCCACCCTATGCTCGTTCTCTTCTAGTCCTGCTGAGAACAAAATGCTGGGAGAGACCTGCTCACTCTTCACTGTTAGCTTCAGTGCTCCCCAGAGGATTCCACCCTCCAGCCTTCCTCCTTACATACAAGATGCTTCAGGGGAAAGGAATAGACTGTCCCCATTAAATACGTGTGAATCTCAAAACTAAGGCATTAATTCCAGGATGTCTTGTGCATTATCTAGGATGGTATCATCGTACTATTTAAGCAGTTGTTTATAACTTTTGCTTTGTCTTCACCAGGTGTGATGGGGGAGGGCTAAGGCGGCTTGGCTTTTCTCTCTAGGTAGACTAGCTAGATGTGACCAAACACCTTACAGAAGGAGCTTCCTTGTTCAGGATCCATGAACTGGGACGTGGCCCCATTTAGTTACACAAATATAAGGCACCCAATGTCATGGGGTGGAGGGTAACAGGTCTTTTTTCCCTTTAAACTCACACCCCTCAATACCTCATGATATGGTGAAATGATCCCTGGAGAGAGGTAAATAAATTCACTTAGAGCAAAGCAGCCTCGTGGGACAAAAGGGCTTGTATCAGTCAGTATACATTTGTAAGTCAAGGTTACGCCTTGGCAACCAATAATCCCCCAATCACACTGTCTTAAAACTACAAAGGGGTGGTTCTCACTCTTTGTCCTACACATTCCAGAGCCAAGGTTGACTAGCTGGGATTTGTCTGGTCACCATAACAGAGGGAAAGACAGCTCTGGAGGGCCTAACATGGGCAGTTACATACTCTGGTCAAGAAGTGACACATAGCATTTCCGTTCACAGACCTGAAATGACCAGGCCTGAATGCATGACCCTGTCCAGCCACAAGGGAGAAGTGCAATGCTAGCATGTGTCTGAAAAGCAGAAAACCTGAAATATTTAATGAACTCACTATTATGATCCCTACAGGGATGGGGACCCAGGCTCCCTTTCTTTTTTATTTCTTTTTTTAAAGATTTTATTTATCCATTCCAGAGAGAAAAAGCGGGGACGGGGGGCGGACGGGGAGCAGAGGGAGAGAGACAAGCAGAATCTGCACTGAGTGCAGAGCCCGATGTAGGGCTCAATCTCAGGACCCTGAGATCATGACCTGAGCCGAAACCAAGGGTCAGTCACTCAACCAACTGAACCACCCAGCCCCCCGCCCCCGCCACCTCAGGCTATTTGAAGATTACCGTTTGAGGTAATCTTTTTGATTTCTGTTCAAAGATTACGTTATTAGAATCACACTGACAAAGAATAGAATGGATGTGATAAATGATTGGAAGGCAACAGGGCTAGGTTATATCTCCAAGCAGCAAGGCTGACTCTAGACTTGACTGAATTCTCCTTTTTGAACTAAATTTAATTTGGGAAGAGAATATTTAATCTCTTCGAAAAAAATAAAATTGAGCAAATCCAAACATGGATATCAAAAGACCATTATAATGCCTATTCCATTCATGATATTGTTGGGATTGCGCAGAGAATTCTGAATCTGATTTATATCCGTGGCAGAACAAGTTTATCTTTTGAGATAATTAAGAGAAAAGAAGGATTGTCAAATTACATTACAAATAATGTTTATAAGTATGTAGTGAAGGAAAACTTTGTTGAGGATAAAGATTATTCCATAACTAAGAAATACCTGAGGGCACCACAGAAAAATATGTCTTCCTGATGGCTAGGAATGACACACTGCACTGGGCATGATGTCACTGTGTGACATGGGGTTGGGGATTGAGGATGCTTAGCTCTCATAGGAAATTTACCAGACACTGGAAATAGGAACTTAAATCAGTTTAGAAAAAATTGCTCTCTGCGTATTAAGATGGAGCAATATAGACTGACATAGGTTGACCAATATAATGGGTTGCTTTGTGTCACCTCAAAATTCATATGTTGAAGTCCTGATCCTCAGCACTTCAGAATGTGATTGTACTTGGAAATGGGGTCTTTAAAGAATTAATGAGGTCATTGGAGTGGGCCCCAATCCAATATGACCGGTGTCCTTGAAAGAAGAGATTAGGACACAGGCAGATATAGAAGGAAGACCATGTGAAGATACAAGAAGACAGCCATCTATAAGTCAAGGAGAGAGGCCTCAGAAGAAACCAGCCCTGCTGAGACCTTGATCTCAGACTTCTAGCCTCCAACTGTGAACATTTTTGTGAACATTTGGAATTTGACCTTCCCTCCTAAGAGGGACCACACCATCACAATTTCTAACTAATGTTAGAAACTTCGGAGCCTTTTCTGTCTTCATGATTGATCTGAGTTGTGACAGTGTGGTACCTACAAGAACAAAGGAGGGGCGCCTGGGTGGCTCAATCGTTGGGTGTCTGCCTTTGGCTCAGGTTATGATCCCAGGGTCCTGCGATCGAGCCCCACATCGGGCTCCCTGCTCAACAGGAAGCCTGCTTCTCCCTCTCCCACTCCTCCTGCTTGTGTTCCTGCTTTTGCTATCTCTCTCTCTGTCAAATAAATAAATAAAATCTTAAAAAAAAAAAAAGAAGAAAGGAAGGAAGAAAAGAAAAAGACGAACAAAGGAAACTCCATAAACTGATAGACTCCATAAAGGCGATTAGTGCATATACTGGGTGGTTCTCTGGTAACTCTGTCCAAATTTGTACTTTATAATCAAATGACAAGTGTCCGTGCTTTAGCTATGCTCAGCAAATAGCCAAGGCCTTAATCGTGTTTTCCTTCCCATTCAGCTGGCCTCATTTAATGATAATTACTGTAAATGGATCACCCAGATAATTAGATACATAGGTAGAAGCATGAAAACCCTGGATATTAAAATTCTCTAATCTTCCCAGCTTTGAGTGGTTACCCTACATGGGAAGTCCAATCCACTTACTGCCATTCCTATGTTCCCAGACATGGGTGCTATACAGTGCTAGCAAGTGTAAAATGTATTATACTTTCCAAGAGCTTTTGCATACATAACCTTGTTTGAGCTTGCCAATAGCTCTGTGAGCTGAATAAGACAGGTGTGTTCAGCCCTGTTCTTAAAAGTAGATGCTGAGACCCGAATGATAAAGCAACTTTTCCGAGGAATAAACTAGTTATCAGTATAACCCGAACTAGAATTCAGGTGTGATAGTTAATTTTGTGTGTCATCTTGATGGGGCCACAGAGCATCCAGATATTTGATCAAACGTTATTTTGGTTGTTTCTATATGAGATTAATATTTGAATCCATGGACTGAGTAAAGCAGATTGCCCTCCCTACTGTGGGTTGGCCTCCTCCAATCAGTTGAAGGCCTGACTACAACAAAAAAAGACCGAGTAAGGAGGAATACTTGCTATCTGACTATCTCCGAGCTGGGGCATTAGTTTTTTCCTGTCTTCAGACTGAGACTGAAACATCAGTCAGCTCTTCCCGAGTCTCGAGACTGCCTCCATTTGGACTGGAACTATACCATCAGCTCTCCTGGGTCTCCAGCTTGCCCACTGCAGATCTTAGGACTTGCCAGCCTCCGTAACCGCATGAAGCAATTCCTTATCATTAATCTGTTTATATAAATCTTATTGGTTCTCTTTCTCTGGAGAACCCTAATACACCAGGTCTTAAAATCTGACCGGTGCTCTTCCCCTGCACCTTCTCTAGGGTACAGCTACCTGTGTAGAAAATTAGAGGCATTTCTATTTCAGAATCAACTCTAAGCCTTTTCCCAAACTGTTTGTAAGTTAGTCAGAAGAGCGCCAGAACTGGATTCACACACACACACACATATGTGTGCACACACACAAAATCAGTGGGACATCTCGAGAAAGAAGCCTTCCCTTAAGGTGTCCCTTGACTTCATTTCCCAAAAGATTTCTCTTAACTCCAAGGTTTTGCTGACTGTCCAGTGCTCTCAACGAATGTCCCCATTTATGACCTTGCCTCATTCTGAGTATCCTCCAAAGAGAAAGGGTGGGGTGAGAGCTGAGCCCTTCCAGGCTGAGGAATTAGACTCACAGAGAGGGCTTTGGTGAACCTTGCGTATGTCCATCTTGATCAGATTTCTTCCCTGCCCAGTTAAAAATACAATGACAAGAACCTAAATTCCATGCAACTCTTTGAAAGCTTAGAAGGTGTAGTGAGTGGCCCCTCCAACACTAGCAGAGATTGATGGGAATAAGAAAAGGCAGTCTTCAGCTTTTCATCGCCTTCGTCTGTACCCTGCATGTCATTTAACAACTCCTTAATTGTTCTCACTTCCTAAAGTTGCACAGACCTCCTCTCAGTTCAGTTTTCAGTTTGACAAAATTTAGTGAGCCCCTGCTGTGTGTCAGGCACTGTTAGATGCTGGTGATAGAGCAGTGAGCAAGATTCACAGGGTCCTTGTCTTTGTGGAGTTCTACAGTCAAGGGGAAAAAGACATTAAGCAGTTTTGGCAAAGTGTAATTATTAGAGCAGAAATGTCAAAGTGAAAGGGCAGGGAAACATTTCCAGCAGAAGAAATAGCATATGTGAAGGCTCAGAGCTTGGATATGGTGTGTTGAATAAGGTGGAAAGTGGTGCGAGGTTGGTAGAAGTGTAGTGGTGTGGGGTCTTCCAGCTCTGCTCAGTGCCTTCGGCAGCCGCTAGCCACCTACAGCAACTGAGCACTTGAAATGGGGTTAGTTCCAACCAAATGTGCTGTGCACATGTAATACATACTGGATTCTTGAAGATTAGTGCAAAAAAAGATATACTATCTCATTAATATGTTTGTATTGATTCTATGTTGAAATGAGAATACTTTGGATACGTTGGGTCAAATAAAAATATTAAAATTAATTAAAAAATCTTCTGATGTGGGCGCCTGGGTGGCTCAGATGGTTAAGCGTCTGCCTTCGGCTCAGGTCATGATCCCAGGGTCCTGGAATCGAGTCCCGCATCGGGCTCCCTGCTCTGTGGTGAGCCTGCTTCTCCCTCTGCCTCTCTCTCTCTCTGACTCTCATGAATAAATAAATAAAACATTTAAAAAAAATAAAAAAAAATAAAAAAATCTTCTGATGTGCCTACTAGAAAATTTCAAATTACGTATGTGGCTCACATTATATTGCTATTAGACAGGACTGTTCTAGACCGTGTTAAGAGACCTAGACTTGATCCTAAGAGCATTGGGAAGGTTTTGAAATGTCTTAAATGGGGAAGTGGCGCGGTCAGCTTTGCATTTTCGGAAGACTGGCAAGGAGGCTGGATGGTGGGAGACATGAGACCAGTTTGGAATACTTGCGGTTGTTTAAGTGAGAGAGGGTGGATTAGATGAGTGGTAGCAACGTGGATAGAGAAAACTTTCAAAAAGTCAAATTACTAACACCAAACAGCTCTCATTCCAGTGAGAAATGATAGGTTGAACCTCTATGAAATGTCCATTTTTGTCAATGAAAAATGGTTGAATAGTGAGAGAACTAGCAAAGGCCAAAGTTGGAACAATTGATCACAAAATAAGTATTGTATTATAACTCAAAGAATGAAATAAATATCCCTAATTCCACAGTGACATAAATAACTGAATACATAAGTAAATGGGGGAGAAGCAACAACTCTTTCCCCCAGAATTCCAATTAGTAAATAATGAAGGAAATAGGAAATTGCTATTGGCCTATCACAGTAAGAACCGCCATAAGCAAGATCTATTTAAGCATACTGAGTGGGCAAAGGTATAAGGGGAAACGGGTTATTTGTCTTAAAGTCTCTCTCTCCAATAGTTAATAAACATAAAGAGAAAAATAGGTTACAGTGGAAAACTTTGGATATCACTTAGCTAATTGATCAGGGTTAGGATCCCCAGGAATACAGATATCACGTATTTCTTGATATGCACTGAAGACATCACTCTGGTATCTTCCCAATTAACATATCATCTCAATCTAGTCACACACACAAAAAATACCACACAAACCCAAACTGAGGGTCATTCTACAAAATAACCGACAAGTACTATTCAAGAGAGACGAGAGAAGACAGAATGACGATAGATTGAAGAAAACTGGATAGGACAAGTAAACGTTTGAGATCCTGGATTAGGTAGGTCCTCTAACAGAAAAAAAGACATTGGTAGAAAAACTAGTGAAACCCAAACAAGTTCTATACTTCAGTTAATAGCATTGTATTCAATACACAATGTAGCATTTACAGTTCCTAGTTCCACTGACAAGTGACAAGCAAGTGTTTCTCCTCCCAGGTGTATTACCTTTCAGGCAGCTTAAGTACCAGTTTATTGCATTAAGGTTAATTTATTAGTTTTGATAAATGTTCTATGACCAGGGCGCCTGGGAGGCTCAGTTGGTTAAGCGACTGCCTTCGGCTCAGGTCATGATCCTGGAGTTCCAGGATCGAGTCCCGCATCGGGCTCCCTGCTCAGCAGGGAGTCTGCTTCTCCCTCTGACCCTCCCCCCTCTCATGCTCTCTCTCTCTCTCTCATGCTCTCTCTCAAATAAATAAATAAATAACTTTTAAAAATGTTCTATGACCATGTAAGATGTTACAAGCAAAAGCTGGATGAAAGGTAAATGGGAACTCTATTTCTGCAGCTCTAAGTCTAAAATTATCTAAAAAGAATTGTGTTAAAACAAGTTGAATATCAGCAATTTCATACAGTCCAACTCATCTGTCAGGGATGAAACTACCAAAACTAGTGCTAAAGCTACACTAACATCACATTATCATTACATGCTCCAAATGTTCTTGTTTGGGGGAACTTCTGCATCAAGATCAGAGCCTGCATGAAGATTCAACTCAAATATATTACTCTGTTAAAATGTGATTTATAAAATTTCTAAGGAAAAGTCTCAGATACCAACTAGGACTGGGAATACAGCAATGGGTGGCACATTTCTGCTGGCCATGCCATTACGAGGGGGTGGGTACTAGGTCAGCTACCTTCCTGTACTCCCACTTCTGAAGACCTACCATCATGAGGAACTGAGTCAGGATGGTCCAGGTTCCCAGCATAGAAGATGCAGAACAGCAAGGCCCCTCCCCAGCAGCTGTGTTGTACTTGGGTCGTGTTAAGTTTCCAAGAAATAAATGGCAACAGGTGCACAGATAACCCCAGATGCTTGTCTTGTAACTGGTGCCAAGTGAGTACATTACATTGCCCCTTACCATGGGTGTTCAACAGTAAGCCAGACTTCATTCAGGTCAATGGTTAAGTTGGACACTGCGGAAGATGTTCTCTCATGACAAGGGGTAGTTTCAGAGCCAACTAAAATAGCAATCTCCAGAATTATACTCAATACACCAAGTAGCATTTACAGTTCCTAGGTCCACTGACAAGTGACAAGCAAGTGTTTCTCCTCCCCAGGTGTTATTACCTCTCATGCAGCTTAAGTACCAGTATGTTTATTGCATTTAAGGTTTCACTTAATGGCCCGAGCCAATCTAACTTCTAGAGGTAATTTACGCTCTATTTAACAGGTCAGGCTCCTTTTCATTTGCGGCAGCAGTCACACTGCTTGTAATTATTCAGTCGTATGCCCTTTAACTTAATGCTACTTAAGGTTTTGCTGAGAGCCAAAGCTGTATTTCAATTCCAAATCATCAAAATGTAAAAGAATGTTTAAAATGTGTTGGTTTCTTAGACGGGGCAGGCTTGCAAATTCTCAATGAATATGTGGATACCAGGCCTCACTCTGTATACTCTCTATAAATTGATTCATGTTAAGAATACACTCTTACAGTTCTAAATTTGAATGAAGCTCCTAGAGAAATTCAGACACATAAGTGATCGCTGTCATGGTTAGACTGAGAATGGTTTTCGACAAATGCAATCAACCAAGTAAATATACCAAAGGAAATTCTTTATTGTAAACAAGATATAAAGTACAACAAAAGAAATATTGTGCAAATTGTAAATCACAAAGTTTTTTTTATTAAAAGAAAACTTGTTTTCCAAGGGTCCAAGTTTTGATGTCAGGAATCAATACCCAAGAGAAAAATGTTAAATGGGAAGATAGTGCCATTTTTCACTATATATTTTAAACCATTTACTTTTGTTTTACCACTGTGTATATCATCCACTATACAACAGAATGTAACAGAAATACTGTTAACAAAAGTGAATGTTTTAACCAACTTCTACTCACCCAGTTCCACCTCTCCCCCCCAAAACCCCTCCCAAACTCCTATAAATTAACAGGACAACATCTGTCCATGTGAATAATGGTCACTAACTTTCTAATTCAATAAAGCACACATTACATCCTCATAATATAAGGGTACTTTACTGATGACATAAGCCATCTTTTTCAAGGAGTTATCTAAAATTCTTGGTATCCCTCCTTTACAATAATACATTTTTATTCTCAAATTTCTTTTCTAAACAAAGTGCAATATATCTTAGAGTCTACAGAAAACACATTGGTATACAATTTTCAAATCTACACAAGAAATTGCAGGCAAACTAAAGTTCAAAGCATAATAAAATGCCTAGATATAGTCATCTGTTAAAGTTTCAAAACAGAAATGCAAAAAAACTGTAGCTACACTTCAAAGCAATTAAATTATTGAGGATTCCAATTCTTTGGGTCCTCTTTAGCAATATACAGCTGCTTAATTCCAAATGTTAGCAAGTATAAAAATGCTAGTTCTAGATATATTTAACAACTACATCCACGAAGTTGACTGGAAAGACTAGGAATAGTAAACAAGGTAACTAGGAAAAGATGCCAATATTCATAATAATACAAATCGATTTTCCATCTCCATCTCTGTACCGTAATGTTTATTTCCAGTCTCTCTACTCTTGAAACCAGTGCTTTAGAAGAATCACATTGAAAAGTTGGTCTCAAGTATAAATGGTGAAAATGAAGTAATAAATTGTGCACACAAATTAAAAATCTGTGCTACCTGTGTTGACCTCATCTGAAACCTTCAAAAAATACTTAAAGGAATAAAAGCTTTCTCATCTCTCTTATGTGATAAGAAATGAATCCTGCCACTCTGTGACCTGCCCGTGGCTGCAGCACTTCTTGTCCTCTAACTCAGGCTGAGCCGCCTCCTCAGGCTGTAGGGCTTCTGCTCTCGGCCCACACTGGAGGGCCACAGACTTGCAGTGGAAGCATTTTTATATCACCGCTGGCTCCTGGCTGTGACCAAAGTTACTTCTGATTCTCACCCTCTGAGTGGTCACTGCGTGGGGGCAGGGGTTGGAGGTAAGGCAATGTCGTTTAACTTGCTCACTTCCATCTGCCAGTTTGGTAGCTTCTTGGCTGACAGATGGCGCCGGGCATGCTTGGTCAAATGGTCACTCCTCATGAACCGTCGGTCACACATGGGGCAAGCAAATTTCTTTTCCCCTGTGTGGGTTCGCCGGTGTCTGGACAGTTCATCAGAACGGGCAAACCTCCTTTCACAGCCCTTCCAGCTACAGCTAAAAGGTTTTTCTCCTGAGACAAAGAAATTCAGATCATCGTTACTATGCATTTACCAAATCACTGGAAATTACATATCTAATTATAACCAAAGATATACATGTTAAAATATCTTAAGAGAATCTTTTCAAAATAAAAGCTACTAAATGAATCAACTCTTAAGTGAATATGTATACTGCTCTATTTTCAACTTTTACTCTGTCGCATTTATAAGAATCTTCCTTTTATAAAAAGCCGAAAACAAAAGGTTTTCTGAGACTTCAACTACGAAACAAAGGCTTTAGGGATACTTCACTAAAGTAACTACTCAGACACTTAAAGAATCATTTGAGAAATTAAGACAAAAACACCCTGATGCAATCTTTTGCAGGAACCTGTACTGGTTAATATCAGCCACTGAACTGGCTAATAGAGCAAGTTCTTCTGTAACATGCTTGGTTTATATTTGTGATCATGGCCTAAAAATATTCATCTAAATTTCTAAGACACAAATAAATGGTTGGTACCTGTATGTGTTCTCATGTGGGCCTTCAGATGAGAGCTTTTAAAGTATGTCTTGCCACATCCTGGATGGCTACAGATGTGACTTCTTATCCTGGAGGAGTCAATCTGAGGAGTGACTTTTGCTGCGGAAGGGGAAAACCCTGGAGCAGGGGCAATGGGAGAGAGTCTGGTGCCATTTGGGCTCACCACTGGAGGCTTTGGGTTCTGGACAACAGGCTGGGGTACAACAAACATGACAGCGCCTTTGGGCACCTGAGTGCCCATGAACACAACAGGTGGGCAGACAGCTGGTGGCTGACTGGGTGGAGTGCTAGGAACAACGGTTGTCACAACAGAGTTGTTTGCAGGGAGGGGAACCATCTGACAGATGACTGGCATAGGTGGCACTCCCCCTGTTGATACTGCAGGTGGAGACACCAACACTGACTTCTGTTGCGGGGACACAGGGGCTGGCTGAGGTCTACAGATGACGGTTTCTGAGGAAGGCACAGAAAAGTCATAAAGTGCAGGACTTGCTTTCTCATCAACATCTGCCGCTGTGTTTCTCTCACATTTGGATCTGTTTGGTGACACAGCTGCACAGGGTATGTTTTTTCTTGCAGCCTCAACATTTACGTGGGTTCTTCTTCGAAAAGAATTGTCCTGATAGTTGAGAATGCTGGCTGCTTTCACCGGGCAAGATCGGTGGTTACACAGCTGGGCATCAGCTGTATGACGGATCACACTTGTGGCCTGAGCCTTGGGGAGTTTGGGGCCAGGTACTGGGCTCTTATCTTCGTCTTTGAAAGGGGCAACGATGTGAGGCTTGGCAGTATCTGAGAATGATTTGAAGTGTCCAGTAGATGGCGCTGATGCCATCAAATTTGACACTTGAGAGGGTTCAAAGTCAGAAGGACTATAAGGTGGAGTCAAACACTAGAAAAGAAAAATATACAGGAAACGGGCATGAGAACTTAAGTTCATTATGTAAATTTAAAAAAATTCTGTCATCTGCATTCTCATCTTAAAAACAATAATACTTACAAATGCTGGGATCGTATGAAAATCGGGTGTACCCGGGAGTAGATTCTCTTCCTCAGACATATCGGATACTGGAGTAACAGGTCTGTTTTCAATATATTTCTTAAAATCGGACTTCCAACTGCAGCTCATTGACATAAGTGCTTCTACAGCTTCAAAATCACTCTTTTCTGCAGTTTTGTTCCAAGAATACACACTCTCTTTTGATCTTTCAGAAATCATTTCCATCCTTTCCTCCTAAAAAAATCAAATGATTATAAGCACATTTTTGTCATACAAATAACACACAAAGCAACACACAACTTTTTTCTTTACAATTTGCACAACTTTCCAAGTTTCTGAAATAATTTTTCTCTCACTCCAACAAATGGTAATGGTAAAAATAAAATCCTCCCTCATTCTTTCACACTTAGGGTTGAAGACTGATATCCTTGCAAGGGAGAAAGGAGCACCTTATCACCATTAAGGAGACCAAAGCTAAAAGAAAACAATGCATATATGATTCAAAAAAGATTAGAACTTGATTTAGAAATTTCATCTTCTCTCCAGAATAGTCATTTGCAACTGGGGTCAGACGAAATAGCTAAAGGAATGCTCCACAAACGTTCTTTTTTCAGGGCGCCTGGGTGGCTCAGCGTCTGCCTTCAGCTCAGGTTGTGATCCCAGGGCCCTGGGATAGAGCCCAGCATCAGGCTCCCTGCTCAGCAGGAAGCCTGCTTCTCCCTCTCCCACTCCCCCTGCTTGTGTTCCCTCTCTCGCTCTCTGTCAAATAAATAAAATCTTTAAAAAAAAAAAAAGTTCTTTTTTCAATACTACAGATGTGGCATGACGACTTCTGAGATACCAGTTCCTAATAGGGGAAAAAAAAAAAAACCCACAATTTTCTTCAAAAGACAAAGTGTAGTGGACAGAGCTCTGACCTGATGATACAGGTCTCACCTTTGGAAAGTCACTTTCCGCTTTAGAATAAAATCAACAGCATAGAAATCCTCAGTGTCTCTTTAAAATTACTGTTATTCGAAATCTTTCATAGCTTATCTCTGGTAATGAGAGATAAAGTGCAGTATGTGGAAAAATCCCAAAGCTTTATTCAAACTTCAGGTTCTTCATGTTTGTGTTCCTTTTCACTAGATCTATTTAACCCAATGGTTTGCTATGCACAACTATGACCAGCTAATGCACTACTACTAAAAAATGGCCAATCGTAAAATTTAATCTTCTACCCAGAATTTGCAAAAACCTGACTGTAATGAATCTGCAACAGTCCAATCAAACATATTTTAATTTTTTAAAATAACGGATGACAAGAATGACAGCACATGCTTAGCATTTATTTGTACAGCTCCATCAAGTGTTTAACGCTTCATATTAAAGTTCCTTAAACTGCACTTTAGGGCTCCCGGGTGGCTCAGATGGTTAAGCATCTGCATTTGGCTCAAGTCATGATCCCAGGGTCCTGGGATCGAGTCCCGCCTCAGGCTCCCTGCTCCTTGGGAGCCTGCTTCTCCCTCTGCCTCTCTCTGTCTCTTTCATGAATAAATAAAACCTTTAAAAAAAAAAACTGTACTTAAACAAAAAAATGGTACTACCCACGATCTCCCATTTTCCATTAATGTGATCCCACTCTTTTGGTCTAAACAGAGATCGTGTAAAAACACCTAAAAGCATTCTTTACGCTGCAAGGTATTATTTTCAATGCTTGTTTTAAAAAAAAGCATACACCCTTCGTGTTGAAACCCTTAGAAAAGGAGTCCCTGCTCTTGAAATTTCACTAATAACGCCATTGCATAATCGCACGCCCCTTTATGTAAGCTGCAACGGACAGCTCTTGTATGTGTAAAAGCCTCAAGACGCCAATGCAAAGAAAGAAAAAAGAGAAAAAGCAGGCAAGCAGGGAAGGGGAGTGTGAGCTGGGAAGGGCAGGAAGAGAAGCGGGGAGGGGAGGAAAGGGAGTGGGGAGCAAGGCAGGAAAGGGAAGAGCGGGTGGAGGCGCGGGCGGGGGAGGCAGACGAGGGGCGGGGGCGGACGGCGGGGGAGATCCTCGCTGGCGGGGACAGACGGATGGGGCCGCCCTAACCTCAATGGGGCTCGCGGGTGAGTCACTGGGAACATTCCTCGCCGCTCGCACGTCCTCGCGCTCCTGCCCCCGCCATTGGCCAGCCTGCCCGGCGGCTTGGGCCCGGATTGGCTGGACCGCGAAGGGCGGGGGGCGCGGGGGAGGAGGGGGCGAGGCATGTGAACAAAGCGTGATCAGCGGCTGCTCCGGGCGGCGCAGGAAACGTGAACTGGGAATTGCCGCGCCGTCACCTTTCACCTACTTCCTGAGCTCGCGGGCCCCCGCCCTCGCGCCGGCCCGGGGGAGGGGCCGCGGGCACCGCCGCCAACCGCCCGGCAGTGCGCGCCCGAGCCCGCGGGGAGGGGCGGGGCCGCGGGCGCCGACTCCGGGAGCGCCCGCCCCTCCCCGCTCCCGGAGAGCCGCCGTTCCCTTAGGAACCGACAGCGGGGCTGGGCCTCGCTGCCGCCCCTGGCGGAGGCCGGGGCTGGGTCACTCGGGGACGAGAAGCTCCCTGGGCGCACCCGCTCCCGGCCCACCCCCGAGCCTCCGCCTCAGCTGCCGGAGGAGGAGCCGGGTCCCCGCGGAAACCCGGCCCCCGCCCTCCTCCCGGCCGCAGCCCCCGGGGATCCGGCCGAGCCCTCGGCGCTTCCCGCCCACGCCGCCCGCGGGACCTCAGACCACCCCGTCTTTCCCGCAGACGCTGCGCCCCCTCCCCGCGGTTTCCGGCAGCTCCATCTCCGCCCGCCGAGTCTCCACAGGTTCCCAGACGTGCAGCCCCCACAAGCTCCAGCTCCAGACGCGCGGCCCCACGGCCCGCGGCTCCCGCCTCGACACGCGGCCCCCGCGTCTCGCGGCCCCGGCTTCCCCCGCCCACATCCCCCGCCCCGCTGCTGGCTACTGCTCTCCACCCTCCCATCCCCAAGGCAGCTCCCTACCCCCCTCCCAGGGGGTCCTCAAAGGGCGGCCACTTGCTTCCGCGGGGAGTGGGAAGTCCCCTGCCGACGTCTGGGGGCGCACCTCCTCGTCCCCCCGGGCGGTCCGGGGCCCACGTGCCACCCCTCCGCGCCCACGCCGGGCGCCCCCTCCCCCAGCCCCCGGCTGTCGGCCGAGCAGCCCCAGTACCACAAGCCTCCGCTCAGACCCCCGCGAGGGACAGCCCCCTCTCCTGTCCTGTGGACACCCCGCCCCTCAAATGCCAGTAAGCAGCTCCCTCCCGCCCGGGGTCGCATTCCTGATCCAGACGGCGGCATCTCTCCCGGGTGCCAGGTGCAGGGTAGCCCCCTTGTCACCCACCCCCCCACCACACACACACACTCCCCTTCCACACCTTCCCCTGTCCTCGCTGCCAGGGCAGCAGCCCCCTCCTCACTCTTAAGCGCCCCTACAGTCATCCTCCCCCTCACCTGCCTCAAGTCTCCCAGCGGAGCTGCCCCTTCCCCTCCTCGTTACACCTTGAGCAAGACCCCTGTCCCTTCGTCTGTAGATCCCAATCCGCCTGTCCTGACCCACTCCATGACACACACGCCCTCACCAATGCCCAGTGTGCAGGCAGAAAGCCCCTTCCTCCCCCACGACTCCGCTGCAGCCCCGGTCCTCAGGCGCCGCTGATGTCAAGGGCTCAGGGTTGGTGCCCCGGATGGCCCCTCAGACGCAGCGCGGAAGGGAAGGACAGGGGCATCCCCAGGTGACTTACCGCAGCCTGCTGGAGAGAAGCGCCGAAGTTGAGCATGGTTGCTCAGACTGGCTGCTATGCCGCTTGGCTGCTTGGCCACAGACGGACGCCCGGAGACACTCGACGCCGCTCCCGCCGCCGCGCTCCGCGCCGTCTGCCCCCTCCCCATTCAGGTAGCCTCTCCGCCTGCCCCGCGCCGCGGGCGGGGGTGGGGGCGGAGCCTGCGGCCGGCCAATCAGCGACAAAGGTGTGTGAGGCGCCGGCCAATGGGCTCCCGGGGCCACGCGTGATCAGCGGCTGCCCGGCAGCGTGAAGCTTGTGTCAGTGGAGCGTGTACACAATCCCCGGCAGCGTGTTTCCTAGACCCTGCCCGAGGGAACTCCCGCCGCCACCTGACTCAGTGACACCCCCCCACCCCTCGCCCACCCTCCACCCTTCGCCCACCCTTCTCTGCTGTCCTCCGCCCCGGCCTAGGGGGCGGTGCCGCGGGCGGGGGCCTAGCCCGGAGGCGCGGCGGCGGCGCGCCCAGGCACTGCGGAGGGCCGGCCCCACGTGGGAGGTGGGGAGGGATGCCCGCTCCGCCCCGTCCCCTCTGCTCTGGGCCCCAACTCGGCCCGCCGCGGGGTGGGCGGGACGCCGGGCAGCCGGGCGGGGGAGGCGGCGGCTGCTAGCCAAGGCGCTGGAGCCAAGAGATTTGCATTTGGAAGCGCCGTCCTCTTAGGCGTCTGGCAAGAAAGCAGAGCCCGCTGACCGACTGAGCTGCATTTCTCGAGCCTTTGCTGGGTTTTGCCTCGCTGAGCTGTGGGGAGCACCGAGGCGGGGAGGGCAGGGAAGGGAACTCTGTCGCTGAGCCGACACCTGCTCCTGCGCCCCCCGCCCACGCCCGGGCCACCGGCGCGGGCTCGCCCTCCCCTTCTGCGTTGCAGGCAGCAGTGCCCGCCCCTGCCCTCCCCGCCCATTCTTCCTCTAAGCAGCCGAGAGAAAGGTGTGGGGACTGCAGGAAGCCTTGAGAACTGGACCAATGGGGTGATGACGGGCTGTAAAACCCGAGTTCTTATCCTTGTGTGGCGCCGACGCTCGGTTGCGGAATCGAGTTTTGAGCTCAATGTAAAGTTTAAATTGCAGTCTTTACAAGCTGTTTCAAAGGTGGGCCCCACCCCCACCCGGGCCAAGGCCTCCGGAAACGCCCTGCCTGGAAACTGCTTGTGGGGAGGGGTCTCTTGGGGTCGCGAGGCGCCCGCCCGCCCGCGCCTGGGGATGGGGTTGCTGCGGGGATGCACACCTGGTCAAAGACACACCGCCCCCTCTAAAGCGCCACCTGCCCTCCTCTCCCCGACAACCCCACCTCCGATTGAGCCAGGGCCTCAGATTTAGAGCGGGTGACGCTGCTTTCGTTCCCGTTTTGCCCTCTTTTGGCCATTGCGTGCCCGTTCACAGCAGCTGTTGTTGGGAGACTTGGGCAGTGATAACCCGGCTTAAAGCAAACTAGAGATTTTATCTCCTTTGGACAGGCTGAACACGTGGCAAAAAATCACCGCCCCTCCCTCAAGCTGTCCCACCTCCCCGTGTAACTGGAAGGTAATGCAAGTGACCTTTCTTTCCCAATAACCACAGAATGAGCATAGAAAGGGAATTATTTTAGAAACTGGCAAACCCATGAACATCTTCCAGTGATTCCTTCTGATATCTGAGGCCCAGGGTAGCCAACAACAGTAGTAATAATACAGCTGACCAGGGCTGGGGATTGAATGGCCTCCTGTCACTGCCTCTCCTGAATCAGCTGGAGGGGCGCCAGCTCAGCAGCCCAGGCAGCTCTTCCTATCTCCTCTCCACCCCATGCCTCCACTCTGTCTGCAGGGGTGTCCCTTCCTGTAGGCTTCCTTCCGCCTGGGCTGTCCCATCCTGTTGATCTGAGCCTGAGGGGTTGGAGCAGCTGGCCCCGGGCACCTGCTGCAGCAGTGGAAGCTCCGCTCTGTGCCCAACCACCAGGCCCGCCTTCCTTCCTGTCAGGGAGCCGCCCCCTCGGGTGGCCACAGCCAGCCAGCCCTCCAGGTCTGGACCCAGTCCCTTCTTCAGGAATGTGGGGCCTGCTGGCATAATGCCCCAGCACGCTGAGAAGCAGGGAGCATTCATGGCTTGTGGGAGTGATTCAAAACAGGAAAGAAAAGAGAAAAGGGGTAGGAGGAACAGTGTGGTGGTGGCACAATTCCTAGAGATTCAGAGAAAGAAGTTCCTCAGGCACCTCAGACTCAACATTACCAAAACTAAAATCATTTCTGCTCCTTCCCGTATGGATTCATTACTTCCCATCCAGCCTTCACCTTCTCCCTCAAAGTCCTGGATCCATTCGGTCCCCAGATTCCAACAGTTTTGCCTCTAAAATATCTTTTTCCTCACTTTTCATTTCTGTCCTTCAATTGTTACTCTAGGTCAGTCTGTATCAACTCTCCCTTGGATTAAATAATCAGCAATCTCCCCACCCAAACTCCAACCCCACCCCAGCTGATTTTTGGTGCCCAAACTCTCCACACTCCACTAGAGTGGTGTTTTTTGAAAGTCATGATCCAATCATGACACTCCCTACTTAAAAAAGGATCCTTGGCTCCTGTTGCCTAGGAGATAAGAGACTATTCCATTCAGAGCTGTATAGTCTGCCCCCAACTACTCTCCCCACCCTTCCAAGCTCCTCTCCCACCCAGATAGACCCTTGTCCAAAGCCAGAGCAAATGACTTGCTATTCCTCAAACATATGGTACAATTCCACATCTCTAAGCCATGTCCTCATTCAGTAAACATTGTGTTGCTCATTTATCCAGTCTGTTCAACAAATATTTATTGAACACCTATTATGTGTTCTAGGTACCCAGACAACTGCAAGGAACAAAACAGTCCAAGTCCCTGCTCTCAAAAAGCCTAGACAAGAAGACAAAGACAAGTCTCTCTGTCTCTCTCTCTCTCTCTCTCTATATATATATATATATTATAAAATCACTTATGAAGGTGAAATTAACTACAACACATAGAATTGCAATGGGTGACAGGATAATATGATTGTGCCTATGATTGTGGTTTGATTTAGGAGATAAGAGAATCTTGCTTTGAGGAAGAGACTTAAGCTGAAAACCTAATGAGAGGATAGGCAGATTCAGGGAGAATGTGCCTGAGTAGAGGAACAGCTATGACAGCGTCCTACCAGGAAGAAGTCTGCTCTGTGATGCAGTGTGGCTGGAGGTTTAGAGGGTGCTGGGGGAAGGGGGGGATGGGGGAGGGTAGGGTTGGAGAGTGAGGCAGGAGGAGCCAGATTACTGAGGAATTTATAGGCCACAGTGTGAAATATAGATTTTCTTTAAAGTGTAACAGGAGCCATGGTGTCTTGGAAGAAATATATATTTTTATCGTTGAAAGGCTCCTTTGGCTTCCTTTGTTCTACTGCCACCTTGTTGAAGCCTTCCTTGATAACTTCAAGATGAGTCCACTGTTCTCTGCTCCCACAGCACTTTGTCCATACTCCATGCTGGGTGTAGAGCACATATAATATCTTTTTTTTTTTAAGATTTTATTTATTTATTTGACAGAGAGAGACACAGTGAGAGAGGGAACACAAGCAGAGGGGAGTGGGAGAGGAGAAGCAGGCTTCCCACTGAGCAGGGAGCCCGACACGGGGCTCGATCCCAGGACCCTGGGATCATGACCTGAGCCGAAGGCAGCTGCTTAATGACTGAGCCACTCAGGCGCGCCACACATATCACATCTTATTGCAAGAAGTATTTTACAATATTGACTCCTGCCTATACTACACCCAGATCTGAGCTCCTTCAAGGTGGTGGCCATGTCACAATCTTTCTGGCCCAGTGCCTGTTCTATATTAGGCACTCAAGATTTTTTTAATGGAGGAAATAAAATTGTAGGTTGTCTCTGAAGACCCAAAGGAGTTACAGACAGAATGTGGACAAACACCTAGGGCAGAAGTATAGATCCTCCTATATCTTACCCCTAGATTGCATCACTGCAGGACCACACATGCAAGACTTTCATCTTGGGCATGACTAAAAAAATGTCCTGGGCAGTAGTAAGCAGTATCTCAGATAGACGCTGACCCTTCCTGCTGATGGTGCTGGTTTCTCCTTCCATCAGAATCATGAAGGAAGTGGCGGTGGTGCTGACATGTAAAGAGCCTTCAGTTGAGTTACGGAATTAAAACAGTGTGACTGACAGCATCTTCCCATTGCTCCTTTAAGTCTGTGGGTATCATCACCATTCATCCATTGCCCTACCATATGCCAGGCGCTAGCTGAACACTGAGGAAAAACAATAAAAGTATGCGGAAGGAGCTTCCAGTATAGCAGGAGAAGTAAATGTATGAGACCGCCGTGACTATAGAGCGTGGTAAATGCTAGGAAAGTGGTACGCACAGAGTGTCCTAGGAGGGCCAAGGAAGGGATTAGGGAAGGCTTCGCTCAGCTGACCCCTAAGCGAGAGGAGAAGTGGAGACTAGAGAGACCTTTGGGGATTTGGGGTGCTTGGAACTGTCTGGATCACAGATTTGAGAGGTAGGATGAGGAGCTTAGGGTGTTAAGGGAAGCAGCCCCAAACACAAAGGGCCTTTGCATGACATGCTAAGGAATGTGGAAGTAGAACTTTTATCCTGAGGACAATGGGGACCTACTGACAGATTTTAGCAAGGAATGATGGTATAGAAAGCCCATTTTGGCTCAGTGTGGAGCATGGACCAGAGGGGTGGAGGTCTAACACCAGTGAGAAGGCTTTTGCAATAATGCAGACAGCAAAGATGATGCTGGCCTAAATGAAGGAAACAGTGGCAGGCACGGAAATAACAGAATAGAAATAGCAGGAAACAACAGAATTTGGCAATTCACTGGAAGGGGGCACAAGAAAGAGAGATGTGGAGGAGGGCTGCCAGGTTCGGGCTTGATTCACCGGATGAAACAGGACCCTGTTGCCCAACGAACAGGCCATAGGGAGCTAGGTTTTGGTGGAGAGGAATAAATGTCAAATCTGATTTAGGACATATAAAGATAAGATTACCTGCGGGACATCCAAATAGAGATGCCCAGAAGGCAGTTGGAATTTCAGGTCTGGAGCCCAGGAGAGAAAGATCTGGGCCAGAGATTAAAATCTGGGAGTAATCAGGGTATAGGTGGCAGCTGAAGCCAGAGTGGCTGCAATCCCCTAGGAAGCATAAACAAGAGATAAGAGAACTGAGGGTGGGTCTCTGGAGAACTACAGGCTCAGGAGGGAGGCTGAGAGGGAACAGCTGTGTGGTGAAATGTTGGTGAAGGGTGACAGGCGAGGACTTCTCTTCCATACCCAGAACTTATGATTTCTTGGCCTACTATGACATAAAGTAGAGATGAGAGGCAAGCAAGGGCTGATTCAGAAAGTATAAGTGTCACACAGATTAGGAAAAACATTCTCTCTGACTAGTGAATATTATTTATTTCATTATACTAATTACCGTGGTTTTTAAGCTCATTAAAAAAAATTTTTTTTTTAATCTTGAACTCTCAGGGGTGCCTGGCTCAGTAGGTAGAGCATGCAACTCTTGATCTTGGGACTGTGAGTTCAAGCCCCACACTGGGTGTACAGCTTAATTTAAAAAAATAATAAATAAATAAAAATGATAATAAAATCTTGAACTTTTTATGTTGAGTAGATTGTTTCTAAAGATGGCCACAGGGATGCCTGGGTGGTTCAGTTGGTTAAGCGACTGCCTTCGGCTCAGGTCATGATCCTGGAGTCCCGGAATCGAGTCCCGCATCGGGCTCCCTGCTCAGCAGGGAGTCTGCTTCTCCCTCTGACCCTCTTCCCTCTCGTGCTCTCTATCTCTCATTCTCTCTCTCTCAAATAAATAAATAAAATCTTTAAAAATAAATAAATAAATAAAATAAATACAACTTAAAAAAAAGTCATCAAAAG